>NC_050483.2:46665595-46968626 GCF_012460135.2 Molothrus ater | reverse complement strand
TCAGTAAACACCTTCTGATTTATGTTTTTCCAGTAACACTCTCAGGATTTTGGTTGATGATGCTCAGATGATGCTTCTTCAGCTGCTGTTTGTCCAGTAGCATCAAAAAGTCTTTTTCCTGGAACTCCTTTAACTAGCTCCATAAAGCCCTGCCTGGCCAAGGGGAGGTGAAGCCTTCTCCCCACTTCATAAATGGAAGTTCAGAGTTCACCTGTGTTTGTGACTGCATTGTGGTTTTGTGGAAAGAGGTTGGTGGTGCTGAGAATAAATACTCCTTTTTTCAGCCTGTGTGCTGCACTTCCTAATCCCTAGGCTAGGTGGTGAAGGAAGGTGAATTATGAGGTAGGGAAACATGTTTAGACAGTAAATCTGAAACTTAATAGGCAGTGGCTTTCCCATTGTATTTCTTTTCTAGAGAGGTTTTGAGCTATTCTCACAGATGACCATAAAGTCCCTTTAAACTCTATTTCTGAATACAAGGAAATACAGTTTGTTGATCTATGAATGCAGGGCATTGGATTTGTCTGT
The DNA here is from genome assembly GCF_012460135.2 of Molothrus ater. Lineage (NCBI taxonomy): Eukaryota > Metazoa > Chordata > Aves > Passeriformes > Icteridae > Molothrus > Molothrus ater. The sequence continues at coordinate 46,968,098 of NC_050483.2, read as the reverse complement.
AATCTATTATTTGTTTTCTTACCTGTCCAAAATCATAAGGACCAAAGAAATCTGAATAGATTCATCTTCTCTTATGGTTTATTTTTTCCCTACAGTTATCCACAGTTGTCCACTGTGTTGGTACTTCTCAAACTTTTGTAGTACAAGGTATTTACCCTTATCAGAATCATCCCAGGAGACTGTCTTGTACAGTCCTGTCCCAATGCTTTCAATTTATTTTTAAGACTTGGTTCAACTGGGAACAGCCATGTATTACTCTTATTTTTCCTCTATCCATTTTGCCTGGCTACTGAATGGGAGTGTGTGTTGAGTGTTTGGCCCCTTGAGCCTTCTCCTGGGGGTTTGGGTATCCTGTGACTGTTTGGCAGGCTGTCTGCAGGCCACCAGGGTGCCCTGAGTAGAGAAGCATTACTCAGCATCTCTAACTAAAGCAAGTCCTGAGCACAAAGAATTCCACCAATTCTCACTGTCAGAAAACGCTTTTCCCCAGCCAGTTTTCAGTCTGCATCTTCCCCATCTTCACATCCCATTGCTCCTGTCACTACTGTTGAACTTCATCTGCAGTAATCCCCTCCTGGCACTGACACCCTGGTTTGGGTGCTCTTTCACCTCTCTGTTGTTGGGTAGCTGTGTTACTCATCCTGTAAACTGGCCATCAGCAGTCAAGCTCTTATAACAATGTTGTTGCTCCATGGGAATAGAACAGCACTCAGACAAAGCTCCCCCCACAGCAGGGTGTGCCAGGGCTGAGTGCCCTGGTGCTGAGATTGCTGCCTGTCACCTGTGACCTGTCCTCAGGTGTCCCACTGCAAACACTCCCCCTGTGCTGGCCATGAATGTGATCCCTCCAGCCACGAGCTCTGTTCAGAGGTGATGGAGGGATAAAGTGTAGGAGGCACTGAAAGAACAGAAATAATGGTTGGAAAATGAACAGCCTAGATGAGAGATGGGGATGGGAATGAGAAACAATACAGAAAGTAAGAATGAGGGGATAGAGAGAGAGAGAACTCCCTCTGAGATCAAACAATCTTGAAGAAAAGGGAGAATATCTAAAGGCAAATATGGAAAACAGATACCACAAAGTTTGTGCTAAGGCATGCAATAAAAATGAGGACAAAGATGGGGGAGGAACAGAGTGACAGGATTTTGACTTTTAAATTTAACTATAATATGTTGTTTTTAACAACAAAAGTGCTACAGATACTTTTGGTACCTGTCTGAAGTGAAAGCTGAACATTCTGATCTGAAGAATCTTTCCTTGTTGCTGTTACGCTGGCACTTCTGGACCTGACAAGGTTCACCTGGAGTGGTGGCCATATTTCAAAGGCAGAACTCTCAGAGACAACGAGGTGCTTAGCAAATAAAGAAATGCCATTCTCTAAATGTGCACTATAGCAATGTACAGAATCTTAATTCACAGCAGTCTGTAGACTTACAGACACACTTCTCCTGCTGATACCTTTGGTCCAGCACAGGCTGCATGAAGGAAGATATGGTTAATAATTGTGGTCATCTGCTTATTGTGTGATGCAGTGTATGCGCCCAAAGGGAGGGAGGAAGTGCCTGATTTTTAGTCTCAGATCCAAAGTGAAAAGATCAGAAACTGCATACGTAGTAATCTCTTGGAATTTAAGGTCACTTGTGCACAGCCAAGGGTGGAAGATGAGACAGAGTTTTTTCCAAACTTGATGCTTTAGAAGAACACTCTTCGACTCAGCAGCACAGCACAGAGCCAAGTACTGATGGTAGAAAAGCAAGAGCATCAGCTCTGTGCACAAGTTCTGGGTTGCATCAGGTCTGTGTCCTGACAGAGTCACTTCTGCTAGGGGTGTATGGCGAGTGCAGCTGCACAGGAGGGGTGACATGGCTGTGGCCTCATGCTGTAGTTCTCAGACTGCTTTTATTAAAGTGCTTTGTTCACTCTGGGCTCTCAGGTGCAAATGAGAATAGTGCTTGGTTTTAGACTGGAGGGTTAGGCTGGAACATCAATACAAAGGGGCAGCAGTAGAGCCAGAATCATGACCCCTTCTCATCTCTCGACTGTTACGTTTACTTGTTTGTGTGTATTTACTGTTGTTCTTTTTGGCATTGGTTTCCTCTGGTGTCCTGTCACTGCTGGTTTGCAAAGAAGTGGTGACAGTGCCAAGGGTCCAGCACCTGACCACAGCTCAGTAAGCCCACACTAAAGCAGCTTACACAGCAGGAGGGGAGGGAAGGTTCAGTGTACCACCTGGGGTCATTTGCACTATGTGGGTCCATGGTGTAGTTCCAAGCTGATGTAAATCAGTATTGAATTGACTCTCAGGCATTAAGTGAGGTCTGTCCTGGACCTCAGTGCAGAGAAGGTGTGCAGAGACTGCTGTCACTCTGATAGCAGGAGCTGGGTGATGAGAGAAAGCTTTAGCATGCGTTTGCCACCCTGGGAAGAAGGAGAGGATAATTGCTGGAGAACTTTTTATTTTAACCTGTTGCTATCTTTAGAATTTAAATGTGTGCAGTTAAACTCAGAGCAGCAGTTTTCTAGCTGTAGGCTCTACTGAAATCTTGTGTTGAGTGAGGATTTATTTGTCCTCGGGTCTGGCTGTGAATTAATGGTCTGTTTTAGAGGTTTCAGTGGGCTAGAATTGCCTTCCTGACAGAGAAAATGCCAGTGCTATGCAAACTCAGCAGGAGCACTTTGAGATGCTAAGAGTCTTCTTTGCTACTTTTTGTTGATCCAGGTGGTCCTTTCTAAGTATAAGTCAAAGAAATTCCTGTTTTTCCCTTCCTTCATCTCCCCATGCAAGTGTCATGTAGTCAGCAGGAGCACTGAATCCTCCCTGTCTCCCTTTCCTGTTTGCACGAGAGAGAAACAGAGGGAAGCGAGATGGAACCATACATTGCTCTGCATCTGCACTCTGAAAGCAAAGTTATTTGTGAGCCTTAAGCATGTGGGTGGGAGAGGTGCCAAGCCAGAGTTGTTCCCAAGTATCTGTAAACTAAATCTTATTCCCTAAATTCATCCAACTAAGGAACTTTTACTCTGGCAAAGGCTTGTAAATATTACAGTACCTGTCACTTTTGGATGCTGCTTTCTGTTTTCATAGCAGCAAATTGAAAGCTTTGAAATCTGGGATGTTTCGTTTACTTTTGTAGAGGTTGACCTCAAAGCATCAATCTTTCTGCTCCTTTTAGAATCTATGAAAATAGCCTTTTCTCAGAAAACTTCTTGTAGTGACAGCACTGCTAATGAACAGAGTTCTCAGATATTCCAAAAGTTTGGGGATGTATTGAGAGATGTGTACCAAAATATAGAGAGTCTTGCATCTCTGTTACTTTCAGTGATTCAGTTTTCTTTACATATATACTTACAATTAAGTGAAAAGTATTAATCTAAACAATGTTTATAAAGTGATTTCTGAATGCATGTCTGTCTCAGAGTTATGTTCAGCTTTGCTGGGGTTTTAGTTCACATGTACTTTTCAGTTTCTTCGCCATCTGCACACCATGGCCTCCACTTGTTTCAATTCAGCCATGCTTTGCTTATTTTCAAGATAAGTTGCTGGTTTATATAAACCTGTGACTTGAGTTTGCCAGATGCAGTTGCTCCCACCATTTGTGCTTGTCTCCAGTCGCTTTTTGGAGAAAGGTGTCATCCTTTTTCTCTTGAAATAAGTCTGAAAAGCGAAGAAGTCTTGGCAGACCTGTTCTGAATTGTGTTCAAGCTATAACTCATTTGTGGCTCCGAAGTTAACCTGGCAACAGATCAAACTCCATTAAAGTAGTACTTTTTAAGACTGTGCTCACTGAGGAGGTAATTTAAATAGTCATTCATACTTGTGTGATGTCCTTGATTTGACTTAGTCAATGTTGTCAACGTGCACACAGCTTGTCTGAAAACCTGGGCCCCTGCTGACCTGTCTCAAAGCTATGGCTGAAGCCAAGGTTCTCTCTACACTTCAGATTGCAACCCAGCCCTCTTAAGTGATTTATGTGCAAGTCCTATGAGTCCTACAGTGGTTTCTGCCTTTCCTGCTGCATTCCCAGGGGAATCTCAGTTCTCCTGCAGTGAATAAGTGCATCCTAGAGCAAGTCAACTTACCAAGTCACCAAGAGGGCTGGTTTTTGACTCCAGCCTTCCCACAACCCCATGTGAACAAGCACAACATCGGCAGAAACACTCTGGTTTTAAATTTTACCATGGTTCCCATGATTCTTCTCTTTACCCAGAACTTGCTGAGCAATTTTAACATGGTGGTGTCTCAGCAGTGCTCTGGTTGCCTTTGCCAGACCAAATGAACACTGCTTTCATGACAGAGCTGTCCCAGAGAACAGCAGAAAGTTCTGGCACCTTGCCTGAAGTAAATACACACTGGAATCTGCCACCTGAGGAACCCTACAGGACATATGGCTTTGTGAGACTGCCTATTCTAGTCATATTTGCAGACCATTCTGTTTCTTGTAAAATGCTTTAGAAAATTATGCTTGAAGGCATAAAAAGATCCCAGTTGCTTTTCACCTCACTGGCTAAGTCATGTGCAGTGTGTTCCTAACCAGGTGATCATTTTTGCTGCCTGTGAAAATACTGGCTTTATATTGCCATTTAGATTGCATGAAAATTGAGCCTTTCATCTTCTGAAATGTTTCCAGAAACCCAAATTCAGGCCTGGCTTACAGTCCTTTTGGGTGCTTTAATATAAGCTGTCTATTAAGAGGCAGTTAGTAAGGAGAGAGCTGGTAATGATGCAGCTGAGGAGCTAAACTCCATATCTTCATTTGAGTCTTTTTATTTTCTTGCAGATGAGAGGATCTGTTCACCACCCTTTATGGAGCTGACAAGTGCCTGTGGAGAAGATACCTTGAAGCTTATAGAGAAGAATGGACTGGCGTTCCCATTCAGTATGTACATGAGCTTTTCTTTGGTGCTTCTAGTAGGTTCCAAATACTGCACATGCACCCCCCCAAAACATAGCCAACATTGTAGGAGCGTGAGTTTCATTGCCAGAAGTGTCAAGATATTAAAACTTTCCTGAAATAAATGCTCTGAGGCAGTCTGCTTGGAATGTGGAACAAACCCTCTCCCTATCAGCTTTTACTTTGCCTTTTGTTGATGTTCCTTACTTTCAGCACCTCGCTACAGTAAACATGCATTCCTGGGAAATGCTAATAGTTCTAACAAAGTTAGCCTCTTGCCCTGAACTTGTGCAAGATGTTTCTCCTGCCAGCTGCATTCACTATTTTTCTTCAGAAAATCACTGCCTTGCTGATTATCCTCTTTTTTCACCCACCTCTCCCTTTCCCTGGTCCAGGGTACAAATATAATCTTAGAGGTAAAAGAAAGAGGGTTCACACAGATAACAGACTCCAAGGGCCCACAGCTCAAACAGCTGCTATGAACTGTTTGTGCTTTGTAGCAAGTTTCATTGCAGGGCTTGTGCTTTAATTGGTTCCTTTATTTGATTCCTTGCGGTAAAAAGTGAGCAGGACTGTTAGTTGGTCTTTGTTCCCTTGCTGCTTGCCTCATTTGTAAGGTTCAGAGGTAAAGTTCTGTGGAAAAAGCATGTTTTGCCCTCCCTGCCATCGCTCTCCCAGATGAGGCAGGTCTTCTGAAGACAGGTTGTGAAGCAGTACTTGAAATCTCATGAATGGCTTTGCCCTCCTCTTCACGTTGTGCTCTCCATACAGACTGCCTAGTCTCAGTAGTCAGCAGCATATATTCGGGAGGTCTGAATCAAACCCTCTATATAATGATGAAATTACAAAATAGCACTGAAAATTAATATACCTTGATATTCTGGGAGTGTTTTTTTCATTTTCCTGTCTCTATTTTTTTCTTAAAAAAGGTCCAGCTCTCCAGAGCATGTCTGTGAGACATCATAAACCATTTTGTAAAATTTCAAGTTACCAAGTTATTTTGGACTCTAGTGCAGGTTATCTCCCTTTCATAGCTCTCTGTCCTCTTGCCTGGCAATTTGATTCTTCCAACAACCTGAAAAAAAGTCTTGTCCTATCCACCCTCTCACTACTTGCAAGATTTCATCTCCTCTCCTTAACACATAAGTAACATCAGCCCTAGTCACTGTGTGAGCCCTAGGGTCTTCAGCTCCTCTATGGCCTCATAGTAGAAGCAGCTTTTTGTTTCTTTCCTCTAATGGGTTTTACTCCTCCTCTTAATCAAGATGGAGGTGAGAATCAAGATATACAGAGCAGATAAATGTGAAAGAGAAAGAAAAACTGCCAGGCTTTCTGCGTTTTTCTGTCCTCCTCTATGGTTGCCTGTAAAAAATAAGTTGTATCTTTGTTTGGTTCAGCCTGTTACATTTCCTGCTCTTCCCTCCCAACAGGGAGGTAAGAAAATAAGTTGTTTTTGACTGTGTCCCAGTTCCTTTGTTTTAAGGAAAGTGGTGTTTTGTGGTACCTGTAAAGTAGCTCTGGCCTCAGAAAAAAAATTACATAGTTGTAAAAATGCTCTCTGAGTAGACCGGATGGCAATCCTAATACTGGTACTAACTTCTTAGCTGATGCTTTGCAACTCTGTCCAGTCCTAATAAAGATCTGTGCTTGCACCTTAGTTACAGGGAGGAATTGAGAGAGCAGAGCTTGGAGCAAGCCAAGTTTTGCAGTGATTGAGGAGACTGTTCAAGCAGAGACTGTCACTTGTGTCTGTTACAGTCAGTGCCTTGGTCTGGTGGACTCCAGTGTTTGCATGTGTGGGTGGAAACAGGATTATAAAGGGTTTGTGTGTTCTGTTTCAGTGGTGAATTGTCTTTTCTTTTTTATTTACCCAGTTTGTAAAACCAGAGTGGCCCATGGAACCAACTCTCATGAGGTGAGTTAAAAATTCTTGCAGTATTATTCACCTGCTTCCAGTTGTGTCCTGTCACCCAGTCCCCCTGTGGTGGCTTGGCTGGTGATTTCCAATCCTGTAGTGGGTAGGAAGAGGGCTGTGCCCCAGCAACTTCCCTTCCCCACCTCTCCCTCATGTTAAATTGCAGCATTATTTTTTTAAAAATCTGAAATGAAGGTGAATATTACTTGAACCTCCTGTCATGCAAGCTATTTTTAGCAGTTTCCACCTTCTATCATATTGTTGCTTCTAGCATTATGTAGTCTCCAGTCAGCTGTGTCCAAGAAATCTCCTTCAGTCACTCCTTTGGTAAGAAGTCACTAAATAAAGTTTCTGTCCCAGAAAGTTACTTTCCCAATATGTATGTGGTACAGATGAAAAGTGGGTTTGTGCTTCAGATGGAGCAGCTGGCTCCTTTCCCTGAGGGGGAAGGGAGTAACAAATAGAGATGGTTTCCAGGCAATGTTCACTTGTAATAACACAGTGGGATCTGTGGGGAGAACAGGACTGGTAGAACTTATCTGCCTTCCTGTAAGGCAATTACAGCTAAAATGGTTGTATATTCCTGGAATGAGTGCATTACCTATGAGATTAGCTTCCTCTAAATTTAAGTGAGTTGAGTGCTGTTTTAATTCTTTTCCATTTGTGCTTCCTGCCTTCCTGCTTACTTCAGATCAGTTTTGAGAATCCAGCCCTTGCTGCTGGCTCTCCTAACTCCTGGCTTCCTTTGTTAACAACGTTGCCATCAGTCCAGGCTTCCCAGCTGCTGTTGAAATGTCTCTGAGAGCTGAAGACCCTCAAGTAAATTGTAAATGTAGATGAGCAGAATGGCTGTGGCTGAAATCTTGACTGACCAGCACTTCCTTTTAAAAATGCAGTGAGATTTTTCAGGCAGGCTTTACCTTGGCTTATTTCACAAGCCAAAAGACAGTCCTGTTAGTTTGTTGGAGCAGCTGCTGTAAATTTTTGTTGTCATTCCTGAGAACACTCGGGCACTTGATTGTTAATGAATTTAAGACTCCTCTTTTCTTGCTGATTCTTCTGTCAAGAGTTCATCTGCAACTGCAAATTGAAACGCATGAACCTCTCAGTACTTGTCCAGTTAGGCTTGGACTTTATTTCCTTGGTGAATCTTTCTTTGATCTTCTTTCATACAGTGCAGACACATCTAAGCCTCCTGCCAGAGCAAAAATTACACTAAAATACACCCATGGTCTGCACTTTATCACAGGAACTTATGATGAGAGCTTAGGAGGACCCCTGGAAAACAGCCTGAAGTCTTGCATAGTACTTTACATAGTAGTAGCAGTAGTCACTTTTGGAGTTGCTGAGTTCTCAGGAGTGATCCAAAACTATATCTATGATCAGAGAGGGACTGTTTTGAAATTGTTTATGGTCAATAATTACAAAGGAAGCATAGGATAAATACCTGCTTACAGCACAGTCTGTCTAAAAGATGGAGCATAGGTCTAGAAGCAAGAAATTGTTGTCTGTTTCATTAACGACTCCTTGTCTGGCTTTTGGTAAATCACTTCATTTATTATGGGTATATTTCCAATGCAGAGCTGACACTGAAATTAGAGCACTGACCAGAAACCCTGCTTTTCTTCATAAGATGGCTGTTAAGAAAGTTCAAGTACTGGCTAACAGGGACAACTGTTAGGTTCAGGCTTGAGTTTAAGTTTGGTGCATGAGTTTGGGTTTGGTGTCTGAGTTCACCAGGTGAGGCTGGCAGACCCCATTTTTCTCATGTGAGTACATGTTGTTGTTAAGCTGGGGTGGTGTCAGCCTTTCTGTGGTGTCCCTAGCAGTGGCCTCAGCAGCTCAGCACTTGACCCCCAGTTTGCCAGCACCGTTTATTAAACTGGAACAGAGATGATGGCTGGAAGTTGTGCTTCCTGGCTGCCAGCAGGTCAGAACATAAGTAACTTTTGGTAAAGCTGCCATGAGAGACCCATAGCCTGAAGAAATGTATCCAGAACTTCTTCTGAGCATTTGAGCAGACAAGAAGGAAAAGGCAGAGAATCACTATGTTTTGTGAGACTGAATTCCTTATGGACATTGTCAGTAAAAATTCTTTTTGCCTTCAAAAGAGCTCTGCATTTATAAAGAGAAATGCTGTTTGGAAATTATGATATCAAGTATTGTACCCACGTTACTGCCAGACACAGCAGGTCTGTGCTAGATGACAAAGAGCAAGTGCACCCTGCAAGCAAATTCTTGGAGTTCTATTCATGCATGTTAAAAGCCATGAGACATGGCAGTGAACCGGCATAAGGCACCCCACGGGGTTTATATGGGTTATATGGGCTTGTGCTAGTCCACAGGACTGCCAGCACAGAGCTGTGCAGAACAGAGGCCTCACATAGCTTCCAATAGTCATGGTCAGTGCTGGGCTGAGAAGCTAAACTCTGGCTTTCCACACTTCCAAAATAGGCTGAACCTGTTCATCTCACGTTTATTTGTGGGAATGAATTACCTAATAGTGGAAGAGAACACTATAGAACAGCACAGTTCCTGCCAGTGTGACGTTGTAGACACTATAATGCCAACAGTCCACACAAGAGGAGGAAGACAACGTTTTTTGCCACCAGTAAGAGACAAATGAGGTGTGATGTTGTTGCTGTGAATCATCTTGATGGATGATTCTGTCTGTTAAAGAAATTTCTTGCACAGGTTGTTACAACTCACAAATTCACTCTGTGCTGTGTAATAGAGACAGCAAGAATATCGGCTGCAAGTAGGTATTGAATGCACACATTGACTTGAACATAGAAAATGTTAATCTACTGAGTTATTGTGCATGTGTGCAGTTATTTGATCATTCATAGGGCCCAATAAATGCCTTCCTTTTTGGCATATTTATTCCAGTGCCTTCAAGAGGACTATCCGTTTAGAGTAATGGGGTGAAACCAAGCAGGAAAATCGATAGGCCAGCATTTGTCAGCAGTAAGAACTACTGGAGTCTGAGAAATGTCCTCTGATGGTGTGGGTGAAGCCCTAGTGCTTAGTCTTGTTGCAGCTGGGCTGAACCAAATCAGGGAAATAAAGCTGTTGGGAAGAATTCTTGTAGTTAGTGCACAGAGCTGTTCCTTCTGTTGTTCTCATGATACAGGCTTGTATTCGATACAAACTTTGTTGTCTGTGTTGGTCAGATGTTTTATCCTTTTGTTATACTTGCAGTTGCAGTAGCTTCCCAACTAAAGGCAGCAAATGAAATTGCAAAGTGCTGTGAAAATGTTGATTGAAAATGAAATCTTCACTGCCAGTAGTGTTTACAGACCTGTGTGTCAGTTAAATGAAACACAATGAAATAGAACAAGATGCAGAAAAGGAAATGTTCCCCTTGGTGCTTGTCAGGTGTGGGTAAGCATGAAATTATTGCCAGCCTTTTGCACAATCGTGTGTGTGTTTCCAGATGGCGATCATCTTCAACCAGGAAGGCCTCAAAGCTGTTCGCCCCCCCTGTGTCATTCAGAGCTTCATCAACCACAATGCTGTGCTCTATAAAGTTTTTGTGGTCGGGGAATCTTACACCGTGGTGAAAAGACCATCTTTAAAGAACTTCTCTGCAGGCATCTCAGGTACGTTGTACTGATTGAAAAGAAAACGTCTGTTCTTGCAGCCTCAGCAGGAAACATCTCTGAAGAAAATACCTGTGAAAAAACTGCTGCAGTGAAGGCAGCTGGTTTGGACATGCCATGTTTCCTCTTCTGTATTATTTCAATAGAAATGGAGATAACTCACCTGCTCTGGAATACGTACGAATGGCATTCATATAGTAAATATTTATGCAATGGTAACCTGAGTCTTACCTGTTAAGACCCTGTTTTATGTCATGTGGAAAAGGGGAGAGGGAGAGAAGTTCTCTTCTTTCCCACTAAGTTCATGTGTCATTTGTTCCGGAACTTGTTTATAAATGTGCTTTGGAGAGAATTTCCTGGATTCCATCATTTCAGCACTTCCTCTCCCTATTTTTACCTAGAATATGTGTGTGTTTTGAATTAAAGATCACTTGTGCTCTCCCCTAAATGAGCCTCCCTCTTCATGTGAGGCCCAGTGTTGAAAATCTTGGTGGGAAGTGTCCTTTGGTTTGTAGATATCAGCTGTGTTGGGGAGAAGAGAAATGGACTTGTCAGTGAGGAGAGTGATTCTTCTGTATGTCATTAGACAGCCACACTTAAGGGTTTTCATTAAATATTACTTAGATTTCCCTTATGGAAAAAAGCTCCTTTCCAGAGGACTGCATTCTGTGCCCACCAAAAGCATAAAAAAATTAGCAGCACATAGATGGGAGCAAGCATGATCTGATAACAACTGGTCAAATCCAGGAGGTGAGGATGGGATCAAACTAAAGGAGATGAATGAACAAATGCTAGTGTCTTGTCACTTTCCTTAGCGTTTTTGGCTAATCCTAGTATGTCCATGTATGCTCACCACTGCATTTCACACACAAATATTTATTTTGTTAGTATAGGTGTAGTAGGATGCTGGTGGAAGTTCTTATCTGTAGCTGTGTGTGCCTGTATTTACATTTAGGTCTGGTCTATGTCCTGATCAAATTAATTAGGCCAGAATCTGTATTCATATAAACTGTTAGGACAGTGGCTTCTGTCACCTCAGAGTGTCTTCTGCATTCCAGTGGTGCCTCCAAAAGAAGGACAGGTCCTGGCCACAAAATGTATTGCACTCTGCCGTGGTCACAGTGCCCTGTCCAGGTTCACAGGGCTCTCAGTGTAGCCTGGGTGCTACCGGCCTTCCCCCTGCAGTGATTGCAGCTTTTGTCACACACCTTCCCCTTGGAACTGTCACTTTGAGTATAGCACATTAGTAAAAATTATCTTCATTATCTGACTGAACTTAGTTAATTTGCTGTGGTGAAGGAAGGAAAACAGATTTCTGTGTACCCAGTGTGTGGTTCTATTTATCTGTGGTCCAAGAACCGTGGGTTATCTGTCTGTGGGTCGCTGCCTGTGCAGGCAGCCAGGTACCAGCAGGCAGGAGAGCCCTGTGGGTGGGGTGGATGGTTGAGACCAGGAGGAGATTCATAGGGCTGCACTGCCACCTGCTGTTCTTTGCACTATTACTTTGGAAATTAAAGTCTGGTATAAAGTTATTTACAACCTGGTTTTAATTGCAGACAGAGAATCAATATTTTTCAACAGCCACAATGTTTCTAAACCAGAGTCCTCATCTGTCTTAACAGCGGTAAGTACACTTGGTCTTCTTCCCTCTAGTGCAGCTGGAAACCTATCTAATCCTTTCTTATGGAAGTGTTAGTAGCTAGTGACTCTCTTTCACAAGCTGTCTGCTTCTGTGTTGCAGGCTGAGGTCTGTTTGGTACCACGAACCAGCATGACTGTGTCCCCCTCTGGTTTTCCTTACCGAGCTCTGGTGAGGAAGAGCTTGTAGCAGGGATGTTCTGCTTCCCAAACTACCCAGGGCTAATCTAGGCAAAGGGAAGAAGGAGATTCTGAATGTAAACACCTGCCTTTTTACTGTCCAGAGAGATTAATAAGCATAAATCATTCTTCTAGGACTCAGTTCTGTGAGGAAAGACAAACAGTGAAAATTAAAGCATAGAAATTGTGTTGGCAACAAGGCCACAGAGGGCCAGTACTTGTCTGCCATGTGAGAATGCCTGAGCTGTGACCATGGGACCATTTCTGGATGTCCTTCGAGACCAGCATTGCCAGCACACTGCACAGTTTCATGCTAGCATTACCAGTCCTTTTAATAAGATTTGGACATATGAACCTTAACAAGTTCTTGGGCACTCAGCTACTGAAAAAGTCACTTTACAGCACTGGGTCCTTTGAATCTCTTGAGTCTTGGGATTCTTTTCTCTTTCACAAGTTCTGCTGGGAACTAGTTTTGTATTTGATTTTGAATTTTGTATGCAACACTGGTAGGCATGCTAAATATTAAAACTGTAGTTGTGCTAGTCATAAGTCCTTTTGTGGTTATGTTGAGGGAGAAGCCATTACTAAAAATTTGCTTTCAGACTTAGGGAGTGTGCTCCTGTGGTTTACATGCCATCTCACTCATACAAATATGTATTCCAGTCATGCTTCTGTAGGCATAACAGCATACTTCTGCTGTGTAACATGTTGTTTAAAAAGCAGAGTGCATCCTCCAGTCATAAATAACCTAAGTCACTCATTTTAATAAATACTTACAAAATAATTTGTACATAAAAACCCACATAAAGGATATGCTCTGCCCTTAAGATATCAGCTGAGTTGTATTGTATGAGAGATTATTGTATGATTCAGATTAAACTAACAGCAGGAGTCTGTCCTGTCAGCCCTTTAACACAGACCTTCATCTACACTGAAATAATAATGATAGCCAGAACTTCTGCAGCACAGGGTTAAATATGCCACCTGTATATGTTTTTTAAGGTGTAGATCTAGTACTTAAAATAATGAGTCTGATTCTCCATTCATCCCTACACTGCTTTGCTTCTATAGCTGCACCAGTATGAAGAGGAAGATCTAGAAGCTTTAGAGCAGATGAATTTCCAATTTAGAAAGGATTTTGAATTATGAAAGCAGTTTCTCTTTGGTATCTTTCTCAGTTTCATGCCACTGGTTCTCTGCAATTAGATTTGGTGGCTATGCACCTGGAAACTTTTGAAAATCAATTTTTCCATTAAAAAGGCTGTTTGAGTCCCTTAGTTATGTGTCTTTTTCCATTACAGCTGGATAAAATTGAAGGCGTATTTGAGCGGCCAAATGACGATGTCATCCGGGAAATCTCTAAAGCGCTGCGACAAGCTCTGGGAGTTTCCCTCTTTGGAATTGATATCATCATTAACAACCAGACTGGGCAGCATGCAGTCATTGATATAAATGCATTCCCAGGTAAGAAAGGCCTTTCCACTCCTGCTTTGTGGAGCAAGTTTTACTGCTGTTGTCTCACATCATTGCTTCCCAGGCTGGGGGTGGGACGGCAGCTACCACATAGTTCTGAGATCAAATACAGGTCAGTCTGGGAAGGGAAGAACCCTTATTTAGATATGGAATTTGCATCTGAAGTATCAGTTCTTAGGAAATATGGTCAAATTTTAGTGGCCAGTTTTAGCCGTTGTGCCCTTCTGTGCAAAGGGAAACTCAAGAACTGAAGTGTGGGACTGTGTGCTGGGACCTACCCTTTCTTGGCCTAGCCCTCATTCTGAAATGAAAAGAATACTAAATTCTATTTTAGTAGAGCCTTTGAAGATTACGTTTTCTTTTTTGAGACTCTAGGCCATTAAAAAAAATGAGGGGGTGGAAGAAACAAACTGTTCCCTTGAAAATTTCTTCCTGTGCAAATTGATTCCCCACAAAAAGACATTTGTGCACAAAAGAAATACCAGGAATCTGAAAATGATAAAATTGTAGGTGCACAGAAGTTGCTGTAGAGAGTTCGTGTCCTTGCAGTTTCTCCAGTCCTGGAGTAAACGGATGGATTAGAGCATGTTGAAATGAGTAAATTTGTCCCCAACTTTTTTAGTGCAACATCTGTCTTGGAAACAACTAAACAAGCTCCTTGATCACCAGAATGGTTAAAAGGAGCTGTAAGTGTGAATAAGGGTGAGGCAGTAATGGTCTGTCACTCATGCTAAATTCAGCAGTCTAACCCAGGAAAATAACCCAGCCTGTTTTGCAGGGTGTTTTTCTCTCTGAGAATCTCCTCTCATTACCTGAATGGGGGTGTTTGTTTCATAAGACTTACACAGGCTGTTGTGTAGTTTCTTTAACCCATCATTGAAGACTTTAAGTTTTCAATATGGCTGTGGTGTCTTTACATCTACAGGTCTTGTCCTGAGCTCCCAGTCTCTTCAGTTTTTCGGATCAGGTCCTCATTCCTACTACCCTGTAGTGCCTTGTCTGTCTCTCTCCACAGTGACTGGCTTCCTCTTAAAACTCAGCTCTGCTATTCTCAGGTCACTTCCCAGCATGGTTCTACCACATGGTGTTATGCAATTTGAAGACCTATGAAAACACTCTTCTGCCCAGGGCAGTGAAACAACCTAAATTGGGTGTTAGATGGAACCATATCAGTTTTAATAATAGGGTTATATTTCAGACATTGGGTCTTGAAGTCAGTGATAGAGGACATTCTTTTGCAATCCTGCATCCTGCATTTTGATTTGGTGCTTCATGTTTTGGGTTTTGGGTGGTTTTTTTCAAGTAGTATTTTGGATTTAAGTACTTTGCACAGACTGAAATTCTCCTTTTCTTGAAATGTTGAAAACTCCACATTGGGGAACAGCAGTGTGGCAAACATATATTTAGACAGAACCAATGACTTCTTGTTGTCTCTTAAGTTTGCAGAACTGCTCTGCTCTACTTCTGCCCTAAGGCATTAGTTTTCAAAATTCAGCCCAAGTCCTGCATTTCAGCCTGCACAGTAATTGGTCTTTGAAGGGACTTTGAATTAATAGTGGTTTAGTCCTTGCAGGAGACTTGAGAGCACAGGGAAGTAACTTATGTACTGATCTACATCATGTCTCACGAGGCAGTTTTTTTGGTGGTAACTACTGACTTTATCACTGTGGGATAGGCTGAAGACCAGTTGGAGAAAAACTAGAGGATAGCAGTAAGGCTCAAACATATAGAAGAGAAGGCAGGGGAGAGAAAAACTGGCTTCAAATTTGTAAAAGGTATCAGAACAGAGATGAGCCCTGTTCTCAAGGTCTGCTGAGGTCAGAGAAGAAGCAATGGGGTAAAATGCAACAGAAGCAAAGTCACATCTCAGAACAGATAACGTTCTGTTGCTCAAAAGCACGTTCAGCAGAGGTAGCTGCATTTCCCTCCAAGGGCCTGTGTGATTAAAGACTGAAGAGTTACAATGACTGACTTCATTGACTGAGCCAGCACTTTGCTAGTGAGAAGTTCAAACTCAGCCCACCTCAAAAGAGTCACCAGTGGGCTGCAACAGCAGTGGGATCTGCCTGTTCCTGGCTCAGTGCAGTCCCAAGAAGTGCCCTCCCTTGGCCTTCTTCCTCAAATCATTATGAGTTGCAGTAGAGCCAAACTGGAGCCAACCCTCCTGGCCATTATCTCTGCAGCACTGCTCTGAAAAGGGGAGGGGAAGAGATGCCCTTTAAAGAGTATTCACAGCCTCTTTCATGGAACTCGATCCATGGCTTGGGGCCAAAGCCTTGTCCAGCTGCCCAGAGGTTTGCTGCCTTTCTTGGGTGCTGTCTTCAGTGTTTACTGGGCTTGAAGCTTGTTTGAACCTGCCACTCCATGACTGTCATCTGAGATGAGTTTAATGACAGAATTGAGAGCAGGTGTACCTGTAGGAGGATGTTGTCTGTTATCTGCTCCATTAGCACCAGCAACTCTTTAAAAAGATTTTAAAGATAAATGTCTGAAAGGCCTATTGTGTGTTTTGTTATGTGGGAAACTACTGGTACTATATTTAGCAGTGGTTACCAGCTGAGATATTGAGCTGTAGGCACAGTCACATAGCCTGTGGGAGTTATGTTTGTCTAACCTCAGATAAGTGAGAGAAAAGATTCCATGTAGCCTGCTGTCCTGTGGTTGTGGCTGAGCTCACCCAGCCCCAGCAGCTGCAAGCTAGCACCATGCAGGTGAACTGCTGGCTCTGGTGAATCTGCATGGTAGCTGGGAGCATCAAATCTGAATGTGCATTTTGTGTGTGTAAAAACATTGCTGCAAACGCAGGATATAGGCTGTCCATTTCTCTCTGACCAAGGGAACATGCAGAAAAGCCAAGTGTGCCAGATCAGGGAGAGTCTGAAAAATCAGGCAGGTAGCATCTGTAATGCTGGCTTTAAAAATGCTCATAGACACTTCCTGCCTCCACCAAAGCTTGCAGAGGTGGGCACTTGTTTTCAGGTGCATTGCTGGGTGGACATCTTTCCTATCTGTGCTCAGCCAGAGGACTCTGGAGACTGTTCTCAGTATAGCAAAATTCAGGCATCTTGCAGACAGGCATTTCCAAAATGGTTTCAAGTGGGCAGTGCTAGGATAGCACCTGCTGGAGCACGATTCATGCAAGTTATGCTTTAGGCATGCAAAAGTTATATCCTCCCACTGATTCCCTGTGTAGCACGAATCCCAAATTCACTGCCAGTAGTTTCTGGAGGTGTAATTTAATCTGCACTTCTTGATTTTGTTACCATTGCAGCACAGTGGTGTCTCACAACTGACTAGTTTGAGAGCCCTAGGTGAACCAAGTGAGGCAATACCCACAGCCTTCCCAGGTGTCCTGTGAACCACAAGTTGAGACAGCTAATTCTCTTCCTCCCTTCCTTGTATTTTCTTTTTTACAAGTTTGTAAAATTTCTTCTGAGTGACCAGGCAGAATTCCTTGGGCGCTTCTACGCAGTGTGCAGAGGGTTGGCACAGACAACTGTTACATACAGCTTCCTTTCACTAACATCTGCTGATTTCAGGACAGAATAACTGGCTGTCTTATTCCTATTAAATATTTAAAGCAACTTCTTTGTGAGTTTGGCGGGTGCCCTCCTACAAGGCTAGTTTGTTTTCAATGAGCAGACACAGAACACTCTGGGGTACTATGGATCTCCTTGCTGAATATTAAAGCTGTTACCACGGAGATGGCTTATTCCTGGGGTGTTTGAAGCACTCTGAGTAGATTTGAAGGCTAATCCCATGGCTTTTACATAAGCAAGAAAGCGTAACAAGCACTTCTGTCCAAGGGGTGGAGATCCTGTTCTGACTCCCATGGCCAGCCCTAGGAGTCCTAGTTGACCCCTGCCAACCAGTGGATTATTGTGTGGGGCACTGGGAAACTTGGTGTTTTGAAATGAGAGACTTGTTTGGTGAACCCCTTAAAGGGCCTCTGAGAAAGGAGAACTGTGAGCTGTTGTCTCACATTGGTGATGTTATGTGTGACCTGTTAAGTATCTAGGAGAATTGGGACCAAGTGCAATAAAATCCAGAGGAGTGTAGCAGCCTAAATAAAAGTGAATTGTTGACCTATGGCTTATAAATACACCATAAAATCCCCACATTTATTATAGGTGAAATTATAGTCTTACTTCATGTTTTCCCAGAAGTTGGGTTTTTTATTGCCTAAGGAAGTTGGTCTTTACAGGACAATGGAAATTAAAATTGAATTAATTATGGATCTGAGGAACTCTTCTGCTCAGTGATAACATCACTAAAAGTGTTTTAAAGTATGCATTTACTTCATGGTCTCAGGTTCTGCTTATGTGCTGCTGTGTGAATGTGCACTATTCATATAGGTCTTTTAAACTTATTGCTTCAGTCTCCTGCATTAATACCAGGTCACTTCCAGAATACTTTTATAGACATTTTAAAACAACCAGCCTATCTCATTAACCAACACTGAATGTCATATATCACCTCTAAATACTAAGGCAAACTGACAACAATTTTAGGTAACACAGTAACAATTAAGATCCATTTCAGGACATTGTACCCATATGTTGCATGTCTGGTTTAAATTTTAAAATGAAATTCAATGATAAAACTGTGCCTGTAGCACAGTGTTTAGAATACACCCAGAAGCTCTGTACACCTGCCACCCTTTATGTCACCAAAAATGTCATGTCTACTGGTATTTGAGCAACTATTTTAACCAGGAAACTTGTTTTTAAACTGCATTGTAAATTGTCTGGAATCACTTAACAGAACATGCAGAAAGGTGGTTTCAGTACTGAAACAAATGATTGATGTTTCTATCAAATACTGCATCATTGATGTACGTTTCCTGTCCCTCGGGTGTTTTCTCAGGCATAGCAACAAACACATTTTAAGTGTCAAGTTTGGTTAGATTAGACAAGCATTGCTTGTTGCTCAGTGGGAAGCTGCCTTTTCTGTAGGGTATAAAGCCAGCCCTGCTGTCCTCTGAGGTTTCCCTAACTGAGGGTATTGCTGGGCAAATTCTGGAGAGGGTCTGGACCCTCAACAAAGTTCTGCACTAGAGCTACTCGCCAGAGTAAACCTGGAAATGGTATGGAAAAGATCAACATTATACCAGAGAGTTTGTAACTTAGGGAAAAACCTGGACTCAGCAACAAATGATAGAATATACCTAAAATTATGCATATGTATATATACTTGGGAGGAAAAAGAAGCAGCAAATCTGAAAGGTAATTGTTTTTCTCATTGGAAAAATACTTTTATTTCAAGAGTCTGTTTTTCTTTATGTTGATTTCCTTCTGCTGTCACTTACAATGTTGTCATTGAGAAAACCTTTTTTTTATAACCTTTTTATGGTCAATGGAGGGCAAGGTCACTCCAAGAAACAAACTGTTAAAAGAAGCCTTTCAAAGAACCTAAGGAAATTACTTAATTGCCTTTTTTTTCTCTCCTTCATTTTTTCTCTTTTCAGGCTATGAGGGTGTTTCTGAATTTTTCACAGATCTGCTGAACCACATAGCTGCTGTCCTGCAGGGTCAGGTACCTGAGGTGACCCAGCTAAACCACAGCAAGCTCCTGGCAGAGCAGAGCGGTGGGATCATGGACGAGCGGATATGCTGTGCTAGCACAGGCTGTCTCAGCGTCATGGGAAAAGACTCCTCCTGGATTGTGGAGAGCGAGAGCAACAGCTCAGTAAAACTGCAACACCAGAGACTAGGCTGCAACTCAGCAGTGTCCCCCAGCTTCCAGCAGCACTGCGTCGCTACGTTGGCAACAAAAGCTTCTTCTCAATAACTTGCCAATGCCATGGACTGAGAAAAAGCCCCAGGGATACAGATTGTGGTCCCAGAACCAGATCAGGCTTTAACAATACAATTGATTAAAAATTGGGAAAAAAACCCAACATAAAACACAACACAAAAAAGCAAAATAAAAAAACTTTCAATTTGATTTAACCTAATTTGCTGATGAAACGGACTGAAAGGGGAAGAGCGAGAAAGTGATCCAAATCCATTTCATCAGATTCCAGTTGCAAATCTGTAGTGAGTTTACACACATATGTGTTTTAACACTAGTCCTTTCATTGTGGGAGGGTTGCTCTTTCATTTCTATTATTCTTTGTAATCACTGGTGACCAGCATTTTAAAATCGGACCTCATGGTATCAAGAAGATAATAATGTTGAAATGCAGTGTCTGAATGTAACAGTGCTAGAGATTTTTGCCTAAAAAACATCCTGTTCCTCTTTTTTCCACGTAGGCTGTTGCATAAGAAAGCTAAAACAACTTCAGTATCACTAAACCAAATCTCTTGAAATGTTCACCAGCCATGATGTTGGCAGGTAGCTTGCTGTGAAGCCACTGCACTTTGAGTAGGACAGAGCAGCCTGCTTATTCAGGGCACAGAACCAAGGTGACCACCCCTGTCCCAGCTTTGCAGTTCTCCCCCCAGGCCTCAGTGCTTCACTCAGATCTGCTTCCAACCACGCTTGCAAACAGCAACACCTATCACCCAGAGAGGGTGCCACTATTTAGGTGGAGTCATTTAGTAGATTAAATAACATGCTTTCAATTGTCTGCTAGTGCTGAAATCTTAGAAGAGTTAATGAAGCAGCTTATGTCTTCACAGGGAGAGAATTCTCCCTCCATTGCACTTGTGAGGACTTTGGGACAGCTCTGGGAAAAGGCTGGCAGAGCTGTGCTTTTTCCTTGGAGCAGCACACCTGATCTGTGTATCCTGAGAGGTAACACAGTCGCTGCCTTCCACAGATCCATGTTGTTGTACATTTTTTTCTAAAATATAAACAAAACTGTGTACCTTCATATAAGGTAGAAAAACAGGACAGCTCTAGCTTGGAGACCCCATTACTTTGTAGCAAGCTGCCAGGTGAGGCCACATGGTAATTTACAACAGTGCTGTATACTATTTGTAAACTATAGCACAGCCAATTTGTATCTCTTGAGATGTCTTCTAGTATGGCAGCATTCTGCTGTTGAGAATTCCTGCAACTTTTGCTAGTTCTGAACACTATATTGGAAATATCCAAGTGCTAAGAACAGAAACACTATTTTGGTAGAAGTGGCCTTCTCTTCCCTTTATTACCCCTAAAACACATTTAAGAAGGGTGGTGTTAAGAAAATTTCCATAGTTAAGCTCCTAGCTTGCAAATATAGGAATTTCTGTCTTTTCTATAGCACGTGTTCATAAAGCATCTGTCACTGCAGCATTTAATGCTAGTTTGGTTAGTATCATGTGTTAGATGGCTACTCAGAAGGAAAGGGTCTAGAACTTAAAGCCCAGGTAGATCGTGGAGAGAGGATTAAACTGTGTAAAAGTCACCACCCTGTCTGACGGTACCAGTCCTGGATGGAAAAAAGTTTTGAAGAGTGTTACGTAGCAGTTCTTTTATATAAACAATGCTTTTTCCGTAGGAGAGATTGGTCTTCTTCCAAAATGCCATTCTTGGGAATTTCCTGTAGCCAGGATTGAATTTTTCAGGATGATTTACACAACAAAAGATGATTCCTCCTCTAGAGGGATTACTAACTTTAAAATATTTCTATACGGACTGGAAGAACCTTATGGGTGTGGTATCAGTCAGATCCCAGGGTGCTCATAAGCACAGCCAACTTCCTCAAGTGTTGCAGATCACTTCTGAGCTGGGCACGCTTCACAGCCCTTGTATGCTTTGAGGCTGCTGGATCCCGTGTTGTGTGCAGCTTGCAGGTCTCGGATGGCTGTGGTGTGAGTGAGTCAGATGTACATAGGTAAGGGTTTATAAAAGTATTCATGGTAGACCAAACCTTTCGTAAAGCCATGACTAAAATGAAATTGACATCTGCAGTTTGGGGTTTGTTTTTGTTTGTTTAAAATAAAAAGTGTTTTTGTGTTACACGTGTAACAAAAGATGCCCTCAGGAAGGAACTTGCCAGTGCATATTTTTGTATGGTACTTTCTTGTAACCAGCTGGTGGAGTGTTTGTAGATTTGCCTGTTGCTCCCTTTATTACAATGGCTTGGGCTTTTTTTGGTTTTTTGGGTTTTGTTTCTTTATTGGGTGGTGGGGATGGAGCAATGATGTTAGAACTGGGTTACTAACTCAAGACCTTTCAAACTAAGTATGTTTACATGAATCTGAGTGTTGGATCCAATGGAAATGTCTGTATGCTGTTTCCTAGTTAGAACATCAAATAAGAATTTTATTTTTCTGGCTGCCTTCTGAATTTTGGTTGGCCTATTTTGCACTGCTTTTTTTCTCCAAAATAAACTACTGAAATATAATTGTGCATTTTAAACTTGTTTACAAATGATTGTTAGAAGTTTATTTTGTAATTCTCTGAATGCTTGCAGAAATACTATATTTAAATATTACTCCAGACCTTGGCAGTAACTAGAAAACAAGTTTAGGTCATTGGTGTGATCAGTGACATTTTTTCCCATAGTCTGTAATTTATTTTTTATTTATCGAATGTATCGGTATCACTTTAATTTACCAGGTGCAGTTATGCAGGTACCTGTTGTGATGTGGCATTACAATAGAGTGTGGACATAAATTACCATGCATTTGCTGTACTACTATATTTCCTTGCAGAAATTAAGGTAATGGCTCGTGTACTAGAATGTTGCTAAATCACAGGGGCAAATTGGGAGACCAATTTGTAAAAGCCAAAACTGTAAATTACCAAGTATCCAGACATACAATTACATTCTTGCAAAACATTTGAGCATGAGTATGTTATTAAGCTTGTGCTAAAGTGCTTTTCTGAATTGCTGCCTCATTTGGTAAGTTCAGGATAGTTTTGATTTAAGATAAACTTCACAGTAAGTTTGTTAATATTCTGTAGTCTTGTCTTTCTTTGTAAAAATAGGAGTGTAGTAACATTAGATCATACCAGAATGCCCTTGCTCTTAAAATTGCAGACAATCTGAGGAGATTTTCCATAATGTCTGTTTGAATTCTTTTTATTGTGGGTTAGAAAAAGGTTCTCGTGTGTTTTCAGAGGCATGGCTTTTACTGCTGTGCTGATGAGAGCAATTGTATTAAAATTACATGGTCACCAGTTAGCTTTTTAGGGATTTATTACTGTTCTGCTTCACTGTTTGAAATCCACAAGAATACCATTAGCTTGATTGGAATTTCTCCAGGTTTTGTGTCAGCATGGTGGAGATGAGACTCTGGTTTTCCACTGTAATTACGTAACTAGCTTCAACAGGTGAAGATCTTTCCATGTTGAGGAGTACTTGAGTGGTATTACTGCTGCCTGACTCTACCTGACTTGGCCACATTGTGCCTGACTTTGTAGCCTGTGCCAGAACATCCTGATCATTATGTGAAAGCCAACTGCAGAAATGCAACCAAACCATCAGCATCAGTGCTAGCTCTTGTGGTTTATGTAATGCAGAAGCACTGGGCCAGTGATGTTTTGCCTTTGGTTGAAGTGTCTGGCTGTACAACCTTTGTGCTGAGGAGCTGATCAACTGGGCTGCTCGGTAGGTAGGATAAATCCATTATTACTGTTCAGACTGTTGTAATGTTAAAGTTTAAAGATCTCCCAGACATCTCCCTCCAATGTGGGAATGTGTCTGCAGCAGGTTGCACAGACAGAAATCTACCAGTTTAATTTGTTCTCATTGTAGATGATTACAAGCTAAGAAGCCAACCCAGAGGCATCAGGAGATAATGAGAACTGCTCAAGATAAAGCCTCAAGTTTTCTAGATGAATTGTGGGCAGTATACAGCCAGGGAACAACCAGGTGGGGTAGTGGTTAGATAATAGAGGCAGAACACAGTCCAAAAGCAACAGACTAAATGGGGCCAGAGGTGTTACCTGGCAAAAAAAAAAGCAAAACAGGAAAAATGCTCCTGTTGTTTTCATCCAATTAAAAAAATCCAGACTTCTCAGTTCTTAGACTAACACTGAGTTCCTCAAGTCTTTGCATGGCAGCAATGACAAATGATTCAGGCTTTTCCACACTAGCTTGTAGCCTTGCCTTCCACAGCTGTGCAGAAAATATTGGATTTTGGTTTTTTTAGTGAACAGAGTCTGAGTTTGTAGCAGTCTCCCCAGGCATACACTTGTGGGAGTTCACTTGCATTACCCTGCTAATTTTTTCCCCCCTCTCTCCTTTTTAGTAAGAGATGTATTGATTTCTGTATTCAGTATACAATTACTTTATGGTGTGTGTTTTGTAATTAGGAATATGTGAAAATGCTTTGTGTAGATTAAAATATTTCCTTTAATATAATCTCCTCTTGCTTTCATAGAAAAATGGATATGCCATTGCAGATCACATTGCTGATTTTATTTGTAATATTGCTTTAATATCTATTTCAGAGGAATGTAACCTCCAGAAAAGTACTTTCCACATCTTTACTACCTTTCCTTTCACTGTTCACCCTATGTGGATCCAGGCCATCAGTACTTGAGCTTTTGACTGGATGGGTTTTGTGGATTCTGTCACATTTACAATGGCCACAAAAGTTACTTGAGATGAAGTTTGGGAGGATCCAGACATAAATGGGAGATGCTGGAGTGATTCCTCAGCAACACAAGCACAGTAGCATTTGTAGCAAGCAAAGGAAATTGGTTTTGCTCTTGTGTGTGCAGGTGGCTTTTGAGGTCTGGTCCACCCTGCTCTTGGGGCAGCTTTCCTGTGGAAATAACAAAATCCAGTGAGAGAAAAACATCCCTGATCTGTGATGCAGAAGGAGGACAAGGAGAGTAGGGCTTGGGAGTAAAATCCTGGCCAGTGGACATCATGATACCAGTTGTCCAGAATTTCACTCTGTGGTTTTTAATAGCAGTCTGGGGTGATGTTTTCTTCCTCTCCATCATTCTTACCCTGAATCCACTTGGGCTGATAATAGCAGATGCCTGTGGCCCTCATGAACTCATTAGCAGATGACCTTACCCAACATGTCATGAGTTTGCAGAGGGCTCCTGATGTGTTGGGAAGTTTTTGTTGATGGCCAGGAAATCTCTTGAAACTCCAGAAATAGCTGACACAGCGAATGGAGTTTATGAAAATCAGGTCTTCCTCTTCCAGCATTTTTAAAGAAAACCACATTTTATTTCCTCCTTCATTCTTTACACAGTAGTTTTAGATATAAATTATTTTAACTTCTCTTTTTTTGTGTGAAAAGTCATATATACATATATAAAGTTATTAAGTGTTGAGAATATGTTGAGTATAAAATAGTGACTTCTTTGTTTCAGATGTTAGCAGCCCCTAAAAATGAGTTATCCTCTTGTAAAGTCAGTGCTGTAAAAAAATATTAAAAAATAAAAGATGTGTTAGATGTATCTTTTATTATTTATTTCTGATTCAGTATTTGATACAGCTTGTGTATACCCTTGTGACAACCACATACTAAAAACACTGTCGTTCTTAAAATGGAGTAACAACAATTCCTTGGGATCCCAACAGTTGTGAGAGAATTGGCCCTCTGGGTGTGAGTAGTGTTGGATATTGTCCTTCAGTGTCCAGCGCTGCTTCCCCCCAGCACGGCTGAATCTCGGGGACCATTGTGTGCGTGTGCTCGGTTTCGCAAGTCCATTGGTATCTGTGTTCAAATCCAGCTGTACAGTGTTAACAAGTGTGTCTTGTGATTCGCTTCAGCCTGGTTCACTATGACTTCTGAAACATAATTCCCATTTTGTACTTAAATTTGTATAGAATTATATCAACCCTTAAAAGATCATGGCTTACTGTAAAACCCAAAATATTTGCTATTTGGCATCTTCAATTGCATGACTGATCAGATCAGACAATGGAGATGGTGTTTTCATCTAATAGCATTCATTTCAATGGTAATATATTAATTTTATTTTTGTTTGCCAAGCATCTGTTTTGGACAATTGTTTTGGTTTCAACAGTAAAGCAATATGCAGTAGGTATTGTGGCATTATCTCTGTAATTGTTTTGAAGAGAGGATTGTCCCTTTCCAACACATAATGAAAATAAATGCCTTATAACAAGTTCTAGTTTGCTTCCTCTTTCTGAGTGGATAGGGCAGCGAGGTGAGCAGCTCATTGGGAGAGGCCTGTGTTCATGGGAATTCAATGTTCACATCCTTTCCGAGTGCAGCTGTTTTGCACCTCTGCACTCAGGCCTTGAAAACCATCTTTCCATCTGAAAAGAGTCCTTGAGTCCCAAATATTTGTGATTACTTGAATATCTAATTAAGACAGTATTTATAGTAGCTCCATCAAGTAACAGTATTTTTCCTCTTGTTGATTTTGCATCAGGTATAGACAAAAACTTGTTTAACTCCTTTGGACATGGCTGCATTTCTGTGAAGGTCATTTGGTTTCTTGGGTTGGGGTTGTTTTTTTGTTTGGTGGGGATTTTTTGGGTTTTTTTTTTGGTGTGGTGGGGGTCTGAGAGTTTCTGTGAACTTCTTGCAAACTCAGGCCTACATGTCACAATGAGTTGTATGGTTGCTGCTACTGGCAGGGACTGTGTCACAAAAATAAAAGGGAGAAACTAAACCATAGAATATGTCAAGTTGGAGGGCACCCATCAGGATCATCAATTCCAACCCTGGCTCTGCACAAGACACCCCAAGAATCACACCATGTGCCTGAGAGTATTGTCCAAATGCTTCTTGAACTCTATCAGGCTTGGTGCTGACAATTTCCCTGGGGAAGCTGTTCCAGCTATAAATACAATATATTTACAATAGACAATATTCAGATTAAAAATACAGTATTCAAATTAAAATTTAGGTGAAGATCAATATGTAAAATGTGATTTCTTCAGGTGGGGTAAACTCCCTAATTGACAATTTAGTACTGGTTCTGTGCAACACCTTTAGTTTCATTTCGATTCCTCCATGTTTCCCTGAGGTTAAAGAGAGTGGGGTCTCCTCAGGATGGTGTTGAAAGACACAACTTGCTCCAGTGCACCTTCCCCAGCCAGGCTCTTGCATGGATGGTGCCCTGTGCCAGGGCAGTTTTTTGGGCCTTGCCTTGGCCTCAACACCTCCTCTTGCCAATGAGTGCCTGCCCAGGGCTGGGGGTGAGGGCAGTGCCCACTCAGCAGCTCCTGCTTCTCCTGGAACTCATCCTGTGGATGAGGTACAGCTCTGGAACCATGCACCTCCTGTGCCAGGGAACCCCACTCACACACACCCCTGTAATGCACTCCACAGGCCAACAGCACTGAGGGGTTTTGCAGAATAAAGAAATAAGCTGAGTTCAAAGCCTGGCAGCCATTCCCTGAGCATCTCAGCTGTTCTGTGGGCTGCAGGTAATGGGAGAGAACTAAGCTTCAGATTGGGGGGTCTGGAATACAGCCCTGGCAGTGGGTGGATCTTTCCCTCTCCAGCCAATGCACATAGAACATCTAAAATATGATCTGTGCTCAGAGATTTTGGGGCCAGCTTCTGTAACCCAGGCACCCCTTGGTCCTCCAGCTGCCCAGTGGTCTGAAGCCCAAAGGATGGAAAGGTTCTGCCTGTAAGCACAGTGCCAGCTGGTCACCATGGCTCCTGTGAGCCAGGGCACAGGCGGGACATCTCTTTGGGATGGCCCTTCACCTCTGGCTGTAGTTCTCCTCCTGACTGGCCTATTTGTTACTTCTTTCTAACCTACTCAGGTGTTGCCCACATGGCTTGACTTGGTCAAGTATTGCCCAGTGTTTAAACCTTTAACTGTGTTCTCTCTGTGTTCATCGATGAGCCTCAGATGTGACCCAAGTCTCACCGAAGCACCCAGGACGCCCAGTGCCAGGGGGTGAGCAGTGTGGCACCAGCGGCCCCCTGGGTGGGCAGGGAGAGCCCCACGGTGCTTGGGACCGCAGGGAAGTGTCCCTGATGCCAGGCCCCGGAGGGCAGCAGCGCTGGAGCCCGGGTAAGGAGGGAAGCACCATCACAGTGTGTCTGTGGTGAGGGGAGCCCTCTGTTTCCCCCCTCTTCGCAGCACTGTCCAGGCGGCTGACACTGACACTGAGCTGCCAACTGACACTGAAGCTGCCAAAACAAAGGAAGGAACCCACTGCAGTTTTATTTTTCCTTAGATAAATTTTTTATATAGAATATATTACAGTCAGAGTTCTCAGCTTTTAATCAAAAGATAACAAGTTATTGCAGTTTTTTACCCAGTGCAACTACCGGTGAAAGAACTTTCTAGAAAGCTGTCCTGTCTTTTAAAAAAAAAGAGGGAGAAAACCCCACCCAGACAGAAAATACACATGTAGGTCGCACTTCGCACCCACGGGCGCCCTGCCGGGCATGTGGACATCGTGTGGAGAGGGCAGCGTGAGGTGAGGCAGCGGAGATGGGCACAACACTATGGCGAGGGAGGCAGGCCTGGGGCTAGCGGGGTCGGTTCCTAGGCACGGTGCTTCTGCTCGGCTTAACTGCTCTTAGATCGGGAAATGAACGCGCGGTGGGAGGGACGGAGGCAGGGAGGGAGGGACGGGCAGGGAGGAGGGCGGCGGCGCTGCTGTCGCGGGGAGCGCCGGGGCCCTCAGCCTCGCCTCAGCTCGTGCAGCTTGTGGGCGACGCGCTCCAGCTCAGCCTCGATGGCCGCCAGGCTCTCCAGCTCCTGGTCCTGCAACAAAAGCCCAGGACTGTCAGCGGCCACAGGCGGGCAGCCCTCGCCCCCCAGAGCTACAGAGAGCACAGCCTTGTCCTGCCCCATCCCTTCAGCCTGCATTTGTCTCTCTGAACAGACCGGTGTGCACAGCACTGGTTACTTCTGCCCTAATGTTGAATTGCTGCTGCTAGTGATGCAGCTGCCATCCTTCCCCCGTACCCTGCCAGGCAGGGCAGCCCCCAACGGGGCTGTGCTCCCAGAACATGGGGTTGGCGGGAGATGGCTGCTGCAGGGGAGCCAGGGCAGGCTCTGGCAAGCAGCACTGGGTGCCAGCGCCGAGTCAGTGCCCTCAGACCGGAATGGGCACCGCTGCCTGCCACCTTCGGGAACTGCAGCATGGGCCCTGCCCTCTCCCCACCCTGCCTTGGATCTTGGCTTGCACCTCCGCAAGCAGAAGATACTTTTGCTGGGAAAATAGTGACTGAGGAAGCCATCAGTTCAAAGGCTCAAGCTGCCCATTACTTGGTGCATCTTGTGCATCTATGCTGTCTTGCTATGCATCTTGTGCGTCTTATGCTGTCACCTGTAGCTGATTTATTTAGTGCAGGTACTCATGCCTGACTGCATGGCTTTGCCTGAGCTCAGGTCATATCCAGCTGGCCCTGCCTTGCTGCCATCCCCAGCCCTGCCTGTCCCTCACAGCTGTGGCCGCCTGGGCTCTCTGCAGACCATGCACTCAGCATAGCAGCAGGCTCTGTGTGAGCAAACTCGGTGCTGTACCTTTTTCCATTGGCAGAGCCGAGGTGACAGCCCCTCTCCTGTGTGGAGGGAGCAAAGCCTCGCTGTTGCCTTCAGCAGCTGCAAATCACAGGTTGACCCTGAGCCACTGCACTGCATATGGCTGGTGTGCGAAAAGTAAAGGAAGTATGAAAAAAGGGGGTTGTTTTCTCTTCTGAGCTGTTTTCCTGAACAGGGAAAAAAGTCACTCTGCCACTCCACTGAGCCCTTGGCTCAGCCCCTGGGAAAGCTCTGGCTACAGTAGGGTGCCAGGAGCTCAGGGTGCCTTCAAACACCCAGGGTGCCCAAGCAGCTGTTCCATTTTGTTTGAAGTGGGTCAGGCAGCAGCTGGCTGAGCTCACATTGCTGGAGAACTTGGGCTGCAACTGGAGCCTCCAGAAAGGGAGAAAAATAGGTTCTGAAATTCTCTACAGCATCCAGAGAGAGCTTGGTCAGATCCAAACCATTGCCTGTGTGCTCTGGCTTGTATCTGCCTGGTCCCACATGCTGAGTCCTGGAAAGTGCAGGGGACAGCACCCCAAGCCCTTATCTGAACCCACACTGACCTCGCTGGCCAAGCCACACCGCCCCATGGCCCAAAAATGAAGAGAGGGACAGCAGCCAGAGCTTGTGCCTTCCCTCACTGCTGCATGCCTGGCTTTCCTCACTGACTCCCAGAGGCCCTGATCTAGTTTAAAAAGCCAACCAAACAAAAAAGTCTTGCTGCATCTGTAAACACAGCAGTTTTGCAGCCTCAGCAACCTCCTTTCCAATCCCCATTTGGAGACTGAGTCTGGCACCTTGCAGACAAGGTGCACCTCAGAGCCACCCGCAGGGGCAGGTGGGGAGCAGCCGCTCTGGGGTGTAAGCAGCAGTGGTGGGAGGCAGATGGGACAGCCCACCCCACTGCACCCCTGCTTCGAGCTGAGACATTTGGCTTTGCTTTGAACCAGTACAACTGGAGATGCTCTCATGGGGGAATGCTGATGGGCAATTTTTGGCCAATGGTTTGGCACATAACTGAGGCAAGAGGGGTGTTTTGGAGGCAAGAGAGACAACTAGCTTCACTCACCCGCTGCCCCAGCCTGTTCCCAGGCACCTGACCATTGCCTGTCCCAGGCTCACAAAACACAGTTCCCTGTATTATCCCAAATCAACTGTGCCTGGAGCTAGGCCTCAGCACAAAGGTGAACCCACCAGCAGTTCCTGACTGCTGGGGTTGTGCTGAGCTATTACCTAGCGTCACTCAAGGTATCAGGGAAGGAGGTCTCTGACTCTGGAAGCCTGGCTCAGATGTAGTTCTGTATTCTGTCCACCATTTCCACTCCAATGCCTCAGGTTTCTCACCACAGCTGCACCCCTGATTTAGCTCTGCAGGAGGTCTGACATTACTCACTCCATCCCTGAGACAGGGAAAGCTTTCCTTTTGACTTGGAAGGGCTTTGGGACACAAGGACTACCCCAGTTATAGCCCTGGTCACTGTGTCTGGCCAGTGCAGAAATGCTGTCACTGGAGACATGACTCTGTGGGGCAGGGAATGCTTTTCACTAGTCACGAAAACAAGGACAAAAACCAAAGGCACAGCAGGTGCAAACTTCAATAATACCTGAGGCTGAATGGAAGTTCACTAAGCATCAACTTAATGCCTCAGAGGACCACTGCTGGCTACATTTATGCCAGTATACCATCCACATCTCCAAGAGTACTTTGGATAACTGGGTGGGATTTATTCTTAAGCCTGTGTACACCAACCTCTGTTCTCCTGTTAGCGCTGCCTTCCTCATCCTTCTTTTCTTCAGGCATGGGAGCAAGTGGAAAGCCTCCTTCACTGCTGTCTTCCTTCGAGTGATGCTTCCATGACCTTCTCACATCTTCCTCTGGACTACTGAAGGCATACTTGCGGGACCTAAATGTCTTTTTCATGGACCTATCTGTGTCTTCCTCACTATCATTTTCCTCCATGCGCTTCTTTGCTGTCAGCTGCTTGGCCAGCTCATCCATTTTGTTCCACCTCTTGGTGTCTTCCCACTCCCTGGAGGACTCCTCCTCCATCTCATCACTTTTGGCATTCCTGGGCTGAAAGGTGTCCTCTTCTCCCTGCACCTCCTCATCCTCCAGGCGATGCCTTCCTCCTCTCAGTGCCCGGGGCTGCTCTTCTTCCTCCTCTTCCTCCTCCTCTTCAGAGCTCTGCACATCTTTTCCAAATCCCAGCTCATCATCGTTATCTGAAAGAGCATTAAACAAAGCAGTGAACACAGCTGTTGACCTGTTTAAGGTCCACCTTTGAACTGAGCTTTCAGTGGTGAATCTAGATTTCTTTACTTAGGCCTGCTTTCCCAAGATTCTGGAAATACCCACTGTCACATTGCCATGTCAGTAATGGGGCTTGAAGGCAGCAGTCAAAAGCCCTGTAGGAAGCTCAGGGAAGATGGATGAGTTGTCCTGAGGATCTATGAGAGCTGAGCAGTGAGGCAGCTGCAGGGCCTGTGTGTCAGATGTTTGTGGTGGGGTCTGGGTGGCTGCTGGCTGGTGTGTTTCTGTAAACCCAGTAAGCACCTGCCCCAACTCTTGGGCTTTGAAGCCTCTCACCCATGTGTCTCAGTGCCCTCAGCTCACCCCAGGAAGGTATCAGTGCAGTCTGGGATACGTACTGTCACCTCCCTGCATCTCCTCAGCCTCCTCAGCCTCTTCAGCCAAATCGAGTGACCTCTCTGCTTCAGTAGGGTCCTCCTCTGCAGCTTCACCTCCATCATCCTCCCGCTCCACACGCTCCCCTGCTACCTCCTTGCTGTGCTCCTGACCCTGCCTGGATGGCTCTTCTCCCTCATCCTCGAGCTCCAGGCTGTCCCTGGAGCCTCTGGGCTCCTCCTCTTCATCCCCTTGTTGCTGCTGCTGCTCATCCTCACTGAAATTTTTGCCAATGTGGTTGTCCAAAACTTTGGTTCGATGGGTATCCTCTGTATCCCTGATGTCATTGCTCTCAGCTTCCTCCTGATCCTCTTTCTCAACAGGGTTGGTATCCCATGGCCTGGGTTCCCTCTCCTCCAGGCTTTTTTCCTCCTCTCTTGATTCTTCATTTTGCTGGGGCTTCTGTGCTGCCAGCTCAGCCAGGGACCCTGTGGGCTGCTCCTCTTCAGGGTGCTCCCCTGCAGCATCTGCAGAGGGAGAAACAAGAAGAAAAACCTCTGCTGAGAGCTCATTTCACAACCAGCAAAGGCCAAGCATTTCTCAGGGAGCTTCAGCCCTGTTCAGCAATCTGCTCAGCTAGCCCGTGGATCCTTTTGCAAGTCACTTCAGCATATGCTTGCATTCAAGCAAGGCAGCGTTCTCTCTGGTGCCTGTGCTCCTGGAGAGACTTGCAAGGCTGAAGTTAGACATATGCTGAAGTGTTTTGCTGCAGCACAGTCCTCATCACCATCTCTTGAGATGCCAGCCACGAATTCACCCTGCATGAAACGAGGCTGCATGTAAAATTAAATTATTTAGGAGTGTAATATGGCACTTGCACAGCTCTCCCTGCTCCGAGTGCTGCACTCACATCACATCCTTATTTCTCCCACCAGGCTGAAGAGGCAGCCAGCCCTGTTCACAAGGTGCTGGAGGGAGGAGGGGTGTCTCTGCTTCTGCAAAGGAGCTACTCAGCAGGAGCTTAATGTGGGCTGAGTATTTGCTCTTGCTCAAGGGAGACTAGCCTCTTTTAACACTGTTAGCCAGAGAAAACACTTTGCAAAAAAAATATGGGAGTTTAAAAGCTAGAGAGGTTTGTAAGGGTAAGTGCAGCCCCAAGGAGGGCTGAGGAATGTGCCAGGATGCAGAAAACTGGTCACATAAGGCT
Organism: Molothrus ater; assembly: GCF_012460135.2. Classification (NCBI taxonomy): domain Eukaryota; kingdom Metazoa; phylum Chordata; class Aves; order Passeriformes; family Icteridae; genus Molothrus; species Molothrus ater. The sequence continues at coordinate 46,935,249 of NC_050483.2, read as the reverse complement.
GATGGCCATCTGTGACACTGTGCAGATGTCACCAGACTGTCAGTGGGCCTGGTTGGCCCATGTGCCACTTTTCATCTTCACTTCATCTTCCTTCACCTCCATGCTGCCGGAGCAAGAGTTTCAGGTGTGTCTTGGCAGGAGGGAGATGCAGTGCCACCATCCTACCTGTTGGATTTTGGTGGTGCTGGCTGCAGCAGCAGCCCCTGGGGGTGTCACTCCTCATTGCTCTAAGTAGTTTTGGACTGGTGTCACAGCAGTGCTGTGCTGCTGTGGGCCAGCCATGTGCCCCAGAGCTGCTTGAGACCCTCTGTGGGCACCCAGCTGCTGCTGGACGAGGAGTCACATCACCCCACATTTGCATTGTATCTTCCTGACAAGAAAAAGGGAAGGGGCCAACCCCTTCTTCCAGCTAAACTGCCTGTCTGTAGTAAGGCCGGAGAAACACTGGCAAGGAGAAATCCCAGCTGAAGGTGATCTTTCCAAGGTACAGGTGTTTTGTGCAGATGAGTGCACTGTGTGTGTTTGAATTTTCCCTTCAGAGACTCATTACTTAATATCTTAGGTGCCTGGAAACAAGGGTGACAGGCAAAAATCCAGATCACCCTTGCCTGTATCACTGACTCTTTCAGTGTGGGATTTCCCTGTGATTTAAATGTTATAAGTGAGTAAAAGTGTCAGCAGCAGGGTGGAAAAGTCAGTATCACTTTAGTAACTTGACCATCACCAGTTACTATAGCTCAGAGATTACATGTTGTTTGAGCTGGTAAATAAGAACAAAGCAAACTCCAGGTTGCTTGTGTGTGTCAGCAGCAGCATCAAAGAAAAGAGAAGCAGATGGACATATCAAGGCTGTTTGGAAGAAGATCCTTATTTACAGCCTGAACTGGATTTCCCGGGGGTGGAGGCTGACACTGACCTCTCTGCTTGTTCTTGTTGTTCTGACTTTCAAGGACTTCGGAAAGTTCATCTTCAAAGCCGCTATTTTTCTTCTGCTGCTGAGTTCTTTCATTGGCACCTGTGTCAAGTAACAAAAGGTAGGGAAAGTCAACAGTTCCTTCTGTGTTTCAGAAAGTAGAGGTAGGAAAGTAGTTCTGTGCCCCTTATGCTGTGGGAAAAATCCACCTAGGAGCTGGGAGGAGTGAGACTGGAGGGTACGTGAATCAACTGCAGCAACAAAACCACAATCAAAAACAACATCTGCAGGAAAGAAAATGGTCTCTAATAGAGATGCAGGGTTGCCAGTAAAACTAATATTGATGGAGATCTAGGGAATAAGAGGTGCTGAACTGCAGCACACTGAGAGCAACAAAAGACTTCATCACCAGAGTATTGAAAGATAAAAATTGCCTTCTGCCAGATTCTGCCTATGCACCTCTGAGGTGAGCACTGAGAGCTCCTGTATCCTGCAGCCTGGTTGTGGGGGCCCCTCTCCCCTGTGTGGTGGGAGGAAGAAGCAGCATTCATTCCCACTGCAGGGGTAGTCTCCAAGGCCCCATACCTTGGCTCTGGGGTTATGGAGCCTGCTAGAAAAATACAACACCCTGGAGACAAGGCAGCATGAGCTGGAGGTTAGGCTGCAGCTGTCCTGGCAACCAGCAATGGGATCTGCAAGCCAAACAAGCCTTGTCTAAACTAGCTCATGCCCTGCTTCTGTGCCTTAATGCAAGAGCAAGAGCCAGTGCTGCCAGCCTAGTACTCTAGCACAGAACTCAATGGTGTGGGCTCTCCAGCCTGAGCAGGACCAGCTGCACTGGCACAGAGGACACCAAAATTAACACCTTTGCTTTTCCCTTGGTCTACAAGACTGTTCCACCCCCAGTCTCTACGATCTATAGGCTGGATCTCACGTTACCCTGGGACTAAGTGGTGTGATGGGCTCAGGCAAGAGTGGAGCAAGGTGAATCTCCATGTAACAAGTCCCTTCTCGTGGACTCCATGCTTAGTGGCACAGTCTGTCTGTTTTCCGAGTGCTCCTCCTCAAATCCCTGGTGTGCCTGGGCAGCCATATCCCAGTATACTGAAGAGACCCTGTCTTGTTTCTTCTGGATCACCAGAGCATCCATGGAGTCTATCTGAGGTCACTGAGCATCTGGCCTCTCCACCATTTGGGTAGTGACTAAAATATGGCTTTGGGGCCTGCATGAGACTCTTTCCCAATTCCGACTTCACAAATTTTTGCGCTCCCTGCAGCCTGGGACTGCCCTGTTGCAGCCTTACCCAAACAGAGGGGTCTGGACTAGCTCTGAAGTAGCCTTGCCTGGGATCTGCATGTTGGCTCTGGGCAACTGGGTACCCGAGAATGTCCCTTTTTTCCCCTCAACACTCCTTGGCACAGCTCCATGGTGTCGCTGCTGCTCCCACATTGACCAGTGCAATTGACCTGTGCAATTGACCTGCACCTCTCCAAACCAAAGAAACTTGCATTTGAGTTAAGGAAGCCATGAAAAAAATACCCATTAGATCAAGAATATTTTCACTGGGGTCTTTAAGGTGAAAGTCTTACTCACTGTTCAGTGGGGCTTTCCTGCTGCCACACCTGGGTTTAGTGCTAGACTCCAGCTGCACAGACAGTGGAAGTTTTCTTACCTTTAATTCTAGTTTGGGAGCTGGTTATTTGTTGAATTATTTGGTATTTGTTGAATTAGATTATTTGTTGAATTAAATTACAGTGTTTTCTTTTAGAGTTCTCACACGTCAAAATATCTTGAGACTACATCACCACCAAGTTACATTGATAGCTATTGAAATTATCAGATACATATTGGAGTTATTATAAACAAAATTCCTGTCCTCACTGACACAATCTCGCTGAAAATATTGGAACGACATTTCCTAGGGCATATTTATATGATCTCAAATTAATATAAAATAAAAAAATTAACACAAAACCAACCAAACAATAAAACTCTATAGGGGACTACAACATAAGAAAACAATCTTCCCTATAGTTACATTCCCAAAAAAATATACTGGCACTGTACCTTGTGCAGCAATTTCCTGAAGTTCCTTCAGTAAGTTTTGGTGGCGAAGGATAGAAATAATTCGCTCATCTGCAACAGGGGAGACTTCGTACAGAAAGTAGTCAAAGCAAACCTCCCCCCAACCCCAGGAAATGAAACAGAACCCAAATGCCACTCCTTCATTTGCTCTTTTCTTTCCCTTGGTCTGATTTGCTCTCACATCTTAACCATGTGTTTAAGACGACAGGAAGGTCCTATGAGAACCAGGCAGTTTGATGTCACCAGCACCCCTGTTGCCACATGGCAGCACGAGGCATGGCCTGGGACAAGCAGTGGCTCCATCCCTGCTCCTGGGGCCCAGTACAGCCCAGTGGAAGAGGAAGGTGAATGTGTCAAGGAGCCTTGACAGGGGTCCAGAGGCCAGGGCTCAGTTGGTCAGGGCAGGACCAGCCCTACTTGCCAGATTTGCTTTTGCTGATGCCCAGCACTAAGTCTGAGGCAGTACCTCCTCGCAGAGTTTCTAGGCATTCCTCACTGATCGGCAGGGGGTTTGGCTTAGATAAAGTATCAGAGATGACCTCTACAATGCACTTCATCACCTAAAAAGAGACAAAAATACAAATTAAAGAACTAGTTTTTTTGTCTTTTGTTCCTACTTGTTACCAAGGCTAAAGTACAGCAGGTGATGGCACAGGTCTTCTTGCTTTTCTGGTCAAGCTGGAACTGAATGTTCAGTTCTTGTTTTCCCTAGTTCAGGAACAGAAGGTGCCTCCTGCAACTGAGAAGTGAGGAAATTACACGTGACAATGGAAAGAGCTTCTTCCACATGACACTCAGTTCAGCTGAGGATTGCATGGTTTCAGACCACACCAGAGTCTGAGCACATCTGGAGAGTAAAGGCTATCTGAATATATACACAGAAAATCCAAAATCATCCTCTTTAAGTCAATATATCTCAACCTCCATCTCCAAAAAGGACTCAGTGGGAGGTTGTAGAGAGCAAAAAGTGGTCAAAGCTGTTCAATAGATGACCTTGAAATCTTAAAAGGTCTTCAAACCCTGGGAAAGACATCATAGTTAGATTGAAGCCAGGCATGGAAGGTGAGGTGAGGCAAACTACTTTCGAACACAGATGAGAAATACTGCTCTCAAGCCCTAGAAAGGACAAGACACTTTGGAGAAGTGTTTGACCTTGTGCTTTGAGTGTTCAAGCCATCTGTTATAGACTGGAAGAGCTCTACAAGATGACAGGTCATCTGAGAGCAAAGAAGTTCTGACATAGCTTCTCAGACAGGATGAGCTCTGGGCCCACCCTTTCCAGTAGCCTGTTTTGTTGGTGTAAGGCCAGGAGCATTATTTATGTAATTTGTCTCCTGCACTGAGATTGCAGGCATCCTTGCCATGTCAAGACACACTGCTGGGAGCCCTAGTGTGTGGTCATGAAGATCCAAATGATCACACAGGACAGAAACATTCACTACAGTCTGGTGATGATTGGTAGGGTAGGAATCAGGCTGCTTAGTTCAAAAGGGTGATTTTTTATAATGCAATCTAGGAACAATGCAGGGCTCACAATTGCCTGTGGGAAAAAAGAGAGGCTAAATTGGAAAAAAGAATACAAGTTAAGCCTTGGAGGCAAAAATTTCACTCACTGAACCTCTTTCTCCTGATGATTTCAGCAGGCAGCCCTGAGAGCCCTGACCTCCCTCACAATGTACCATTCTCAGGAGAGCAGAGCGCTGTGGCTGCAGTAGAAATTAAACACGAGCCAGCAGTCCCCAGTCATCCACAATGCTGTTCATTCAAGCAGTTGGATATATTCACTGGACAGCTGGAATGGGCAAATTCTCACCCTGTGTAAGGAGAGAATTCTGCTCTTGCAGATCACAGCCATAAAATGTTGAACTCTACACCTTACACAGTTTGAAGGAATTGCCTAATGGATTAAAAATGCTACAGGAAAGATTAAAAAAAAAAAAAAGCAGGGGGATTTCCCTGGTATAATTCTCCTATATCACAAGTGATCCATTAATACTGATTTTAGATGACTTTGAGTTACTCTGTCTTTAAATAGAAAAAACTCCAGAATCTGATATTTCCCCCTCATGTTTCCCAACCTCTGGACCCACTTATTATAGCAGTATTTGATGCAGCTTCAGAAGTTAAGACTTTCTCAGCGTGAGAAGTAAGACTGGTTCAATGAAATATTCTATTCAAGATTTTTCAAGACTTCTAAGCTGGTCTAAGGTCTTTGTCTGAGCACAAAGAGACACATCACTCACCACAGAAATACATTCAGCTCTGTGGAGGAGCTTTGTAAGGTAATGAAATGAGCAGTGCAGTCATCCCACAACACTCTCCTTGTCTTTCTGTTAGAGGAATTCTTGCAGAGTGAGACTTCACAAGGTCATGAAACAACAGCCTGCATCAGGAAATGGAGGAGATCCTTTCCAAATGAATGTAATTAATCCAGTGCAGAAACTCAGACTGGAATTTTGCCATAGCTATCATCTAACCATGAGCATGTAACTAGATCCTTAAGAGCAGCTCACAATGTCCCTACACAGAAATCTCCAAAGGATTGTGCCCTTACAAGGACAGACTTCTCCATATTTGAGCTCAGCTATGCCCTTCTAAAATGTATGGTTGTGAGTGAGAAATAATATCCTTCAAGCACAAGAGTGGGCAAGCACCAGAGACATTGTAAATGCTTTGGTCTTGTTCAGCTCCCTATGCAAAGCCCTTGGTGTAAGGAAAGTCTGATGAGCTGTCCAGGAAAGGCCTGAAGGTGCAGACTACCCATTACACAGCCCTGAGCCACCCACAAATGCTGGTGGCACAGAACATGGTGTGTATGTAGGAAGAGCTGCAGTGCTTGTTGCTGTATTCATGTGATGATATCCCTGCCCTAATCTGTTCCATGAGACCAGGAATTCCTTTCCTGAAATGCTGTGTCTCAGAGGATAGTGAAGGCAGGAAAGCCCTAATAGTTTCTTTCAGTTGCAGTAAATCTAAAAGAAAGCTGATTTTGCTCTCTGTTAGAGCCTGTGTCAGTGTAATACCCAGGGAAGAGGGGCAGTCTTGGGAAAGTCCTTTCTTGGTGGAAGCATTTCCATGGAGTTGCACCAACTGCCACAAAAGTGCCCATTTTTAACACATAGAATATACTGGGGAATAGACCTCACAAAGAAAATCATATGATTAATGGATTGTCCCATCAGATGCCCACTCTGGCATAGACAGTTGAAGGGCTAAGTGCCTGTCCCACATCCTCTTCCTCAGCAGCACACAGCCTGAGGAAGGCACCCAGAGTCTCACAGCTCATGGCTCTGTCCCAGCAAGGGCTAAGCAGGCTAAAAGTCTTAACAAAGCATCTGCTCTGCAGCCCAGGCACATCTCACAGGACACAGGGAGGTGTTGCTCATGGCACACGTCCTGCAGGTAACTGCAGTGGGGCCTGTGGCTGGGACTGGCATCAGTGTGCCCTCCCCTGCTGCTGCCTGGGGAAAAACATTGTGTGGCTAGAGGATTTCATAACACAAAATGGTTCAAGAAGTAAAAAGCAAAAATGCTGGAGTTTCCTCTGTGGACATGAATTTCCAAAAAAATTTTCATTTGGGCAGCCGAGAGATCATCTCATATGAAAGATGGGGAAGGGGGTGGGTCAGGGAGTCGTATCTGACACAGGTAAACACAGGCAAACCCCCCTGTCCAAGCATTTAGGAGCCAAAAGGCCTTTGGGAGTGCACGTTTGTGAAGCGCGGCTATAAATGTTGGAGGGTGTGACACAGATATGTGCACAGAAGCCTGTAAGGGAGGGCTGGAGAGGTCAGCCAAGTCCTGCACTGCTCATAGCCATCCAGACAGGCTGAGCAGGAGCTGAGGAAGGATTAGCAAGCTGAGAGTACCAGTTGCCTATTTTTCCAGAGCATGCATGTTTAAGTAGCACACAAACTCAGACGTATACACCTCCAAACACACACAGTTCCTGAATCACATCTCCCCCCACTCTCCCCTGAGTCACGTCCTGTTGGGAGCTTTGAAAAGCTGAAAGTAGGAGGACTAAGGAGAGTTTTACCCAGCCTCCATCTCCTCTCCAAACAGGCTTGCCTCATCCCCCTGTCGCATCCTGAAGGACTTCCTTGGCTGTCCAGAAGTGGATGCACAAAGGCTAAATTCTGTTAGGAAGGGAGCAGAGATGGATCCTGCTTGGGGGATCTCATGCAAATTCCTGGCACTTTCTACGGGGTATTTCAGTGGGAGTGGCCCAAACCCAACTACCTAGGTGGAGGTGAAATATCGTATCCTTTCTCTTCATTTGACCCTTCCACTACAGGCTCAGCCTTACCTTAGTGTCGCCCTTATTCATGTCATTTGTCACAGGAAGAGAGACAGCTGTAATGTAAGGGGAGGGGGAAAAAAAGGAGAACTTGTTATTCATGTCATCTGGAAGACAAGCAGAGAAACATTATTCTGCTAAAATGGGAGTGGAGAAAAGGGGCAACTCTCTCTGATGGAAGTGTTCCCTGGGCGCAGCAGCTGGATGTGTGCACTGTGCCCCTCTAGGGAAGGGAAGGGAAGGGAAGGGAAGGGAAGGGAAGGGAAGGGAAGGGAAGGGAAGGGAAGGGAAGGGAAGGGAAGGGAAGGGAAGGGAAGGGAAGGGAAGGGAAGGGAAGGGAAGGTGCCTAGGCTGGCAGGGCCCTGCGACGCTCGGCAGTGACCTTGCGGCGGCCGCTGTCCGCGGTGCTGAAGGCGCCGGGCCGTCCCTGTCCGCGGTGCTGGGGGCGCGGGCGGAGCGGGGCCGGCGGGCAGCGCTGCCCGGGGCCCGGGGGGACACGGACCCGTCCCAGCCCCACTTACCCGGCACTGCCAGGAGCAGCACGGCGAGCAGTTCTGGCCGGCTCATGGTGCTGGCGGGATGGAGGCAGGGAGAAAGGGGCAGAGGACGAGACTGCCGTGGCGTGGGGGCTCCAGGCGAGGTGCCGGGGGGAGAGCAGCACGGAGCGTGTGTATCTACGCCAGTGCCCTGGCTGAAGATCCCAGATGGGGCACTGCAGCAAGCGGCTCATTTATATATCTCAGCCCTCGGAAATGGCGTCAGGAGGAAGCCACCTCCTCCTCTGCCCCCTCCCCTCGCACACAGGCTTCCCATCAGCCTCCATCGCTCGCCGGCTGTCGGAGGAGCCCCGACCTCCCCGGCTGCCCGTGCAAGGGTGTCAGGCTCTGGTTGCTCCATCTGCTTGCACTCTGCAGGCGCAGGAAGGCTGGGAGGTGTTTCCAGGACACTGCTTTTCCAGCACCTCACTCGACACTGGCAATCTGCAGCACCTCTGCCACGTCCCCTCTCTCTATGTACCTGGAGTCAGACGTGAGGCACCTCACGAGTCCCAGCCAGCATTGCAATCTGTAGATGGTTTTGCCCTGTGAGGGCCCCTTGTCTTTCACTGATCATGGAAGTTTAGAACAGGTGCTGAAATTTTTAGATGTCTTTTAAAGACCACCACTCCAGGGAACCATGAAAAGGGCTTGCTAATGGACATGGTAAATCCCAGCAGTTCTATGAAGAGTTTGTTAGAAGGATATTATTTGGGGTAAAGATCAAAGGCTGGTGCATCTGCTGTCCACCTATGACTCTACATGCAAAATTTTAATAGGTTGCTACCCATTGTTCAATGCTTTATAACGCTCTTTAGCAATACCCTACACTCCAAAGTTGAAGTAACCAAGATTACCTGGCTGACAGTTTGCATTGACAAGGGAGAGAAAGGAAACAACAAATTGTGTAATTCTCTTAGTCACAAGTGTTTCCATGCTTGTGAAAAAATGCATTTTTTTCTATTCTTTGGATGGAGCATCTGGCAGGTCAGCCAGCTGGATTCTTTGTTTAAAGTGACTCCAATGCTTCTTTAGGACAGTGCTTCTTTAGGAATAGCAGCTCTGCTACTCCATTCGACCCCTCAAGCAATTTCAGAGGTCACAAAATGCAGGGAATTAGCCTAGAAAACAAAATTCAGAAAAATGCACCATCTTTCTTCCTCACCCTGCCTCACTCTGCTCACTGGTGAGTCCTGCACCCAAGGAATTAGGGAGAATCTAAGAGGTCATCACTTGTCATCTGGTCTAAGATGACAAGAACTTTTCTATGAGATTAGGCAGTACAGACTACACCATTGTTTCCCCTTTCTCTTTCCAGGTGCACATGGAAATGTGTTCCCAAATGTGCTCTAATATCTATCTGATTTAAATGCACGCTTCAAAAGACACATTTGGATTGTAAAAGGCCATTCATACAAAATCAGAGCTCCTCTTGTCTGTTGCATTTTCTAGTTAAATGCAGAGAAAAGATGGAAATAAATTGATCTTCTGAACAGTGCTTTGGGGATGGCAGTGATGCATGGTTAAATGTTCATAAGTCTATGAAATGAACACCCATGACAGTTCTTGTTCCATGGGGAACCTCCAGGAATAAGAGATATCCTTTCTTTTTGGTTGTTGTGTTGTGTAGTTTTGTTTTGTTGGGTTTTTTCCCCCTTTTTTTCTTTTTTCTCTTTTTGTTTCAGGATGTGTGTGTTGTTGAATTATTTACTGGGGAGGAGGGATGGGGGCCTTTTCCTCATTCAGGATACACCAGAGCACATAAGTCTCTGAGTCTGAAAAACTGAGCATTATTAAGCTTGTAAATTCCTATGTATTCCTAAGTGAGAAACAGATTGATTTGCTTATCAGGCTTTGTTTTCCTAGTCAATATTTACTTGTCCTTAAATATAAATGCTGATCTTATTGGGGCAATAAATTATCTCAGTTCTAATCCATCTTCTTACATGAAGTCATTTTCTTCTCTGGGGCCTCTTTTTGAGACATTTAATAGGATATGTAGTGCCCATAACTACTTTTTTTTCTTCTCTTTATCAAGGTGTGGTCTTGCATCCATTAAATTCATTGCAAATGAGAAACTAAATGCTTTTCAGGTATGGCACACATACTTTCACTATAATAGCACATGATAGATGATTAATTTTTCTATTTCTTGCCCCAGGAAAAATGGATATGAAACTGCTAATCTAGCAATCAGTACCTCTGTTCTTGGAATTTGTCTCATTAGGCACAGCTATATTAGGAACTGTCACAGTAAAGCATGCCAGGGAAAGATTTATGTCAAAAGAGCAAAAGTGATCAAATAAAAAAGTGAAAGGTATTCTGCCACTCAGAAAAAGGCAGTGCCTGAAGCAGACTACAAGGAAAGAGCAGGTTTGTGAGTCTCTACAGTAGTTTGTGTTTTAGTATATAGAAAACAGGAGTAGATCTTAAATGGGTGGCAAAGAAGTGAAGATGGACATTTCTGACCACTTCCAGCCTTATAAAAAAAGCTGTTGATGTCTATAGAGAACAGTTCCATTTTTCCTTATAGCTGCACAATTTCTCATGCATGAAGTGCAGTGGGACTGTGGAGAGCCATAGACCATGATATGTCTGAAGTTACCAACGTAACACGTGCAGATGGACAAAGAGATATTTGCCTTCCCAGCCTGAAAGTGATTTGAGAAGATGGCAATGTCCTGATGGATGGAGGCAGCCACCCAGGACTGTTGCATTATCCATGCTCTGAGCTGAGGGAACAGGAGGGTCAGCTTAAAAGCCATATTGATATATGATCTTTCTATGCAAAAGGTCATTTGATTGAGAGATTATGTGGCTTAAGTGCTATTCTCAAGAATAAAATATTTTTTACTTTATTTCAGAATTCAGGAAATGAAACCAAAGGATCTTGTGTTTGTCTGTGAGTTACTCTGAGAGCTTTGTTGTCTAATTTCTTGGCTGAAACTGGGTTAACAATTCACTTCTCTTCCTTCTGTGCTTGGAATCACTGCATTTCAAACAGCTGTGATTTTACAGATCCAGATACTGAGGCACATAAAGAGGGAAAGTGTCATTCTCATGAAGATATTGAAAAGGTTTGAAGCCAAAGCACAGCTAATACCACATCCTAACCAAAAAGACACGAAGCAAAAAATAGGCAACAATTATCTTCTTGTGTGTAAAATCAATTGATAACTGTTGGACTGAAAAACTTGAATGTAAGCTCATGGCAAAATTACTAGCAAAGTCTATTAAAGCCTCCACATCACACCTTTTCTTCATTGCCACCTTAGTCAGTCACACTCAGCTCTCAGTTCCCTCATACAAGCCTTGCTTGTCTGCCTGTAAATAGAAATAAGCTTCAAAGCACAGATGCTGCTGTGAATACTCATCTGGCTGCTCAAAGGCAGTCCTCTCTTCTTTTTCAGGTCAGAGGCAAAATGATGTTGACTTGCTTTGATTTTCTTAGTCTAGACTATCCTTGCATCAACCTGAAATTAATTTATTTTCCTGTTGAAAGGAAAGCACCCCATAAAAAAGCCCATCATTGTGCCAAACCTGACAGTAGCTAGCTCTGCCTATCCATTTTTATCCTTGCCTGGCATGCACAGCTCTCACAGCAAATGGAATATGTTCCCTGCTGGAAGAAGAGACTTCTCTGTAGTGATCACAGAATACCATCTGGACATCCTTACAAATAGCTTGGATCTCAACATAATTGTTCTAAATGTTATTCAAACACCAATCTGGAAAATGTCATATCCTTCCAATACTGTGGTCAGTTTACCTGGCAGTTCCAGAAAACCTTCATTGACTCCTGTGAGCCCTACTGAATCTGCAAAAAGATGTGGAGACAGAGGTTCTTCCTGAACAGTGATCTCAAACAGCCTCCTCTGGAAATTACTGATTGTTCCTTTGGCTGTGGTTTTGACTTGTGACAGCAAAGTTTGTATGATGCTGATATACATATTCAGTAAGATAAAACAATTCTGTCAGTTCTAGACTGGCCTTAAACAAAATCACGGGAACATAATTGCTATTGTTTATTTAGCTCTGAAGCTAGAGACAGGCAGTGCTGCTTACTGACCTGCAGACACCAACAGGGTTCATGAGAGTTAAGGGGGAACTATAGTGACAAGAGTGACTAAGGTGTGTGGAGCAGCACTCCTGTTCTGGGGGTCCATAAGCCCATCAGACAGCCTCTGCTCACAGCCAACAGATGGACCCTCAGCCAGCATCATCAGCCCAGATTCTGAACACTGACTGACTGCCTGGTATATTTTGTAGAGATCACTTTTATTCCTCTTCCTTTATATACGCAATCTATCTGTCCATTCCAGGCCAGTTGCTCAGTGAAAACCAAGTGAGTCACAGGGGTGTGTGGGTCTCCTGGGCTGCCCACAAGGCCAGAGCTCAAATGTTGTGAGCATGAGCATGGTAAGGGACTTTTTTTGAGGTAAAAGTTAGGTGCACTTGTGCTAACTTTTCCAATTAATGGAGATGAAATGGCAAAATCCCTAATTAAAAAGCAATTGTAATTAGAACTTCCCCCCTGCCAATGGCAAGGTTTAGAATCATGAAACACAAAAACAATTTCCATTCTGGATGCTTTCTTTGATTTCCCTTTGCTCACATTGGAAGCAATGCACTTAAAGAGATGAAAAGACAACTGAGCAAGAGCCTGCTTCCCTGCCATTCTTGCAGAAGGATGAGGGAAGGGTGTGAGGATTCATGCATGTACTGCTGACATATCTCTGTCCCAAAAGCCAGACCTTTTTGGGGCACTGCTGTCCCCACAAGATTATTATTCTTCAAACAGTGACAACAGCACATCCCTGGAACCACCTACCAGATATGGAGATATGGAGCACAGGGACACAGCACTTGCTATTTTGGGTTGGAGTAGGGACCTGGAGACCCTGGGCCCTCCCCCAGAGGCAGAGACAAGGGCTGGGGTGGGAACAGGTCCTCTTCTTTCCTGTGTGCCAGGCTGAATCCCAGCTTCCAAGCCTCCCAAAAACTGGGCACTGGCCCTGAGATTTATTTTACAGTGCTACACAATGTTCTAGTGTTAATTAGAAGTAGCTAGTTTGATTGTCCCTCTGAGAGTCTCTTCTCAGATTTGGTACCTCCCTCAGCTTTATGGCATTAAATGCCACAGCTTGCTTAAACACAGCAAAAAATATCTCATCTGTTATTTTTAAATTACTTCTATTCTAAACCTGGGAAAGACAAAACCTCTTTTTCTTCCCTAATTCAGCAAGGCTTTCATGATATTTACATTTCTCTCTTACTCATGTCCTTTCCAGGAGAAACAATTTCAGTCATCAGATTCTCATGAGACTCCTTTAAACCTGGCTACTAGCCAGTGAGTCCCACAGGTTAATTACCTACAGCATATAATTACCTATAACATAATGCAAAGAGAGCCTGGGGTATCCTGCTCTCACTAGAGCACTGTCAGTAGGATATTTTTAGTCTTCACTCAGTGACCCAGAAACTTTCTGGGGATACCTGAAAAAGCTTGGTTTTCACTTTGAGAATGGCCACACACAGATGTCTCAGGAATCAGTATCCTTGAAGATCTATTAATCCCTCACATAAAAGACATTATGGAGAGGGCAGGGAGGATTTCTTGAGGGTTTAGACATGTTCCAGCATCAAGTCAGTGAAGAGTTGCTCTAGCCTGCATCAGGGAAATGACTCAGTCTGGATAAGGCAAAGAAAAAAATTCCCTGTTGGTCTCAGCTGGCACCTCGGTGCCTTCCCTCCATCCACTCAGCCTGGTTTGGGTCAGGCTGTTCTCTGCACAGCCCGAGCAGAACTTTGGGTAGCCTGTGCAGTGCAGATGGCTCCTACCTCAGATGTTCTGTTGGTAAGGCAGTTTTTGAACATCAAATTGCATGTTAATGCTAGTTAATGAATGTTCTCTTCACAGGCACAGCAAGCCTTTTTCTTCTATACTAAGCAAGGAACAGAAGGAGGTAGCCTTTCAGGTATTAAATTGCTTGAGAGCATCAGCACAGAGCAGCTTGAGGAACAGCCACAGAATCTTAAATTACTATTACTGGGCTTTTTTTCAGCCTGCAGGAGCTCAGGTTTCTTACCTGACCAATGCTTTTTCTTCACAGAAGAGCAGGGTTTGCTGTGCCTGTCCTTGGGGAGCAGCCCAATTACTTTCTGCAGGGCAAGAGGACAGCAGCATGAGGCACCTTCAAATGCATCAAAGTCTCTGCTGAACCCACCTCATTCATATGCTCTGCGGATAAAATAGTCCAGACAGATTTCTCCACATTCCAGGATAAGCCCAAAGAAAATCTGGGAGATCCTGAAGAAGTCCTGCAGCTCCCAGTTTGCTCTGTTTGGAGGAAAGGGTTTGGACCAGTGACCACCCCTGACCTTGCAGCGATCTCCTCTGCTTGTACTCAGCTGAACTCAGACTCAGTCTCTGCTACTAAGTGCTTTGGAGAACGTGTCAGGACAAACCACACTTTCTGCTTTTTTGGGGATTAAAAATACCCAAACCAACGGGGAAAATATCCAGACCATGCTTTTCTTTCAGGTTTTTTTTTTTTTCCAGAGTTTTACTAAAACATGATCTGCTGGCTCTCAACAGCTTTTTGTTTGATGGAGGCAGCTAGTTAACCAGAAACATGGTGAAATCCCTGTCTCCCAACCTTAACTTGACTTGCCATGTAGAAGGCAACTGTTGTCATGTGTAATCCCAAGAGAGCAGAAAAAGGAGGGTTTCCCCCAGGCAGATAAAATAAATGGCTACTATGCTCACTTTGTGTTTAAAACTGCATTGAGTACATGACTTTCTGTACTGAGGGGAATGTTGCAGCTGCTTGGCAGATTCACACAGTGAGAAACTGGAAATGTAAGGAGAAAATGTGCTACTTGCATTTCTAACTAAATTGCTCATTGAGAGCCTGAACCCAAACATAGATCAATAGAAAGACTTTTATCCTTTCCAGTGGGTTTTGGGTTCAATTCTAGACCTAGCTTCCTTCCCTGAGGTTGGGATGCATTCCCCAGAGGCAAGGATAGAATTTAAGTGTATTTAGGCAAGGAGTAAAGGTAATAGTGAGGATAACAGCTGTAAGAAGGAGGAACACCTGCTCAGAGAATGTTTTAAAGGAAAAAAAAGGAAAAATACATCAGTCAATGTTGTTCATCAGCAAAAGTAAAGACAGGAAGTAAATTTGAATTCTGTATATACAGGGGGACAATCCCTGCCCTGGCCCTGCTGGCCACAGCATTGCTGACACAGGCCAGGATGCCATTGGCCTTCCTGGCCACCTGGGCACAGCTGGCTCATGTTCAGGCAGATGCCAAATGGCACCCCCAGGTCCTTTTCCACCAGGCAGCTTTGCAGCCACTCTGTCCCCAGCCTGTGGCACTGTGGGGTTGTTGTGACCCCAGTGCAGGAGTGACTCTCCTGTTTCCTGTACTGGCTCTGCACCACCTCTGCCCTTAGCAGCTTAAGTGCAGCCCTAACTTGACTTGTCCAGGGACAGGGGGAGCCATGCTCTTGGTGCTTTTCTCACTCCTACTGGAGGTGACCTCTTAAGGCAAGTACTTGTGGCCCTCCCTGCAAGGATGTGTAGTTTCCTTGGCTTCCAGACACCACCTGCTCCTTTTTAACTTCATTTACCTGATGCCAACCCATGCAGGTGTTTCCCATGCTTTTAGGGGTCCAGTAGTGTGGTTCTCACTTGCTTTGAATTTGTTGTAAAATGTAGAGAAGCAAGTGTGAGCCTAACAATGAAATAAGTGTCCTAAATAATTTCTGTTGAAACTCTCTGCAGGATCAGTGCAGACAGCAATGCAGCTCCCACCTTGGAAGTTGAGTAGCAGGATATTTTTCATGGGTTTTGATGATTATACAAATTGTTAACATCTACTTTGATTGTGGTTTAATAAATGAAAACAGAAATTAAATGGCATTTTTTTAAAAACTTTTTTTCTAATGTAAGGATGAATTTTTCAGACCATTTGAACTGAAACAGTTCTGGTTCACTGAAATATTTTGCAGAAACACTTCCATATTTTGATCAGCCCTAATTATTACTGTGCTGAAGCCCATCTCTACCACCATCAACTGGTATGTTTATAGCCATCTGGATTGTGGGCTACCCATGTTTTTAAAATTATTATTGCATCTATTGGTGCTTTATTAACCCTTTATAAACAGCAGGTATACATTGTACAATAGCCACAAAGAGAATTGGGAGTTCAGTCCTGACCTTTTGTTCACATTCCTGGATATCACAATCACTCCAGTTTTATTTTATTTTATTTTATTTTATTTTATTTTATTTTATTTTATTTTATTTTATGCAATTGCTTCAAAACATCAACCATCTGGGGTTTATTCCTTCACTTAGGCTAAGGAATGAATTTTTCCTATTCTGAGAGCAGCTTCATTAATTGGAAGAGGGGGTAAGCAGAAGGGCCTATTGGAATTCTACACTGTGGATCCAAGCACAGAACTCCCTCTCGTGCTGCACCAAAGATGCTCTCAGGAAAAGCAGCTGCCCCTGCACAGGGCCTCAAGAACAGCACAATTACAGGAGCTGCTTGTGTTCTGTGGTTAAAGAAAGCTCCCCAGAGACAAAGTATTGCTGTTTGATTGGAAGGTACTCAATTGTCTAACGAAGCTGTTATCCTCTATTTAGCCAGAGATGAGAAAATGAAATTTTTATGTATCACTCCTATGAAAAATACAAAACTAAACAACAAACTAATTAAAGAAGTCAGACCCTCAGGGGTAAAACAAAACCACCACAAAGCAAGGAAATGATTGCAGTGAGTAAAAGTGAACTGGAGACTTGGCTCATCTATTCCAGCTGCTGCTGTGCTTACTTAGCTCAGAGGCAGACACCCACCTTGTGCCCCACACACCAAGAGAAGGTGGTTCCCCATTTTTGAGGGATACTGATATTTTCATTTTCATCTTTCATGTTAGAGGTACCCCTTTAGCACCAGAAATGACCTTGGGATATGTTGGCTAGTATTGCAGAGATCAACAGGTAAATGAGAAGCTTACCATCATATTTAATCTCCTTTTTTGTTAAACCTTAACCCTCACACACACTCTTGATTTCAGTAGGATTCACATGGACTTTGGAATGATGCAGGGACAAGCTCTTTGCTTCAGCAGGAGCCTTGGGCTTTGGTTTGAAATCCTTGGATATATAGTTGGTGCTTCTGCCTGAAGACACAGAGCTCCTCCATATTAGTGGGGTGACCTTGACCATGGTGTTTCTGTTCCTATCAACATCCTGGGTGACACCACTGTTTTTCTTGTATGGATTAATTTGAAACTTTTCTTTGGCTCGTTGGAGCTGAATGATGAGTTTGTACTCATGGGGAAGTTCATTTTCCAGTCACTGAATGCTTGCAGCCAATGGGCCCTGCTACAGTTTAAAGAACTTCCCAAGACAGACATTCATCCATCAGCAAAGCCTCCATTGTACTGCCAGGGACTAAGTTTTATGGAGCTTTTTTTTACCCCTCCAATATCAATCACTCTGCCATTGTCTTAATTTTACTCCTCTAATATACAATAATATTTACTTTTGAACAAGAAATGAGTGTGCACAGAGTTTTATAGGAGAGGCCTATTGAAGTGCAATAGGAAGGACAGGCTGGAGGTTATGCTCAGCACAGTGGGAAGTTGTGTGATACCCAGGGATCATGCTGGTCAGGGACTGTGTCATGCACACACACTGAGATGCTGCACAAGACCATTCAAACCTCTCTGTTTCTTTCACAATGCCTATTATCTATGTTTTCTTTTCTCCTCTCCAGAATATCCTGCCTGATATTTTATTTGCTTTCCCCCTTCATATCCATCCAAATTTCTTTAAAACAGCCCTGTTTTTTTATTTTAATTTGAAAGAGCTCAATTTCATCCTGCACTTTCCCTGAACACAATGTCCACACATCATCCTAACCAACACCAGACAATTTTGATCTGCTTTAAAGTGCAGCTCAGGATGTTGTGCTTTGCAGGCTTGCCTGCCATAGGTGTTGTCTCTAACCTACAGAATAGTGGGTACCAAGATCCAGTATAGCTCATCCAAGCCTTCACTGGAGGTTTGTGATATAAAGGGGAACCTGGGTCAGGGCTTTTGAGCTGCACATTTATCACCCTCTCCAGGAAATTCCACTGTCAGTCTGCCGTCCCTTCTGCTGAATATCCATGCGGCTTTTCTGTTGTGCTTTGGCTAAAAAAGAGATGTTTCAAAAGCAGTCTCAGCACAGATCTTCATTTTCTCTTAGAATTTCATTCCCTCTTGTCTTCCTGCTAGGCTGCACCAAAGCCAGATTTCCTTCTACAAGCACAGAGCACAGAGCTTCCTAGTGCCAGCCCTTATCCTTCATGAGGATTTCACATTGGAAATTTTATCACAAGATCCCAGACGTTCTCCATCTCCAGCACTGTGCATGAGGCATAACTTATTTTATGGAATGAGATCTGCATTTTCCTCTGGTTATGTTGCTTGAGCTGCAGATTGTAAAGACACCTAGAAATCAGTTTGTTAACCTAATTCTATAGTCTTTGAAACAGCTGCCAGAAAGACCTGAGCAGTAGTGTTCCCCAAGAGAAATATTCTCCCTTCCTAGTCATAGTAGGGAGAAAGACCTGCTTGACTCATCTCCCTGCTTTCAGAATATTGCCTTTTATTTTCTAGCAAATTATACAGCTCATTTTTCCTTTCCAGAAGTCACAGAGACTTTGCCACTCCCACAGTTACTGCCAGCAGCCCGCTCAGGTGGCAGCAGCACCTGGCAGCAAATAGGTGCAAAGGAGTCAGGAAACTCACTGCATAGTTTGGTTCAAACCAGCACTAGCAAAGGTAGCAATGAGTTAGGTAATGGGTATGAGAAATTGGGGAAAATGTTTCAGCCTGTGAAAAAAGCCTGAGGACCTGGTTTCTATGCTCAGTTTTGCCATTCCTCCAACATGACCACTGCAACACATATCATCCAGTGCCTCGGTTTGCTCTTTGGACAAAATCCTCTTTGTAGAGGCACCTAGGAAAGAAAAACCCAAGAAAGCATTGATCATTCATTTTCTATTTTTTTCCATGTTAAAGTGGGATTCTTATCCTGTCTGCTTGGCCAAGAGATGAAGAGAACACATAAAGAGTTTTAGTTGCAATTTTGATACACCAAATATTTCAGTGAGATGTCACTTCAGTCCTGCAGGCTTGGCTTGACAGCTTTTTGAACTAAGAGGAGCTTTTCCTGTTTGCAGTCAGCAGGATCCAGCTCCCATGGAGGAGGGAGAAGAACACCTAAACTTGTAACTAACTGGACATTATCTCTTGCTGCATCTTATGCAGCCTGGGTAATCTAACTACAGTCTCTGCATTCCAGCAAGCGCCTCAATCATATTTCCAGGACTCAAGAAGCAGAAAACCTGCACATCCCTGGCAGGACTCCACGGCTGCAGTGAGTAAGCACAGCACCCCTGAGGTGGAGGGAAGTTTGCCATTGGGCTGCAGGTGAGGATTCACCCCTCTGGATCTGAGACTTGAGGACAGAGTTGTCTGGGAGGGGAGTGCAGAGCACTTTGATACGTATCATCTCTGACACCGCAGCCAGCCATCTGTTCCGAGTTTATTAAAAGTGATGTACTCTGCTGGGAGGATCAGGAAGCATCTGCTGGTGCATTTACATTCAAATCCCCACAGCAATCCTATCCATCCTCCTTTTTTAATTAATCAAACCCACTTTTTGGTGAAGGCGCACAGATAAACGCTTCCTCTGTAAATAGGAGCACATATTATGCTAATACCATTTAATAGCTAATACACAGAAAAACAATTAAGTGCAAGTAGCAGCATCTCTCTCAGGATTTAAGAAAGCTGTTCTGACAGAGATCATTCCTGTTTAAAGGATCACCATCTAAACCTGGCTTATGCAGCAGTGCAGTTTTGCTGCTGCAGAATTGCTAATCAGCTGCTTGGGACAAGAGTGATGAACTGAAGCACACACTCCTTGTGACCTCATATGCAAAGGCTGGGGTGTCCTGAAGATCCCTCCAGCAAAGTAATGACCCAGGGAGTTTGGAGGCAGATGCTGCAGGGCAGGTGTAAATCCTGTCTGGGTGAAGGGACAGCAATGGGATGCTCTACCCACCTGGTAGCACTGGCATTGGCACAGCTTCTTTTAAAAGGTGAAGAGCTGCAGTTGTTTCCCATCACAACCAGATTCTCAGAAGGGTGAGGAGAAAAAAAGGAGGTGGCAAGGCTGTTGGTGTCTCTGTTAACTCTGCTTGGCATTGGGAGCCCGTGGTGCCATTCCTGCTGGTGCTGCTGCCTGCACTGCTTACCCCTATGGTACCATTAAATGCACAGTTCTGCATGGGGTTGGCGCTCTGAGTTCCCCCATGGGTTCAAAGCTGGCTGCAGTGGCAGGCTTGGCCTCCCAGGGTGCCACTGGCCAGAGTACAGTGGGATTTACTCAAGGGTTGGAATCCCAGCAGCAGATCACATTTAGCTCTTGGTACAAAACCTCTCCTAGAAGTGGCAGGACCTCAGCATCCTTCTGCTGAGAGGGGCAGCTCCTGTGTGTGGGGAAAGGTGTCTGAATAAAAGGCAGTGGGAGCTGTTGGCAGAGATTTCCATGAGAGAAGACCACAATAGTCTCCAAACCAGGATGGTTGGTGAGTCTCTAGGGACTGTCAGCATCTCCTTCCAACAGACAGAAGGAAGAAGTGGAACATTTGTCCATTGTAAATCCTGGTCTATGCTCAGGGATCATACCTGACTTACACGTGAAGTGGTGGGAGGGTTCTTCCAAAGTCTGAGACTCTGGGGGCACATAATGCCTCTGTAACCAGGCCCTCCAAGTGAGTGAGGGGGTTTGCTGTGCAGAGGGAGAGATTGACCTTCCCCACTACCCTAAAGGGGATCAATATTGTCAATGGCAGCAACAAAGGCACTGAAAAAGTGGTGACACTCAATGTTGAGAAGCCTTGGAGCTAGGTTTGAGTTAGTGCTCATGATATAATCTCCTCTATCACTTACATGGAGCATAAGGGGCAGAGGGGATTTCTGTGTGCTTGGAAACTGTGTCAGTGTCTCTCTGTGCAGCTATTATTAATCAACAGCCGATACAAAAGTTAAATAGAAGTATTCTACTTCTTGGCATGCCATTCTTTCTCATCCTTTGGTTATATCCCCAAGGCCTTTTTTAAACACAACTAGTTATTTCCTGAATCCTTTCTTACAGTTACAAACAGTAACATTGGCTGAAACATCTAGAAAATGGAAAGTGCAGTTGATCCTACCCTTCCCCAAATACATAATTTCTGGTTGGCAGGGCTTTTGTCATGAAACACTTGGTCCTGTGGCAAAGCCGTTCTCCCAGGTCAGAGGCAGCAAGTTTACAATCCTGGCCCTTGGCTTCCATTGGCAAACAAGGGAGTTGCAGATGCTGAGAGACCTTGGGAAGCCATAACTTACTTTTTACCTTCCATAATTGATGTTAAATGGCCTTTTACTTGCATTTTTTAATTGCAAACATTGTTGATGAATTTGCAAAGCTGCAGCTCAGAGACTGGGCAAACTGCATGATGGGTTGTTAGTCTCATAGTAACTGTGGAGCAAATAAATATGTGCATGAAGGGATATTTAGCAATTGTGGGGCTGGAAATGGAATTAGTGACAAGACAGAGTGATTTAAAGAGCAATGGGTCTCATTAGGCTCAGATCAGACAGCAAGAGATGTGCTGATAAGGACAACTGTCATGTGCTTTCCTCGGTGCCTCTCCAGAAGGGACTTGCTCCCAGCAGCACATTTTGAGTGAACAAGTTGTTCTGTGAGCAGCAGAGGTAATGAAACCTGGCTTTTTCTGTTCCCCTCAGACAGCCCCAGCACATGGCCTTGGCTCCAGTCTCTGTCACTGACTGTGTGCGGTGCAAGTGCTGCTGCAGCATCTGCCACAGCTCAGGCCCATGCAGCACTGCAAGAGTCACTGCTGGCTGCTGTCCCCAAAGGAGCTGGGAAACACTGGGGGACATCTGGCTGCTGGGCATCTTCCCAAGGGAGTTCTCAAAAGTTGTTTTTATGGGGATTGTGTTTTCAATCCTGAACTGAAGCCTTTGATGGAGTAAAATTTGCTGGTTTTCACCTCATCCTTGCCTATTGGGTGAAGCAAGGCACGCAGCTTTCCTCTGTATGACCCCATTGCAAAGTGAATCCTAGGCAGTGCTTTCAACTGGAACTGTCAGAGTCAGTCAAACACTCCCCAAGCTGCATCACCTGCTTTATCTCCACTGAAGCTCATCTGCCACCTTCTTCTCCATTCACCAGGTCACTGAGGTCCCTCTGAAGTCCCCTGCCACTGGCATGGCATTTGACCAGCTACGCAAACAGCCCAGTTACCATCTGCAGACCTGGCTGTTTCACCTTCTGTCAAATCTACATGCACCTCCTTTGGGGCCTTTCCTCCTCATGTCTTTAACAAAGTTGTGCAGCTCCTTGCAGTGCAGCTCTGAAGATGTGGGCAAAACCAAGGCCAGTGAAGGAAGCAGAGCAGCTCCCGATGAGATCTGCACTGCAGGGACTTTGCCCCCTTCTCCCTGCAGTGGTGAGCAATGACTGAGAGTTGATAAGCCCTTCTAAAACCTTCTACCTGACTAACAGGTGACTTCTAGCCTGCCTCTGTTTCCACAGCCCCCTGAGGTAATGAGGGAAGAAGAAAAATCCATGTTTTTTGGCCAAAACCTGCTGGTATTTGAGGGGGTAGTTGAAGTGTCTGCCTGTGGATGATGCTGATGCCCATTTGGTATTTCCTGGTTAGCTGCTTTTGGTTTTTCCCCCTCACTATACAAGCTGTTATGCAAAGAGGCAGGAGAAATATCTTCAGTGATTATTGAATGTATCTTAGATTAAAAAGAAGAAAAATTCCATTTCTTACAAACAAACCACACCTGCTGGAGCTGAAACCTTCCTTCAAAGACTGCATAAAAGTTAAGTGCTGCAGAATTAAAAAGTATGGGTTTTTATGTAACAGGAACATTCTTGTACTGGAGAACTCAAAGCTGAGAGCTGGTGCCTGCTTCACCTTTCATTTAATGACCCAAATAATTAGCAGAATAATCTTTTTAGAAATGCTCCAGTAGCAGTGCCCTGGTTGTTGGATAAACAGTCTCCTAGAGGGGGAAAAAGCTGCCAGTAATAAACAACTGGTTGAGGGAGCAGCAAGGTTACAGGCAGTCATTAAGCTGGGAGAACATTCATCAGCACATTCATGGAATCCAGCAAGTCAGAGCTGTTTCATGGGGCAGGCTAACTGAGGAAAATTATTTATTAGGAGAGTAAACAGAGATCATTGCACTCTGAAGCCTGCTGTTAGCATCCACTGTGCTTTCAGTTTTGCAAACAATAAAATAATTGTTTTCTCTTGACAGTCATTTAGTATTAAATGCTGGGTACCTTGTTCTCCTTCCAGGTGCTCTCCTCCATTTTGGAATTTATTGAGGGCAATGGCAGAGCACTCTGGCCATGGGAACACCTGCTGTGCCCTCCTCCTCACACCTATCACCTTTTTACTCTCTCATTTCAGTGCCAATTATCACCCTTCCAAAATAATTTGTTTCAGGACTGAAAACTAAAAAGACACCCTGGGGTACTGGCTAGGACCAAGGTTAATATGACTGAAAATTATTTATAATATAATAATTCTTCAAACTCTGTCTGAAAGAAAATGGTGAAAGCAGTACCATGTTATTGCCCATGGAGACCAAGAGTATACTGGATTTTTTTACTGCTTGTGCACCTCTGTGTGAACAAATTTTGAGAAAATACCACCTGGTACAGCTGTGAGGATCAGAGGAAGGTGGAAGATTCACTCTAAGTTCACAGAGATCTCTTGTATTGACACTGTCATGGTTTCAGGTGCATATCACTCAGCTTCTCCCTGACTTTGGCAAGCCTGACTCCCAGAAGCATCAGGCTGAAGGGATCTCCTACAGAACAGTCACCTGTCCAGGCCTTCAGGGTGGATTAGGTAATGTGGGACCTTCCAGCATTGACAGCCTGATGGACACATGAAGTCTTACACTTAAAGGAATTCATCTGAAGGTTTGGCTATCCTTGGATTTTGAAAATTGAACTCTACAATTTTCTCTGATGTCTGCTCTTTTCTTCAGATGAGGCTGTCCAGGATGGGATACAGAGGTGCCACATTCTGTGGCTCTTCTGTGCAGGATTGCTATCACATTTCCCCAGCCTGCTCCCAGTCCTCTCCATTCTAAATCAACAAAGCCTCTCCTCACACTCAGTTATTTTCCAAACTTCTCACTCATGGTGCTGTGTCCTGGGTCCTTTCCATCTCCTCCCTCGTCCGCAAAGTGGGGTTCCCAAGGCTGAAGGCAGCAGTTCCAGCTGAACCCTTGCAAGAGCAGCACCACCCCCCTATGTCTTACAGGGAAGCAGGTGGAAGACATCAGCAGGGAAGCTCCTGGGTCACACAGATAGGGCTTGTGTTCCTGCAACCACCTCTGGTAACTCCCTGCAAAAATTGCCCTTTTCCATCTTGAACCCTGTAAGGATTCTTGACTTACTCCCATCTATTGGAAAGCCGTTTCAGGTTTTCATCCTCTGGTACAGATACCCTTCTAATTTCCAAATCATGGGTTTTCACAGGTAGTTTAAACCCATTTCTTGATTTGTTTGTTTGAATTTGGTTTGCTGGTTTTTGGATGTTTTTGCAATTGCTGCACAACAGCTCTTCATCCCCAGGTTTTTGCTGCTATTTCCCTGGAATTTTCTATGTGGACCTCATTGTAGCTGTACATTGATTTCCCTTTTCTGCTTGCAGTACTTTGCTTTTCTACTTGCCCAATTTCACCTTGAGGATTTCAGAGCACTTTTCCTAGTGATCACAATCATTTTGAATCATTTGGAGTCTGCCTTCCAGTGTCTTTCAAGCTCTAACAGCTTGGCTTTATTCAGACATCTTTTAGCTGCATTCCCTTCCCCATCATCTGTTCTTCCACACAGTGGTCAGACATAGGCTGAACACACAGTCCCTCAGTCTTGCAATGCTTTGAGCCACCTTTTACTCTTCCAATTTTTCATGTAGGTGGGTTCAGCTCTTCTAGTCAGTCTATTTTGTGTTTCTCTGGTGCACACCTGAATATATCCACCAGGAACATGTCCAAACTTCTAGAATTAAGTCTGTTTCCCTTAACCACTGCACCAGAAAGGAAAAAATGAAAAAAATTGGCATGGTTAATTCTTGACAAATCCCTGCAGTGTGTTTCATATCAACTGACTAATCTGTACCTGATTATAAATTGAGGGTTTCATAATAGGTTCTGGCGATTTTTCCAAGAATTAAAGTGACATATGTTTAAATTCCTTGGTTTTCCCTGAAACGCAGGGACTAAGGGTTCCCCTGTAACTCCTCTCTTATTCCCCAGCTACTCAAAAACAATTGTTAATAGCTTGGAAATGGCTTTGGATGGTTCTTAAGCTCTCACAGATGGATTTTGTGTGCTTATGCAAGCTGGAACACATCTCACTAATCTAAATGTTCTTTAAGCTCTTTTTTCCTTATTCCATTCAATGGCTTCAATTCTCTTGTTGTATGTTTCAAGCTGTCTTCAACATCTGGTTATTATGAAGGTTTTTAGGAAGTTTGAAGCAGAAAATGACAGTGGATGTTTCAGTTTCTGCTGGGTTCTGGTCTCAGTTCTGTCGCCTCTCCAGAACACAGCTTTGTAGACTGTGGTGCCTTTAACCCTTTCCCTAGGACTTCCTCAGACTTCTTCTCAGGACTTGAGAAAAGTGTGATGTTAAAGCCATGCAATAGATACCCTATTATTGTATTAACACAAATGATTCAGGAAAACGCCAAAGAGTCTTAGGATCTACCCCTACTCAGGCACCTCCTGCCCCTGTCTATAGGCTCAGAGCTATATGCAGACATGTTTTAGTGAGGTACATAACTTGGTGTTCTGTGTTACACTGGCCCCAGAATGAAACCCAGAAGATAGAGGTGAGGTCCTGATGTAAAGTATGGGGTGGGGTTTGGGTGTCTAAGAGGAGTGTGTGAAGCTTTATGGAGAGACTCATCCCTCAGTCAGCTTGGGTACCTGACCCAAGAGGAGGAGAACCCTCTACCTCCTGAGCCCCAGACCCTGCAACATCTCCTCAAGGAAGGGGCCTACTGTGGAAGGGAATGATCAAGATTCACAATTTCATGTTATAAACAGGAGTCAGTGAGGTAGTGGTAGTGCAGTGCCTCTTTCTTACCATGACAATATTTAGAGCATATCCCCACCTTCGCCTCCCAAAAACTGAAAGCAATATTTCAAGGTTTACTGCTTTACTCAGTCTGACAGACATCAAATCCATAACTCCCATCCCCTTAAGAGTCTCCTGGCCTTGGCAGGCCATGGACACAGCTGCCTGAGCTGTCCCCAGTGCAACTGGAGTCTGAATAAATGAGTGCAAAGGAATATGTACTTAGTCTGCTTTTTAGGGCACTTGGATG
Source organism: Molothrus ater (assembly GCF_012460135.2). NCBI lineage: Eukaryota > Metazoa > Chordata > Aves > Passeriformes > Icteridae > Molothrus > Molothrus ater. Next base: position 46,908,906 of record NC_050483.2, on the reverse strand, counting down.
GGAGAAGTGAGCTTGACCTTTCTCATTCTGTGAACATGACCGTGGGTGTTTAAAACTGACACAGAGGCTGGGCACAATCTTCTGAACCAGGCTCCTGAGAGTGCTGGGTTTGCATTTCACCACTTCAGAAAAAGGTGCCAGTCTCAGTGGCCTAAATCAGGAACTCAAGTGGTTTGGAGTCAAACAGAAGCCACCTCCAGGACTCAAAAAATAAGCTTTTGCCTATGTATGGTATAGCCCCAGATGGTTTGACAATGACTTAGATTTCTTGGCAGGCATACTACCACAGATGTTATTTGACACAGGTTAAGCTGATTTCACACCTTTATTTGTTTTGCTCTACTGCATGGTAGAATTAAAGGGGGGGGTAAAGAAAATATATGAATGTGTGTATATATGGGTGAAATGTGGAAGATCAAACCATGAGACAATCTGAGTCCAAAAATGTCTTGAGGCACCTGACAACTGATGGCATGTAAGTGGAGGGCAGGGTGGAGAGGAAGGAGACAAGAAGAAGTGGCTTGAGCTGCCTTTGTGCCAAGTGTGGGATTTATAGTGTTGATTTGTCACAAATGGGGTCTCCAGAGCACCAGCAGCAACCTGGAACCTGGGAGGTGGGGTGGATATGAGTAGAAATGGGGCTGCTGCACAAATTTGAAGAAGCTCCTGCCAAGAGAGAAAGACTCTATGTATGACATTTGTATCAGAAAGGGAGCAGGAGCTGGGTTTAACATGGAAGAACAAGGAGAAGGGATGGAGGGGTCTGCTGCTCTTTAACACACAGCAGCAGGTATGAGTATAGGTGAACAGATGTCCAGGGAATGTCACTGTGGGAAGAAGCCCTGTTAGACAAGTCATTCCTCCAGATCCAAAATGCCTCAAGGTCACTTGGTGACTGACAAAAAGGGAGCTTATTTTATCTGATCATATGACCAGGAACCCAAGACCTGAGCCTGATTTTGTGCTGCAGACTGCTGGTTCACACCCCCCTCTGGGAGCTCTGTTTCTGATCACAAGGAGGCTCTCACCTTCCTGTTTGGCTTCTAGCACTTCTCCAGGCTTCAGCTGCCTTACTGTGGAAGCAGGGCATGTCTGTGGAGGCAGGAACAACAATTTAAGCATGTGGGTACAAAAAAACCACTTTCCCCTGGGACCCACAGCCTGGCTCCTGAGCACATCCACATCACCAGGGTCCCCGTGAGAGCTGCTGTGATTTCTGGGCAGGGGCACACCAGCAGCTCCCTTGGGTGAGGAGCAGGTGTGGAGAGACAGCCATCAGCTCTGGAACACAATGTCTCCAAGCTTTTCTCACCAGGATTTTGAATCCATTTGGTAGAGAATTCACAAAATTCACATTTGGCTGGGATTTCTGATCTGAGAAAAATCTATCTGGTTTAAAACACTCCAACTAAAACTAGCAATGCTTCTCATTAGAAAACCTGCATGGATTCTCTTATCCAGAGCCTATGCCTCTGGTCACAAACTGGGATGCACTGCTTGGAGAAAAAGCAGAGAGCTGGGCATATGTGTCAGCAACTTCTCTGAAGCAGACAGGATAGAACTGCACCTAAAGCTTTTGTTCGTCCAAATAAATGTTGAAACTGCTGCTGAAAATTGCATCCCAACTACTCCCTTTGTAGCAAAGTTTAAACATTAAGAGCACATTAAGAGCTTTGAGGCTCCATGGCTCAGGTGCAGAGTTGTTTTACACTCATTTATTTATTACACCAGTAATAAATACAGCCTTGTAGCTTCACTTTTGCTTTGCTTCTAATAAAGTACTCAGGGCAGGATCTTCTCAGTGTACATCTACCTCATTATTTTTTTACTGCATATACAGTAAATACCAACTAACATAAAGGACTGTCTAATTAAATCTTTTGCTTTATGTGTACCTGTGAAATTAATTGGGGAGAGCAAAGAATTTTATTGGTTTGCAAGAGCAAAGTAACTTGATTTAATCCACCTATTGCAGTTTGTACAGACTCTATTATGACATGTTTGCCCAACAAACCTTTCAGATTCAGTAGTCGCAATAGACATAAAATTCAAGCAAACACACAAAATAATTTGGAGAAACTAAGGCAAAAATCACCTTGTTAGTAGTTTGATGCACTTATCCCAACCCACGTCTGATCAAACATCATGTAGTACAACCAAAGCCTTTTACAACAGGGGTTTGGCATAATGTTGCCATGCAGCTCCTTCCCACATGACAAGAGAGCAGAGAGGAAACATCTGCTGATGTTTCAGACAAGCTGGTGCCTGGCAGTACTTGTGTCTCCTGGCTATCATGCAGGTATTGGTGGCAGGGTTGGAGGTGATCCAGTACTGGAATCATACTCTGGGACACAAACTGTGTTTCTCCACATGCCTTTCAGAGGAAGAGTTAAAATAAGGCTACCTTCAATTAAAGTTGTTTGACCCTGAGAAGTTTGAATGGCCAGAGCTCTCTGGGCTCCTATGAAATACTGCATTGACCTCCACACTCTTATGCAAGATGTGCTGCATGTGAGGATGTAGCCAGGGCTACTGCTGGGGCCTCGCACCTCCCTCTGCTGCAGTGCCACTGCTCTGAGGAGGACACTCACACTTTGTTCTTCAGCACAGCTTCTGTGTCTATATCTGGCTACAGCCTCCCTGAACCATGCTGGGTGTTGCAGGTGATATACCAGCAACACTAAGGAATAATGTGTTTAAAAAAGCACATCCTAATTAACTTTTTAATACTCATTTTCCCTAGCAGCAGCCTCATTAGATCTCTGTGTGTGAAATATTTGTTTAGCCAGTTGTTATTATATTGCTAATCATGAAGACTGGCTTCTTGCCTGGATGCTTCACCCAAGCCACAATATCACAACTACAAATACAGAACTAAAAAATAAATCATTCCTTAATCTTCAAGATTATGTTGCTGTGCTGATCCCTGCACTGCAGGTAACTGTATTTTTTGAGCAACACAAAATGAGCTCTTGCTACACATGATGTGCAATGAGAGATTCAGGTCATATTTTAAATTTATTATTCTGAATTTGTCCTTTCCAATTTCTGTAAAGCCTCTATGTCTCTGGGGCATTTTCTTAAATGGAAAAACTTTTTGCACATCAGTGATGTAATGCAACAGTACTTAGGCCATTGCACTTCTACACAACAGGGCAATCTGCACAAGCTCCCTGAAATGAAGAGTTTGTACCCCAGTCCTTGTCTCATGGCTGAGGGAACAGAAGGTTTCCATCCATACTGGGCCTCTGGTGGTCCTATTTCTACATCCACATCCACCAATCTGTAACCTCCCTGCTGGCAAAATATGAGTGGCATTTTAAAAAGTGGGCTGAACAAGGATCACCTCAAACTTCTGGGCTGCACCTACACCTTCCTCTCTTAGAGATGCCTTTGGAGGACAAAATCCCATATCAACCTGCTTCTCCTGCCCCAGGGACAGGACATTACATTGACAATTTTGAGATTGCACTGCAGGGTCCTTTACACACTTTCTCTTTTGTTACTAGCTTCAATATTTCTTGATAAAGTTTTTTTAGCAGCGTGTTTTTCCTGAATGATGTTGTCCAGCTTCCTCAGGCGGAATGACTGGAACACTGCAAGGGACAAGGAGATGTTGTCAATGCACTGTTTAACAGCTTTTAGACATACACAGAACCTGGTACTTCAGAGGCTGCTCCAGGCCTGATCTCAATGAAGAGAAGACTAGAGCGTCAGTCCAGCTCATAAAGTCCACATTATCCCTGCCATTCCACTCACAGATGAGTGAAACCTTGTTGAAGCCGTTAGCCCCATCTGTAATAGACTTGTTTACCACCCTTAAAGCAGTTATTCCGTAATTAAGTAAGTGGACAGCGATGACCTTCATCTACCCCCTGGGTATTTTCCACAAATACCCACTTCAGTGTTCAAGTAAGATAAGATCACTGCCAGGGATGATGGTCAGGAAGAGCTGGGTAAGGGATAATACAGCCACTAATGGCTAGCAATCTTCAAATCAGAGCACGTTGCTCTAGAAAACAGCTTTTTTAGATCAATGCTGAGGGCAAATTTCCTAGTGTGACCTAGTGGATGGAGTCAGAGATGGAGGAGCTTTATGGCACAAATAAAAACAAGTTACACTCCAGATAGGGAAGTGGGGTGGTCAGTTTTGGGATGGGGGAAGATAAGATTTTAAGTAGTGTTGTCTCTTTGACTCCATGGTGCTTTGCAAGAGCAGACAACACCTTGTTAACCCACTCTGAGAGTATGAACCAGATGTACACAAAACACACACAGGGTTTCTCTGGGTAGTACAGCACATCCACACTTTGACCAGGCTTGAGAGGTGAAGTATCCCAGCTCTGTAAGAGCCTGACTTGGCTCCTGCTCCTGACCATGAGACAGGGGAGAAGGTGCCCAGAGGGTCCAGATTCTGCATTCCTGGATGTCCTTCCAGCTGTGCTCTTAACGTGATGAGGGCTGGGTGCCTGTTTGAGCAGGACCAAGCAGGGTCAGTGAGGCTCACATGCTAAGAAGAGGAGGACAAGTAATTTGATAAATTTAAAATAGAACTCCATGGAAGAATAGAAAAGAAGCCATATCTTTTTTTTCGCAGCAGCTGACAATGGAATTCTCAGTGTGTTTAACAAAGGACACCTCAGGAAAGACAGTTCTAGTTTGCAAATATAAACTGACTCTTGGACAGAGGGTCTAAGCTTCCACATGTAACCAACAGCAAATATTAACTTCTAAGCATCTCTCCTGACTCAGCTACCATTTTGCTTTATGAGACTGGATGAGTAACTTAATTTCCCTTTATTTTTACATATATCTAAGACCCTACTAAGCCTATGAATAAATGGATATCTTTATATACAGACATATATCCCCTACATGTCCATTTAATACAGTTTAATATTTGAATTTTTAATGTAATAGGATTCAGTCCTTCATAATGAATAAAACACAGGGCTGGATCAGTGCTCAGTGTCCTTGCAGAACAGAGGTGTCCTAATGCTTAATTCATGTTTGCAGAATAAACAGAAGGCCAAGGCTTAAAGAAACCAAATGCTGAAGGCTTTGTTGAAGGTTTTATGTGAAGGGGCTTTGTGGTGGTCCAGCACCCCTTTGCATGGCTTCCCCCTGCCTGCAGGAGGAGAGGGGGCTCTGCTTCTGAGCCTCTTTGAGAGCTGAGGGCCCTGGACCAGCACTGTCAGCAGCTGAGAGTTTGGAGAAAGGCAGAAAGTGGATGATCCACTGCATCCAGAGTTGCCTCCTGCACCATAAAAAGTCTCCTTGCCATAGCACACCAGTGGCTAACCCACCCGTGGCTGATGGAAACAAGGCAAAACCCCTCCTGGTGAAGCTTGGCTGTGCACTGAATTAGCTGTGGCCCTGCAGTGATGTTTAGAAGGAAACAGCAAATGGGAGTGTGCTTAATTAAAGTTGACAGTCATAATGGCACTGCCTGTAATAGTATCAGGAGATTATCAGTACGGGCCAGTGCTACAGGCTGGGTGACGACCCTGCCAAGGTGTGACCCTTATATCAGCCCTGCCTGGCCTGATCTCAATATCTCAATATCTGCTTTTTTGTGCTGAACATTCCCTGTTGATAGGGAAGAGAAAACAGCTTTTCCCTCCTCATCTCCAGCTGCTCACTGTACCATGCAAACACTGATTATTGAGGTTAGGGTTTATCCAGGTTAGGGTTTATCTAATTGATTGCTAATACAATATCCAGTAAATGAACAAAGGTTATAGGAAAGGGCTTAGGAGGAAGAAGATGCAAAGTGCCTTTCTCTCTTCTGACTAAAGGGTTGAGTATTTTTATATTTTCTTACTTAAGCTATATCCAGGTTAAAAAAATGGGGTAGTTTGGGACATCAGAAAGAAACTCAAATACTCCAGCTGGTGTGGGATAGTGAGGGATCTCAGTGAGAGGACACAGGGCATAAATTATCCATTTTATCTCTGCCAGTTTCTGCTGGTTCAGATGCACTTCCCACATTTAATGCCTTCTGCAGACTGGAAGACCATGCTGGAGGCAAGTAATTCAGCTTCCATCTGCAGTCTCCCTACCCCAACCACAAAGCTTCTGCACTGTGGACTGGTTTTTAAATCGGTCTGCTCACTCATTTGTAGCAGACCTTCCTTCCCTTTGCACACTCTGCACTGATAAATGGATGCTCCCAGTGCCTACCCAGAGATTCTTTCCCTAATGTAAGTGAATCCTCTCCCCAAACTCACTGTGCATCAGACCATAACACACTGGAGGCAAAGCATCTTTAGAAAATGAAAGAAATCCCAGTGCTCAAGAAAGTCTGTCTTTGAGACATTGCTTCAAGGCCTCAGCTGCTGCATGCTGTAGTTTCCTCTTGAAATTGGCACTTTCTCATGGGTCTGGATCCATATTTTGCTTCCAAGCAACCAGTGACATGTGTCAAACACCAATCTTCTGGCTTGGTAGAAAATTCAAATGCAACTACAGCTTTTACAGAAGGTGAGAGCATCTCTCCTTCAATTTATTTTGTCTCTACTCCTTTTTCTCAAAAAGCTCCAGATCTTAATTACAGCGACACTCCCCAGTGGAATGAGAGCACTCTGATTGAGTAGGGTAATGAGGTGCATGAATTAACAGTGACATTGACTCATGCCTCCAGTCAATACTTTGATATCCCATCTATTGAAGTAAGTACATTTTAGCACTAATCCCAGGAGAATTTGGTCTATGTGTGACTGCTGCAGTCAGAGGATCCAAACAGATGGGTTCAAACTCAGTCCAAGGAGCGTGGGAATTCAAGTGAGAAAGGAAATCAAGAGATTCTCAAAAAAAGAGGTTCATAGCTTTCAAGATGGGCTTTGCACTTCTTTGGAAATGTGACATAGTTCCTGTAAATGCAGAATTTTGGGGGGTTTTGTGACATTCAGGACTCCCAAATCCAATTACTAAAATGGTAGAAAAAAGCATTAGAATAAGCTTCTTCCTGGCACAAAAGATAAATTATGTTTTTGGACATGAACATACAAGAAAGGCAGAAAAAGAGTCCATACTGGTGGAGATATTAGTGGCATGTATGTATACCTAGACAATAATGTAAAATAATCTAAAGAGTTTTAGCAGGTCTATGGCATCCAAGAGATCCTTAAAGCTCACATCCCACTTTTACATTCTCATTCAGAATATATCCTCCTCTGACTTTGCTGAGGGGTTCAGAAGGACAGGATGTTCATACCACACACTGCTGGGCAGTTTCAACAGTGCAGTAGCTGCTGACAACACCTAAAATGCTGTAACTGAGACCATTTCTCAGCTCTCATCTCTGGGGACATGCTCTAACCCATTCCATCTCCCCCTCCTGGAGCATTAAGAAGGCAAACCCCAGAGCTCAAGGCAGAAAGGAGCTTTGGTTCTTGCAGGAGAAAAACAAGGTCAAGCAGGAGACCTTTAGAGGATCAGACAGGAAAGGGAGCTCCTGGCAGAGAAATTGTAAGGGAGGGATTGGGATCTGTCAGTGAGAATCCTCTGTTGTTTGGTTTGGACTCACTAGTGCTGTGGGGAGAAGGGCACTGGTTATACTGGCAAAGCAGTGGGATATGCCAGAGATATGCCAAATTCCATTCTCAGCTCCACCCCCAAAAGAAACAACACAAAATTTAAAAAGCCATTTTTCTGAACTTTCTGAATAATTATATTATTCAAATGCAAGAGCACCACATCATCAGTGTGTTGGTACCACACTTCTTTTCAACAGGTAAGAAACCTGGTACAGAGAGGTTGATATAGCTTAAACCATGCTTTTTAAAAATCAGCTTAAGTTCTGGATGCCTCCATTTGAGGACTCTGTGGCCAGGACTTGTGATGCCTGATGCTAAGTGGAGACAGCCACCAGTCCAGAGAAGATGAACAGGAGCCTCCATGGTGCAGTAATGCTGAGAGTTTTTCACTTTAGTTGGACTCCACAAATTAGAAAATTACCTATTTTCCCTGAACACATGGGCAGTGAGCCTTCCAGCATTTATCTTAGACACATTCCTGGAGAGTTGGAATTATTTTAGAGTGCTTTTCCCATGAGAATTTCAGCAGCTAGGGGTACTTTACTCTAGGGGTAATTGTGGCACATTAGCCAGAGTGTGATTCCCAAGGCCTGACTGAACTCCTGTGCAATGCAGATCCATGTTTTTATGCACCCCTGCAGCCATGTTAATTTGGTGAGGTGACTTTGCTGGCTGAGGGTGGGACCTGATGCATGGCAGACCTGGAGTATTGGTTAATGTGGGAAATCTGAGTGTTTCAGACAAGCTGCCAATCACTCAGCTCTCTTCAAAGCCATGGTGGGGTCACTGCCCTCTGCTCTGGATGTGGCTGAGCAACTCTCAGGAAGTTCCTAATGAGCTCATGCTTAAGGCGCTGAGTTTTATTCTTTGCTTTGCCATTCCAGGTCCGACTTCTTAAGGTCAGAAGTGGGTCACCAGCTATGCAGGGCAATGCATTATTTTGTGGTTCTCTGAGAGCACAGCCTGATGGTTGTACCCTCCACCCACAGCCTTCCACATCCAATCTGGAATGGCAGAACTGTTCCCTGAGGTCTGCCACAAGCAAGTACCTAATGGGCTATGTGCTGTGGGGGATCCTGACACCAGGCCATGGCAAACTGGGGCAGGAGCAGAGCCCACTCGTGCTAGTGGAGATGTGCTGCACCTTTTCCTGTACAGGGCAGCCAGTCCCAACAGCCATGCCCAAGGTGGACAGCTTGCTCCTGCTGGGTGATGAGTGATGCAGCCCTGTGGAGCCTGCCAAGAGCTCCATGGCTGGATCTGCCCTGCAGGCAGCGTGGGAGGCAGGACCTGGCAGGGAGCAGTGAGTGCCAGGCAGCCTGGGGCTCCAGCTCTGCACATCCACATGCCCTGGATGTGCCACCTGTGGCAGGGCCAGCTGTCCTTCTGCTCTGACGTGCAGAGGGACATGGGAGGGCAGAGTGAGGGCACAAACTGCTGCTCTGAGGTTAGGAGTTGTTTCTTTGGTCTTTCTGTCTGTTGGCTTTGGGGTGGAGGAAAAAGAAGACTGTCAGCCTGAATGGATGCCTTAACCCCAGAGCCCATAATTTTCCCAGAGCTGGTGCAGTGGTAAAGTGGCAAAGTGCTGGTCCCAGGCCCAGCTGTGAGCTGCCATGTGCACAGGGGACCCTGTGACTTAAGCTGCTACACCCACAGCTCACCAGTGACTGCTCCACCTTTTTGACAAACCAGATGACAATAAAGCAGGAATCGCTTTAGTTTGGACTTGAACTCAAAGGCTTGGACTTCTTCCAGCTTTAGGCCAGACATGAAAGAGAGGAGTAGGTCACAGAGGGAAGCTGCCATGACAAGTGATTCCAAAATGTTCCCAGATTGGCAAGCATCCATGTTAAATGGATTTTCAATGCAGACACAGGCAGCTTTGTAAAAGACAGTGTCCCCTTGAGATTTCCATGTACCCACATCAGCCTTACAGTGCTTCCTCTCACAGATGTGCCCCTTCTTTACCTGTCACTGCAATTTGTGACCTTCATAAGATCAGCTATCAAAGAGGGGGAGTGCCTGAATAACTCCTTTCCATTTATGTGGATGAAAAGAGGAGTGTCTGGCTGCTTACAGCACCGCTGGTTTGGAGATGCTAAGGAGTATGATGGTTGGGGCTAAAGGATTCAAGGTTCAGGGTTAGGTGGGACAATACATGTGTCTTGGAGCAGTAACTTTTTAAAAAATTATGTATATTCTCCAAACTGCCTTGGGCAAGCCATGCCTATTGAGGGTAAACCACCTGTCAGCATTAAATGGAGCACTTTTGACTTAATTTGAAACCAGAATAGAAAGTAGCAATCAGCAATGACATGTGCTTGACAGTCCTTCAGAAGGACAGGAGAAGTCATCTTCTATGGAAAGCAGTGCTCCAGAACACCAGCTGCCACTGTCTCATCCCTCATAGAGGGCACAAAAGAAAGCCTGATCTCTTTGCAAGTGTATAATAATTTCTTGCTAATCAAGAGGTCAGGCAAAAATATCTTTTACTGGGAAATTCTGCATGAAGGTGACTATTAAGAGCATAAAGCTATATCCACTCTCTGCCTCATTTGTACTGTTAAACTTCAGGTTCTACAATACAGATGACATTCAATTTTCAAGGAAAAGGAAATTATTAAAATCATGACAGGCAGGAGATGTTCATTGTTTGCTTTCAGCACCACAAAGGAATAAATTTGGAATCAAATCTGGTGACCAGATTTAAGAGACAGTCACATCCTTAAATGCCCACAGTGTGCTGATAACAATGGTGAGAGACAGGCTTAACCAAGGATGGACTCAGCCCTCCCAGGTGCAGAGCATGTGGCTGGACCTTGGCTCTAGATTATTCTTCCTCTTCCAAGCGCATTGCTCAGGCCCACCTGCTGCAGCCCTGCTGCCCTGTCTCCTGCTCAAGCAGAGCAGCAGGTCACACACAGCCAGGCTCACCACACTTTCTGGTGTAATGGAGATCAGACAGACACACCCCACTGAGCCACAGAATCACAAAACCATAGAATAGTTTGGGTTGGAAGATGCCTTTAAAGGTCATCTGGTTCAACCTATTTGCAACAAGCACAAACATCTTCAACCAGTTCAGGTTGCTCGGAGTTCCATCCAACCTGACCTTGAATATTCCAGGGCTGGAGCATCTCCCAGCTCTCTGTGCAGCTTGTGCAGTGCTTCACTACCCTCATTGTAAAAAAATTCTTCACTATAACTAAATCTCAAATCTAACTTTTCTTTTAGTTTAAACACATTGCCCTTTGTCCTGTTGCAACAAGCCCTCCAAAAAGTCTGTCCCCATCTTTCTTATAGCCCCCTTCAATTACTGAAAGGCTGCAACAAGGTCTCCCTGGAGCTTTCTCCAGGCTGAACAACTCTAACTCTCAATGTTTCTGCACAGGAGAGGTGTTCCACCCCTCTGGTCACCTCTGTGCCTTTCCTGTGCTGGGGACACAGTGCTCCAGGAGGGTCTCACCAGAGCAAAGCACAGGGGCAGAATCCTCCCCCTGAGCCTGCTGGCCATGCTGCTTTGGATGCAGCCCTAGATACAGCTGGTTTTCTGGCCTGATTCTTCTAAACTTCTTTCTCCCACCCTCCAGACTGAAAAATACAGGATCTGAAGAACCTTTAACACATTCTACAATTCTCTTCCATGAACTAAGCAATTCCTTAACTTATTTAACTTATTTAACCCACTACTGCTGTTATTTTTTCAGAGATGATTTGATTTCTGGGTTTGTCTGTCTCAACCCTTTGTCAACAATGATCAGAGGCTGGATGAACAGAGGAATTAATTTCTGACAGTCAGTCCTACTTTCTCCTGCAATGTGATATTTTACTGTATTTGGGTTTTCAGCCTTTCAGGGGAATAGTTTCAATAAGAAAACATTGACATTTCAGAAAGGAGTTATTCTTTCTTTGCATTTGACATATTAACATAATTTCCTTTAAAGAGGACATCAGACATCCATGCAAGATATCTGAACTATACATAATAAGAATGAAATCTGGACAGCTATGTTATCCTGACTTGTTTTAATGCAACGCTGGTAAGTAAGTGTGTTGGTTTAATTAGATTTACAAATGACTGTAACATAGAACCATTTTTGGGATGGTGAAGGAGATTAACGCTCCTTTTGCTGAGGTTGCTCTTGTTCATATCAGCATATATCTGTATAAGATGTTCATATGTGAAAGAGAAGATCAAAAGGAGGCTTTGTAAAAGCTTTGATTAACAAGATTATTGTATTTTATTATTTTATTTTCTTGCATTTTCTTATTTTTAAAAGCTGCAGCTCTCATGAAAAGCAGGGATGACCAGCCAGCTCTCCAGTCCATGCTGGGCCAGATCACTTAGTTCACCCTGGGCAAGCAGCCAGCTCTGTCCAATACCATCATTTTCTTTCTCTCCTTCAGAAATTAAAATATAGAATGAATTTACCTCATCATGAAATTTAAAACCTTTGAGCAGCCTGAGTGGTCATTTCCAAAGTATCTCAAGTCCCACACTAAACAGTAATTTCAGTTGTTACTCAAACCTGTGTGGAAAATTAAAAAATGTAATGAGCAAATCCTAAAGCTTTTGAAACTTGGAAGAAAACAGTTTTTCCAGTCTCCCACCTGGTAGATCATTGCTGGATTGCAGAGCTTGCTGCAGTGGTGCAGATGGCTCTTGGCCACGAGGCACCTGGGATCTGTGCCTGGCCTCAGCCTTTGGAAAACACACACTGAAACCATAAAATTCCAAGGAGAAAACACCTATGAAAACCCCATGGAACTGGATTAGGCGAGTGGCCAGGTCCCAGTGCTGCAGTGCTCTGGAGGTCAGGCAGTTTGCAAGTGAAGAGCAGGGTGCAGGCAGGGTCCAGCCAGGATGAGCCCCAGCATTGCCCATGGACAGCACCAAACAGTGACCCAGTGCCATGTCAGGGGACACCTTGGCCTCTCTGGCTGAAGGGGACAGGGGAGGGACTTGTTGGACAGTCCCTGGAGAATACAGCACAAATGGGTACCTGTGGATGGGTAACTGGATGACTTCTGCCAGAGCTGCAGGCGCAACACTCTCCTGTTGCTTTGCCTCTGGCCTCCAGTAACATACAGCAATTTCCTCTCAGGTAACTCAGTGCCCTCCTAAAGAGTTCTAATGGCAAGATAACTTTGAGTATCTTACTAGTCACTATTTTCAAAGAAGCAGCCTGTGCTAAGGCACCAAACAATCAAAACCTATGGGGGAAATATTTATCAAACAGTGGCAGTTGGTAATGCAAGCACCTGAATTTCCTGCCTGTCTTGACAAAGTTGCAGATTGAGTCAGGCTTCCTGACACATTAATGAACAGGTTCTGTGTGTGGGAAAAGGGGAATGGGTGCTGTTTGTTCCTGCAGAGGAAAACCACAGAACGACCTTGGAGTCCACAGAATTTTCCAAGCCTGTTCCTCTTTGCTTATTTAAGAGCTTTATTTTTTTTTTTTTAAATAAAAGCAAGTTTACAGAGATAGGAAGACAATAAAAGGCAGTGTCATTTCCTAGCTTGTTAGTGCTAGATAAAGGTGACAGCCTGAACAGCATCATCCTTGTCCTTGTAATTTTCCTTGTTTGATTGCTTACAAATAAACCAGTTTAATAAAGGCCCCGAGATACAAATGCCACATGGCCATATGGACAGGGGTGAGGGAAAAGAAAACACAATAATCATGTTAGTTCTATCCCTCAGATTAATTACCTAGATAAAATACACATTTACCTCATTCTAGACAGAAAAATGTAATTTACCAGTCAGTGATTTAGGCAGGCACCCTGCTGTTAAAAGCCAGACCTGGCTGATCCTGACTAGGAGGAAAGGATGAGCTCCAAGCCTTGTGAAGGAGAGGCCTTTCCTCCCCTCTGCAAGAGCAGCCACCGTGGCCAGGCTTGTGCCTGCTCCTCCTTCAGCTCCAGGCAGGAGTGGCTTTAGGACACAGTGGGTCCATTTTAATCCCTCCTCAGTGTGCTTCCTTAGGACTCAGCACACCTGCAGCTAAGAAAGTGCAGCCCTGGGGAGGTTTTATGCCCCTGGTTTCTGTAACCCAGGACATTAAAGGTGCAGTGGAGGTCTCAGCTGGGGATGCAGCAGGGACCCTGCACCAGCCTCCTGCCCACTGCTGCCCCTTGGGACACCTCAGCCTAAACACAAACTGGGGCCTTGCCTTGCCAGAATCTGCCACAGGTTAAAACAAACCAGATCTGCCTATTCTCTGACAAACTTTCATTTCCAGGCCTTAAAAATCATTGAACTAGTATTATACCAGCTCAGTGGGGGAAAACTGACAGAACCAACCCCTAACTCAGCCCAGCTGAAATTGCATGACAGCAGATTTCTTTCCTAATACCACTGTATCTGTCACTGACGTCAAGGCAACACTTGCCAGAACTTTTCATGGTCGTGCACTGGAAAATAATTTTTCATTAACATAAGCCTTTATTGCAGGGAATACCCCAATTTGGATTTAAGCCAGTAAGGCCAAAATCTTGAAGAATTCCTAGGTAGGAACTCAGAAGGTCCTTGAAATATCTGAGGCACTAAATAAAGAGCAGCCTCCCTGAGGGAGCATATGCAGAGGAAGCTGTGGCTTAGAAGCACCTTGGGCTTCAACAGTTCCCATATTGAGGTCCCTGGGTGTCAAGGTTAGAGCAGGTCCTTGGTGTTGGTTTGGCTGCTGTGATGGCTCAGGGGTTCCTCTTCCCAGAGCTGAGCTGGATGGAAACTCAGCTTCCACAGGTCCACAAGGATGCTGCAAACAGTGTCCTCCTTGCTTTTCCTCACAGAGTCCAGGGGGAGAATGTACCACAGTGCTGACCTGAACCCATCATTGAGGCCAAATGGAGCATTCTGTGTTCCTGCCACAAGGGAGGAGGCTGGAGCATTGTGGGGCCTTGCAGCTAAAGGCAAGGTAACTTGGGAGTAAAATGAGAGGAAAAGACTTAAAAACAGGTACTTTATTGAAATTCCAGAGGTCAGAGAAAGCACCAGTTTCTTGAAACTACCTGAGTTATCCAAGAGGAAATTGAGGCAAAGAAACTTAGAGCTGCTGGAACACAGCGCTGACCCTCTTAGAAACTTCCTTTGTGTCCCAGCCAAGGGTTTTTCAGCCTCCACCCCACCATTCAGCTCTGGGTGTTAGTTTTATCCTAGGAAAATAATTCACAGAACTGTATTTCAACATCACATGCTAAGCTTTTATGAAAACAATCTGAGAGGTATTTGGTTCAACATCTTCTCTCCCCAAAATGCACGGCGTTCCAGGTAAAAATAATAGCAAATAGTACTCGTATCAGCTGTAAGAATTGATGAGGTGAATGTTTCTGAGTGGGTGCCCATCTCATCCCACTCCTCCACCCTGCTGGGGGTGGGCAGAGCCAGGGCAGGGCTGCACTTGCCTGGAGGTGGCTGTGATGGGCCTCAAGGCTGGCTGGAACACGGCCCCAGGCAGGAGGACACAGCCCCCACAGAGCAGCAGCTGTACTGTTCTCTTTTATTAAAGCCTGTTGTTGCATAATTGATATCTGTGTGAACCCCTGGGAAGCAGCAGATGCAGTTCAAACCAGTGCTTTCAATAACCTCAGGTTAATGATAAATAGTCATGTATAGCTGATACAGGTGATCACACCACGGTGCTTTATGCTCTGGAAAGGTCTGTTCTGGCTGCAGAGCCAGGCCCCCAGTCCTTAGACAACCTTTTCTCCCTCCCTGATCCCCACAGGCAGACCCAGGATTTGGGTCTGTAAACAGCCCCCAGCTGTGGCTGGCTGGGTGGCAGAGGCAGCATCACTCCCACCTCCTCCACAGGCTACCCTGCTTCTGTGTAGGCTTGGAAGCAGAATTTTGGACAACTTCCCCTATTGCTCTCCTGCAAAAATGCCACATGCAGTGAGACACCCCAGGCAAGGTGAGGTCTTATGGCCCCACACACCAGGATGAACCAGGTGTGTCCTGGTCCTTGATACCCCATTGCCTGGCACAGGGCAGATGTTCCCTCCCCATGGCTGCAGGTGGGGTCGCTTGCAGGGTGCTGGCAGCAGCCTGGGAAAAGCAGGCTCCATGGGGCCAGGGCCATGGAGCTGCAGCCCACAGTGCCCCCATCCACCCCTGACAAAGGGGGCACACACAACTCTGCAAGGGCAAACCATGTGCTGCTTTTGGGAAGTTTGTACGTCACTGTCTGTGGCAGCTGAGTGTCCCATAGAGGCCAAAGTCATGGTTCACGAGGGCAATAGGGCCCAGAAGGATCAAGGCTTTGCAAAAAACCAAAAAACCCAGACTCTAACCTTCAGGTGCATAAATATGTTTTTAAGAGATTCCACTTGGGAAAGTGTCAGTCTGCATATCCACTTGTCAATTCAAGCTAGCCCTAGCTCTACTGTAGAGGGAAGCTTTGAACATCAGCATGAAGAGCTGAGGAAATACCAATTCCTGCTCTTTGTTTCATTGCTGCAGCTGTGCAGCCTCCCCAGTTGCTGCAGCAGGAGGGAAACTGGAAGGCTGCAGTGGAGATGGGACATTCACGGGCAGGGATCTTTGGAGCAGCTAACCACCAGTTTGGGCAGAAAAATGGCATTCCCATCTCTCTTTCAGAGCAGAATATGTTTTCTAATTACAAATTAAACACTAATTGTGAATCATGTTTTCTTGTCACTAAAGATATCAACACAAATGCTTTCAACAAGCTTCTTGATTTTTTAAATAGAGCAATTTAGCACAATTATTGCTTGAATTTGCATATGTAGGCTACATCCATTTCAGGTTGCAGCAAGACACTAGTGTTAAGGTGATTTTTTTTATAAGCTATTGAGAAAACACATCAAGTGTATTAGCTCTAAAGTGTAGAAAGTGCTGCCTTTGATATTTCTTTTTATTATGAATGCCAAAACAGGCTCTTTTTGTAGGGAAAACAAATCAACATTCACTCTATCCCATTCTACTAAGCCCAGATCTTCCCTGTATCCTATCAGTTATTTTGCTGCAGTTGATTAATTTCAGCTTTGCTAACTTCAGCAAATAAGAACATCCATTTCTTATCACAGACCTTTACCAAACACACGTGCAGATGATTTTGCAGAACATCTGGAGCCCATCCCTTTGCTGCTACAGAACTCAGATTTTTGCTTATTTGTGTCCCCCTCCGGTTTCTCCTCAAAGAATGTGGACTCAAAATACTTTTTTTGTGATTTACCTGATTTGAACACGCAAACATGAAAACCTGCACCTGCAACACCTCCCTGAATGAAAGCTAAAATTCAGCATAGGAGAGGTCAACTCTAAACAAAACACTCATCCATGCTCCTGATTCTTGACTAGAGAAACCTAAGTAATGGCAAAAATGGCTATTGCTCCTCTTTTATTATCTTTTACTCTCTCACAAGAAGCCTCTTTTATGGTATTTCACCTGTCAGACTTTTAACATCATTACTAGTAAACATCTGCAATCATAAATCAGCAATTTTTGGTTTTCCCCTCCAACTTGAAGAAATGTCTCTGTGTCCCCAGCCCAATCTTTTTGCACATCTTGATTTACTTACACCTTGGGTCCAGTCTTTGGTTCATGATCCCTCCAGTTCTTTGAGCTGCCTGGAGTATCAGATACTTTCTTCAAACAGGTTGCAGTAACTCCTTGATGAACAGCATTTAATTCAAGCAGTGTTGCCAGGAGGCAACATTAGGTAGGGAGAAATCAAAAGATCATCCCACTATTTGTGGAATGCAGTGCTGAGATCCAGTTTTGCCAATATTAAGTAGCCTAAAATAGAGAATAAATTAGTGAGTGCATTTCTGAAAGGAAATTTTGTATCTAAGAGGATTATTTATGTGACAGCATGCACATGGATGCCTGTTAGAATAACGCAGATAATTTTGGGAGCTGCTATTCATCTGTCACAATTCCTGGTTTGCTGACATCTGTCTGCCTGTTTCCAAGTCAATGCTTTCAAACTCAAGCTGTAGGGCAGGAAGATAACACACAAGTGAAAGCACATGAAATTCTGATGAATTCTTTGTATTATTCTTACAGTTTCATAGCTAAATATCTAGCAATACATTAATGTCAAATCTTATAATCAGGCTGCAGTCAGCCAGCAGAGAAATCCATTCTCTCTGGTAAAGCAATATGTCTCTCATCTATATTGACAAGATATTAGTAGATTAATTACAGTCCAATTCTGATTTTCCCCCTTGTTAATGTTATCTGCAATCAAGCAATAAAGTCACTTCCTTTGCACAGGGTCTTAGTGTACATGTGGCTGACCTGGCACAGCAAATAAAGCACAGATCAGGTATCAGCAAACCAAGGTGGCAAAGAAGAGTTTGATGTCACATGAGGGCTTGTGAGGATGCATACAAAGCTGTCTTTTGCAAAAACCCAAATCTGTCTCCAAGCACATCTGCCTAATTGAACATGCACCAAGATGAGAAGAGTCTGAAACAAACAGGCCTTTCCTAGGCTCCAGAGTATCAGGGAAAGAGTAGTTTTGCTCTCACTTCCCATCCCTGCCTCCCTGTGCAGCCTCCTCCACCTGAGCAGCTCCTGCCCTGCCCTCAATCTGTCTGCAGCCAGCCTGGAGGGGACAGCTCCCCTCACCTCCTTCCCAAAGGCAGCGTGATGGACTCTGTCCTTCTGACCACAGCCCAGAAACTGGCACAAATGGGGAGGGGGCAAGCAAATATAAACAAACAAATGCAGGGCTCCCTATAAACCCTGTCTCATTCATCATTTCACTCTGTCTACCTGTAGGCTTGGTACCTGGAGCTGTTTCTGTCCTGGAAGGAGGGAAAGAAGGAAATAAAACTAGACTTTTCAAACAAAACACAGTCCACTGTGCTCTCAAGCAGTGAGATACAGCAGCTGGGAAATGACATTCCTGTTTTCTGTGAGTCATGACAACCATTTATATCTGGTGCTGGGCTACAGAGTGTGGAAATACAGGGTCAGCATTTGCAAAACATTTTCAAAACCCTGAAAGTGATATTCTGGTCTCTGAAGTGGGAGTAGTTGAACTGCCCAGCAGTTTGAGAGTCCCTCAAGAAGAGACTTGGCAATTGGAATATCTCCCCACCTCTTAGAAGAGAGGCTACCAGAGGCTTGCTCACTGCAAAGCCATTTTTTCAGCGAGGCAGCCTCGCAGGAGAAAGGCACCACCATGAGGGGCTGCTTGTCAGAATGGAGACCTGGTGGCACCTTTGACTTGTAGCTGTGGCTCACTTCACAAATCTCCACAGGTGACATTAGGGACCAACACCACTGACTGGAGCAGGAAGTACATCTTAGCTTTCAACTCAAAATGTGACATTTATCTTCTGAGAGATTCCAACACGTGCTCTGGCATGTTCTTGCACCGCATCTGTGCAGGCAATGAACTGTGGGGCAGAAATTCCAGTGTTTGAACAAAAGCTTTGTGGGGTAGTTCTATTTTATCTAGCCCTGAAACTGTTTAGCACGGCCCACAACACAGGGCTGATGCTATTCAAGTGCCTCGTGTCAAAGACTTTATCGTCAGCCTCATCACAGGGCCAACACCACAGAAGCCTAAACAGATACTGGAGTACAAGAGCTCAGTTCAATAGGCAAAAGTTAGCAGAAACCTTCTAGTGCTTACCCCTGTGAAACTTCTACCATAAAGTCTGGAATATTGAAGAAAAGAATATTAATCTATGATGAAGGGTTTTGTAACAGCTTCACTAAGTTTCACCAAAAGAGTCTCTGCATTCTGAAGTTGCCTAAGCAAAAAAAAACCCAAAACAACAACAACAAAAACAAAACAAACAAAAAAACCCAACAAAACCCACAAAAAACAAAAAAAACCCCGCAAAACAAAAACGAACAAACAAAAAAAAACCACCCTAAAAGCCAACAACCACCAACCAAAAAACCCAAAAGCCAAACTGAGAAAACCCCACAAAGAAACCAACCAAACACACAAACACACACACAAAGGGAAACCAAGAGAAAAGGAAGTAAGAATAGATATAAAGCTCTAAGGCATTTATACCACTAATAATGTTCCCCCCCAAATATCACAATATACTGAAATATTCAAAGATTCAGTGTTTTAGAAGTGTTTAAATGAAAAAGCTGGATGTGTGTAGAAAATGAGTGTGCAAAAGTTCTTTACTTGGTCTCCTTCCATACCAACCAGCTCTCCCTGGGGTTCAAAAGTGGCTTTAGTACCAGAACTGAAAACAGGCAACAGAATTATGCGAAGTGCAACAAATGCAGAAGAGGGCAGACACAACTTAGAATAAATGCTGTCTTTTATTATTCAGTTTATCCAAACATTTCAGTTTTCTCTGCAAGATTGAATCAGAGCAGCAATACAGTTGTTTGTCCACTGTAACATTTCCATAGGAGCCAGTGTGACACCTCATGCACAGGACCCAAGGCCGTGTTCAAGCCACATTAAAAACTAAGCCACATCCTTAAGAGCAAGAGTGACAAATTGCTTGCGGTCATTTTTCATTACCCAGCTGTGAGCACCACACAAAAAACCAAGAAATTCCTCAAGGAAAGAAAGTGACCTTGTGTGATTGTCGATTGAGAATCCATGATTACAGAATGCCACAATCTGACAACAGAACTTCTACAGAAGGTTTGGTATTTTGGGTTTTACTATAAATATTTGATGAGGTTTGTTTACTAGTATATTTGGCGAGTGTTTAGACATGAGAAAATTTTAATGTTTTGATATATTTCATATAGAAATACTTTAATTAAGTACCCAAAGCTTTAGAAAATAAATGTTTCAATAAGATTTGATTAAGACATGTACTAATGAGAGAGGTATAAGAAAATGCAGTTAAAATATACAAATTTCAAGTGCAAAAAGAAACACCATCACTTCTCAACAGTTTAAACCTTCCTTCTCAAAAACCATGTCTCTTTCTCTAATAAAGCTAAAATACCAGCCTTTAAATAGGCAGCCCCACTACTCAGTTGGTAGGAAAGATACTAGATTGCACTAGAAGTACAAAGCTAAGAATAATGCATAATATTTTATTCTTAAACTTATTTACAAAAATATATTGCACCAATCCATTTTCCTTTTTCCAGTTAATGTTAAGGAAAAGCCTATTATGTACAAAGTTAAAAACAGAAGTGCAAAAGCAGACTGAAAGAAACCAGAAAGAAGTTTATTTAAAATGCTAAATACAGTTTATTACCTGACTATAGCCTACATCCAGTATGACCTAAAACAATTTGTACCAGATATATCTGCAATTTCAGGATTCCTTGCATTTCTCTGCAGAAGAGGCCTTATCTTTCACTCTAACCATCAGAGGGTCTACATCAAATGTAAAGGCTAATCAGAGCTTAGCTTAGCAGCTTCATTTCTCCAGGGAAGTGATGCTCTTTTAGGTAAATTGAAAAAGCTACATAGTATTACACATGTATTTGAAAGGTAGTGATAAATCAGGCATGATGGTTTTCATCCTTCCAAAACACCATGAGGAAATTTTGCTGATGTTTCAGGACTGATAATTCCAAGGCATTGCCAGTCCACCCCACATTAGCAGAGCATGTGGTCCTGTCTCAGTCTACCTGCCACTGGGACTGTCATGATGCATTTCTGGGGTGTAGGTAAGGAGAACAATCATAACCCAGAGGTGAAGCAAGGCCTAGGAAAAGAAAAGAAACAAATTTAGCATTGACAATCACCATCCACAGCAGCAGTAAATAGGAGAGCTCTCATATTTACTGATAGAACTTGTTTTGTAGAAATATTTTGATTAAAATATTTTTTCTATTAATCAGACACTTCTAAAAAATAATTGTCATTTGAACATTGAAATACTAAATCAGATTCTGAAGAACCTATTTACAGAAAACGAAGACTTCACACAAGCAGCAAAAATAAAACAGCCTGTTTTCCTACAGATTTGTGTTGTGTGGTTTCTCTTTTCCTTCCTGGCACAGTGACTTCAGCTGTTCCCTGTGACACCCAGTCCCCAGTCAGCACACTGTAATGTGCCTTGAGGGACTGGTAAGCCACTACTCCTGTGCCAACTGGCTGACACCTGACTGTAAGCCAGCCAAGCTCTGATTGCCTTCTCTTTAATGCAGGCACTGATTTGAGGCATTTTTATGAACTCTGTAGGAATGTTAATTCTCATTCAAATTTGGCTGAAATTATCCAATTAGAATACAAACTGCCTGGAGTGCAAAAAGGAATACCTAACCACATTTATTTTAAAAATATTTTTAAAAATTCAAGTTATAGAAGTTAAGGTTTGAGCTGAAAAGGAGTAACTGCCACTGACTGCCCAGCTCCTGTACTGCCACCATCAAGTTTCCCTTCACACTGCAGCTTAGGCAGCAGAAGTCTGCAGTGTTTTTACAAAGCCTGCCTGTCCACAGGTCCCTGCAGCTGACAGGCACCTGCCCTCCAGTGGATGAGGGGGGCATTTCACTTCTAGCAACTGCCAGCCTGACAGTTTTGCCCGATGTGGGTGAGCAATTTTCTACTGTTTGTTGAAGTCTACCAAGAACAACTTGTCTTGCTACTTTTGCAGCTACTAAAGAAGAGTGACCATTAGCCACTGAAAAAACACCAAAGTGAGGAGTCAAATATTAAAAAACCTCTAAAAAATGTCATTTTCCTAAATGCAGTGCATGCAGGTGTGGCAGGTTAACCTTGGCAACTGGTCACTATTATTCCATATTTTACTACTAGAATCTACTTTCACAGGCCTTTAAATGGTAGTTACATAAGTGTCTTTAAGACTGATATACTGAGAATTTGTGGAAAAAACTGAAAACTGCCAAGCAACACGACTCCAAAATGCTGTTGTAAAAGCATTATTTGGTCCACTTTCCAAAAACCCACACCAAGTTGTTAATTATAGCCTTTTGAGCATCAGCCTTTCCATTTAAGACACACTGGCATGTAAACTGGCTCTAGAAATCTTGCACTGAAGAGAGCTGACTCACCATGTAAATGATGACAAAGACTCTTGCTATGGGGTATCGCCTCAGAAAGATTCCCAGCCGAATGCTACACAGGGAGCAAGAGAAAACAGAACACACAATTTAACACTGAGAAATAAATGAAATCCTGTCACAATGAAAGTCATGGAAGCACAAAGGACTTTCTATCAAGGTATCTTGCTTTCAAAGGACTAAGAAGTGCTACTAAATTTTGTTTTCTGTTGGTATTTGTTTCAAGTTTTGTAGCAGACCTTTGCTGTGAACTGTCAATCACCTAACTCCTCAGAAAGGGATCAAAGCAAATTTATTGCTGGATCCAGAATGGTTTTCATTTACTAATTTCTCAAACAGATTATCTTCCAAGGTAATCTGCTGCATTGGCTTAGAAGGCAGAATCTTGTCTTCATCAGGACTGAAAGAGTACAGATGATTCTCCCCCACTAATACATTCTTAGTTTTTATCACAGACACAGTCAAAACCTCTTAAAGTAAAAAGCGCAGAAGATGGATGTAATGAATTTGATTAGATATTTTTTCATAACTCAGGGAACCTCTTGCACCAAAATCTGTAAGAGCTTTGTTTAAATAATTGACAATAATTTGCAAAAGCTTAAGAATATTAATGTCACAGGAAAGCACAAGTGAAGTGGGTCAATACTTAGTATTTTATACCATACTTTAGCTGTACTGTTTTAACCTTTTCCCTTCATAAAAGGGAACAATACCCACCAAAGTGTGTCACTTGAACACTGCAAAAGGCTGGCAGTGGTTACAGGTGAGTTCCCTGGGGACAGCCTCACCTGAACTGGTCGATGGTGCTGGCAGCCTTGCGGACCCTGCCGTACATTCCTGCCACGCCGGTGTCCGCGTCGCCGAACAGGACAGGGACACTGCGCAGGCGAGCCCCTGCCCCATGGGAACAAGGGCAAGCAATTACACACGCTGTTGTCAAATACAACAAGCTGATAGTATGTAACAAATATATTTGTAAATAATATACACTCATCGATATGTTTGTAGTGCTGTCGATTCTTGATAAACTTACAATCAAATCAAACTTTTCTTCAGCCTAATATATTTTTAAAATTTATTAGTTTACTAAATGGATATCTTGATATTCAATTCCATCATGTCACTATTATTATATACATATATATATATTATTTATACACTTAATAACTATTATTAGGTGTATAAATGATAAATGATGGGCTTGATACTGGCACAGTTTCTCAAATTTTTTTGCTCTCATACTGTAAAACTTTGATTAGCATTTCTGACACTAACTTGTACATTCAACAATTTTTAACTTTATTTACATTTTTACTATGTATCAATTTCATTTAAAAATTGATAATGTTACTTTTGTGTAACTAAACTTCAGCTTTCTGAAGTTACTTACAAACAACTCCAGCTTTGATAAGCAGAGAAAAAGTCTGGACTGTTATTTCACACCTCTTGGTGACTGTCCCTTGCTTTTAAAGTTACTTAACATACATACAAAATGACAAATTTTGACTCTGAAAAGTAACATCTCAACACATTGGATCAACTGCTGGGTTTGTTCCAGAAATACAGGACTGACAAACCAACCTCATCAGAACCAACATATTTTAAGCTGCTTTTCAAGAAAAACAGAGAGCAAGGAAGGAAGAAATTAATTTCAACCAGATCAATTCTCAAAAGGAAATATTCCATTCTTACTCTCTTCCCAAATCCTTTTTGCAAGTAAACACTTAAATCCTGTTTCTAATATTCAGTTTAAACTCAAAATACAAGTTTAATTGCACCTGTGACAGAATTATTCTCACAGTGCCATAGTACTGAGAATTAAAGACTAAATTTGCTTTGTTAAATTTACTGAAGTCATTTGCTCACAAAAAGGAGCTTCTGTTTAACTTTGATACTGGCTGCTGCAGAGAAGGTCTCTAGAATAAGTGGCCTAGTTTCAGCACTTATTCTTCCTTACAAACTCAGACTTTCAGGGAAAGGCATTAGGAGACAAAATAGCCTGGACTGCAGAAGAGAGAGAGTTTAAAGTGTTTTAAAATTTTCTTGTTTACCTTCAGCACCATCAATGCCTGCCATGTTAATGGAAGGTCCATTGGCACTTGTGCCTTGGACAGCCTTCAGCTGCTGCTCGAGCCGTTCCAGTTGATACACAAGGGAATTTTTCTCTGTGCTCAGGCTCTCTAACATGGTTTGCTTCTGAATTAGTGTTTCTGTCAGCTGGTGAAGCCGATTTTCCAATTCTGTCTGACTACTACTGCTTAGAGTCTTGTTCGTCAGCTAAAAAAGCAAAGAAAAAAAATCATTCTCAATTCAAACTCTGACCAAGTGACATTATTACAAAGCTCTATAACAACCTAAGCTTTCAAGAACCAAGTTACTCCACAGCAGAATTTTTGCAGGATAATGCCATTAAAACTATCACTGATGAGTGCAATAAAGAGGAAACCTAATTTCAACAGTTGTTAACTGTTTACATTACACAAGAAACTCTTTGTGAAAATGTATCTTTCTGTTTTCCACCTATAATCATATGAAAGTTTCTGTATGAGCCTAAATTTGATCACAACATCGATGCTATGCCTCAGAGACAGGTTTAAACAGCAATCAATAGCAAGCTAATCCAGCCTGCCTACCATACTTTCAACTTAGTGAGTATGTAAAAATGTTTTCACACAAGGAAGGAAAAACTCAGTACAAATAGGGAGACCTGATGTCATTTACAGGAAAACATGAATGAAATGGTGAGAATGCAGGATATGTTGCAGAAGAACTGAGGAGCACCAAGGCAGAAAACATGACTGTACTAGCAAACAGAAACTGCAAGGCCAGCAAATGGTTCATGTGTTTGACATGGATGTTGTCATTCAATTTGCAGAAAATATTTCAAGCAAATGGGAATCACCACATCTGCCATATGTGCAATAGCTCATCTATTCACTCCAGTCCTAGACCTCAGCCACCTTGTGGCATCATATTCCACACAGATGTAGCTTCATTAATGAAGAAACAGAATCATTAGGAATTACAGATACCCAAAATACAAACTAGGTGCCTGCAACCAGGCAGAGGCAGGTGCAGGTAGTCCTGAAGTTCAGCACCACCAGAAGATTAATCTGCCAACATGCCCAAGAAGTCTGTCACAACCACTATCACATCACAACCATTTCCAAATGCTGACATTGTAACTGCTCAGCTGACCACATCTGACTCCAGACTGCCAATTTCCCCATGAACAGCCTGCTTTCAGTATGCTAAGGTAACAGAATGAGGCCTGTGCCTTCAGGCTGCCCAAGGAGACTATGGGGGCTCACAAGTATGTGGAGGTTCCAAAAGGAATTAGACTGATACAAGGGAAACAGGTCCATCAACACAGCAGAACTTAGTAAAGACTTACACACTAACAACCCTAATTCAAGTGCTGATGTCGAGCAGGTACACAGGAGTGCAGGAAGTGGCCAGGCTCACACGGTGGCCCCCACTGCCACTGGCCAAGACAGAACAGTGAGTGGGCCACATGGATCAGAGTCTGCAGGACGTAACCAAGGTTCTTTGAACAGTTACAAGGATCTTGGCAGAGTTCATAATGACCTAATCAAACTCCAATGAGTGTTTTTAGTCTGCAAAGAGAAGAACATTGATCCAACATCCCCCACCAGGTCTAGTTGGGACAGTGGTTGATTTTTTCCCCCTGCTTTATATAAAAGCACATACAACTATAAAATAGGCTATTTACATGGTTCCCTTCTTGTATTCCCTACTCTCAAAACTCTACTCTTTATTGAAAACAAGTACACTGTACCTCACTTGTAGAATGCTAACAGGATTTTTCAGGACAGTGTAGTCAAATAAGTAGTTCCTAACATTGTTTTCATAACTGAGGGGTATAAAATTGTTTTCTATACAAACCTGATTTCTGAGCTTCTGAATTTCTTCCTCTCTGTCTTTTATTCTGCTTTGCAAAGTATTCTTTGTCCGATACAGTTCTTCTTCAGTATAACGAAGTTCCTATAAAATTTATCACAATCCCACAGAAAACATTTTATACATATATGTATTTTGAGAGACAAACTCTAGATCTAGAGTTTCACAACAGAACACAAGAAAGCAATATGCTGTAATCAAATACAAACTGAAATATTATTTTAATTACATGTCTGTCATGGACAGGGGGCATGGGGATAGAGAGCTGAGTATCAAGACACAACCTACAAAGCTAATTAAATTCTTTTGTGGAGACTGCCCTAATATAAATATCAATCCAGACTCATTTACTGGGACTTACACAATTTCATTGGGACCAAAATTTTATCTCCCTTACACTTTCACCATTTGTTGCAGTGCTACCTTAAAACTATGTCAATAATGTAACAATTACAAAATACTCAGAGGGTATCTGTATTCCTAAAATAAACTCATTAATTCAAAATACTATTCTTTAAATATGTTTGAAAACCCTTTGTATAGCTATCTATAATTCTGTATGACGTACATCTTCCTCTAAAGTTTAGGACAAATTAACATAGCAGATATGAAAGGAGAAGGAATATTAGAAAAAAAAAATTACTGAAGAGTAAATATAACTGTTTTGTTACTCCCATGATTTGGTGGCTATTTTAGCTCCCACTTACAGATCTGTCAAGCTTATCTTTTAAAATAAGACAATCTTCAAATTACTCTGACTTCAGCCATCAGTTACTACAGAAAACAGATAATCCTGTTCTCCCTTTGAACCATCAGATGCACAAAGAAATAACACCTCTACCTATTTTCCATCTTTGGTTTCAGAAACCTTATGGCAATAGTTAAAGCAACTCCCAGACAGAACTGACCATAATTTTATTAAGTATCAACACAAGCAATTATGTTAAAAGCACATGTAAATGGGTGTCATCAACTGAAAGCATCAGTTTCTGCAACAACTGATGTTTTTTTAAATTCACCTCACTCTTTCTATTTCTATTGCCTTAAAGCATATTCCTCAGAAGGGCAGGAGTAACAAAATACAATCTACCATCTGCTTTGACATAAAAAACATCAGCTACCCATCAAGAGCAGACCTCGACTTCTGCCTTTTAATTAGTTCAAGCTGCGAGTATCCCATTAAAATGTAACTTCTGAAAGGATAGATAATCCTGTAAGATAAATTGTTCCTAGCAGATACAGAGGACTCGTGCTTTCTTCATTATCAATTATCTTTACATGAGCTTTTTCTTACAAGGAAAATTTTTAACATGCAAAGGATTTGTCCAATTCCTACTGCATATTAAGTTTGTTCACATGAAATACAAGTTTCCTTTTTTCACCCCCTCTCTTTATAGCACAAAACTGTTTAAATCAAGGCAGAATTTGCTCAAAAAGATGACGAAATCTGAAAGAATTAATTAACATAATTTTATCAGCAAGTTGTCCACTACAGCAGTTTAGAAGTAATGACAATTAGATCCAGAACTGAGTAACAAAAATTACTGCTAAAATTGGTACTACAATGACATTGTTTTGCAAGCTACAATTTATGGATTGAGCACAGGAAGATTCACAATAGCCACTTCCAGTATTAGGGTTTTTTAATATAAAAAATGTTACACTTGTTACTATATCCCTGTTGTTTGATTGTTTCCCTGTTGAATAAAATTCAATTCTGTGCCCTCCCTTAGGGTCCTGTTTATCCACCAGGATCTCTGCTCATCAGCAGTATCCAGAAGGCCCTGACCATTGCTTAATCTTGGCTGCACTTTCCTTGACCTAGTGGAGCACTAGACAAAAAATTAATCAAACACTGCCCAAGTATCCAAATAGTCTCTTCTTAAGCCAAATGCTTTTCTGATGACACCACACAGGGCCTAAAAAGAGATCTGGCTTTCAAGAATTCCTTACCTGTTTCTGCCGTTCTAGTTCAGCTTCTGCCTCCTGCTTGGCCATTTTTTGTGCTGATATTTGCTCTTGTAGGTCTTGAAGCTGCTCTCTTACTGACTCAGCTTCACTTACCTGCTGTGTCTCCATATCCTGAAATGAACAAAAATATAACCATTTCACTAACATTCAGGTGTTACTGCAAATCTGTCATAGGTAACAGCAAAAAAAGGAGTATATACAATATTTCTTCAAAGGAAAAGGAAGGTGTGGGTGTATTGGATAAATTACATTTGGTGATTTTATACACAATATTTTTAGTAACACAATAATAAAATAAATACATTTTTTGAACATGAAAAGCCTCTGCTTCTTCCTTTCTGCTGTCCACAGGCTAAAACTGTGTAAAATGGGCTTGCATGCAGCTGCTGTGTTGAGCCCATTATGCGAGCAGATGGGCATGGATGACTTGGATTAGAGTGCTTCAAGGATCAGTAGCTCTTACAGAAAAGAATATAGGTGGTGGCTAGAGAAATCACTATGACTGTTAGGAAAGAAATGCTTCCCTCAAAAGGAACACAGGGAAGAGAGAAGTAAGGTAATAAATACTAGAAACAACAGACCCACAGTACACAAGAGAACAGTCCTTTGTTGTAGCTAACTGCAAATACAGGTGTACATAGACACAGCTACCTGCAGCTCTGCTCTCATTTGTTGTATTTGCCCCATCAGTTTTTGTATTTCTTCTCTCTGAGTGTCTCGCTCATGTCTCAGTTCCTCCAGCTCCACCGTGCTTGCTGTATTGCTATCCAGGCCTTCAATACCAGAGCCTTCTTTTAAGCTGTTTATCAACTTTTCTTTAGACTGAAAAAATAAGTCAATACATTATTTATAGCAGTATTGAACAAGTGCTCAACTACAATATACTATAATGACTGGTTCATCTGTTCTTTTATCCAGTGATGACCCTACACATTTGAAAATGAAAATGCTTCCATATTGATAATTTTTCTGATTTTCTGCATGCCATAAGACTAATTTAACTGAAAGTCTGTGTTATCTGTGGAAGAGTGCAGTATTTTTCTTTACAAGTGCCTGGAATGTTAAACTTGTCATGGATAACAATTTTGGCCCTCTTGGTACTGAAATAGACAAGATGCACACCAACAAACACTATAGACAAAACTGACCCTCTTTTTCTCCTGCCAACAAAATCAAGAACCAGATACAGCAGTCACCCTTCAAGGAAAGAGGATAAATGATTTTATCCAGAGTCAGCCTAGTGTTACATTGACATTGACTTGTGATTTTAGGCTTTTCATATTTACCAAGATGATTTAAAACCTGCCCTTGAACATTTGACTAAATTTAACTATTCTAAGAAGAGATCTCTATCTTCAACATCTTGCTAACATTTATAAACAAGACTCAAACCAACCACATCTGGACATGGTATCTTTGACAATTTACATAGTACAGAACTTGGCACAAAATACCCGATTTTGCCACTGTTCATATCACAATAATCACAAGCAACCTTTCAGGACATGGAAAAATATTCTCTGGTTACATGTTAAGTATCCATTCTATGCTATGCTTCAGCCCCAGGCAGAACAGAGCAATATTCTTGAATCAAAAATACTGGATATATGGAACAAATTGTAGGTTTCATCTACTGCAGTTTCATCTATCTGGACTCTTGGATGTGGAACACACTGACAGATGATGCACAATAAGCACAACGGTTCCCTTAGATTTTTTTTCAGGTTCAGGACCTGAACTACCATTTCAATTCCATAACCTCATCTATAAACTTAAGTTTACAAAAGGCAGACTGGTAGCTGTTCTATATATGTATCATTATAGATATGCCCCAGAACAGATTACAGGTCACATGAGAAAACAGACCACAGGTTAGATTATTTGAAGCATAACACCTTAAAGCAGTTAAAGCACACAAACCACACTGTATTTCTTCACAACAGTGCTTACTTGGAGAATGCGAGTGGCTTTCTGTTTATAGTCTGTCAGCTCCTGTTTTGCAGATTCTAGGTGGCTTTTAGTTACTTTGACCTGCTGCTGAAGCTCATCAGCTCGCCTCTTCTCATCTAAATACTTTCTCTCAGCTGCAGTTATCCCTTCTGCCAGGTTCTGACGTTCTGCTTCCACTTTACTTAGACGAGCCGCAAACTCATTCTATGAGTAAGAAAGAAACAATAGTTTGTGTTTAAACACAGCCTCAACTTCAACCTAGGAAGGAAAAAAGAAAGTTTAAAAGCAATTACACAGAGCACACCACCTCCTATCCATCACCTCTGACCTAAAGACTCATTACTGCTACGTGGGAAGAAACTCTGCTTGCTTAACCAAGTGGTAAATAATCCAAATAAGAATATACTTTTCTTTTCCTCACCACAAAATAGCGAGGGAATAAAAATCTTCCTATTATTCAAATTTATTTAGCAAACAAAAAGCAAGCTTGCCCCTCAAAAAATATTATCAATTTTAGAATGACATATTTTGAAGTACTGTAAAAAAAAAAGCCAAAACAGACACTCTCAAAGATTTTCAGTATGCTATTATATGTAGCAAAGGCCAAATTAAGTATAGAAAACATTATTGATAATGTACTTGCATCTTTCCCACAGAAGTCCTTCATCTTAAGATCTCACAGTAAAATTGTGTAAAACAACACACCATGGAAAACTAAATGGATTACAAATTTACTTTTCAAGCATGTATTAACATTAAAGTTAGCATTAAAAAAACCCAGTAAAAATTGTCAACATTAATCCTCAACAACTTTTACTCATGAAGCTTTCAAAATAACATATAAGAAATAAATTAGCAACTCAAGGGTATTAGGTGCAGCAGACAGCAGCACACCCTTCCAAGCAATTAGTACCCTGAACAGGAACTGAAGTCAAAGGGAGGAGAGAGCACATGGAACCTCATGGATCTGATCTCAAAATCAGAGTCTTAAAGTCTTCCTGACTCTTCATGTCTAACCTGCATTTGTTTGTAACTTTCTTGCTCTCGCTTGAGTGCAGAGTCTGCATCACGCAGCCTCTCCTGAAGAGTCTGAAGGGCTTGATTTTGTAAACTGCTTCCTTCACTGTGGTCTTGTATTATCCTGAAATAGAGACACACAATTTATTGGAAAAGAAGCAAGCTATTGTGATTTTTTGTGTAGAGCTATAACCTCCTAGCTTCCAGACCAGCTTTGAAAATTTGCCCAGTAGATTACTGCATATAGACTACAGGTGTGAGGCCTGCAGTTAGTGACTCACACTTCTCCTCCCTGGCCTATATTCTGGAGTATCCATATCCCAGCAGTGAGATAAGTACGTGTATTTGTGGATAAGCAAGTCTATTTTTCAAGAAAAAAAAAATTCTTGGGATCTTCAGCTTCATGCCTCTAACACAAATACTATACACAAAAGGGATTCCAATAATCAGATGCCAACGGATGCCCTATTTAATACTCATTGGTCCTGTTTCCACTGCCAGCTATGATAGAGCAGTTTCAGTGCAAACTTTAATCCTTGGATTTCAAATCTTTCCTCATTAGTTTATTATTTTTTATTCTTGAAGACAGTGAATTATCTACCTGATTTTTTTCAAACTTATTACTATTTGCAGAATTCCAAAGCACGAAATGAAGAAGTACCGTGATTTTTCACTCTGCAGTGCTTCTAAAGCTTCTGTCCGAGCACTTAGGAGCTGATCAGCTTCTTGCAACCGTACTTTCAGCACAGCCAGCTGGGAATCTTTGGCACCAACAGCTTCTGTCAGATCATCCACTCGAGCCCGAAGGTCTCTAACCATCCTGTCACTCTTGGAATGGTCAACATTCCACTTCTCCACCTTCTCCCGGGATTTGTTCAATTCTACAAAATAAGAAGTTTCTTTGAAGTTTACAAAAGTAGATATTACAAGGTCTTGTAAGCAGTCAGGATGCAACTACCTCATTTCTTAAAGAAAAAAATTAAATACGACCAAGTTGAAGTGAAACTGAAAATCTATAAGCTACTGGGAAGTAACAAATGCCAGATTTGCTGTGAAAACACAACCCAGAAAATTTTGGAGGTGATCTCAAAATAGACATTTTCTTCTGAGTCATGCAGATTTCACCTGATCCATCCCCAGCAATGGCCTACGGTTAAACATCCCTGTGCCAAGAGAAATGTTTGTATAAAGCATCTAGTTTAATTCCAGTTTGAGTTTACTGTCACATAAAAAACAACAGAAAAATATACTACTTGTGAATAATGCCTGAATACTTAGAAGCTTCTGTTTTTAATCTAACATCACACATTAAACTTCAACTGGATATAAAAACTTAAACATAACATCACACATTACACTTAAACTAACATCACGCATTACACTTAAACTGGATATAAAAATTATCTGGCTTATGCAATTACTGTGAAAAAAATGTGGTACCTCAATTTTATGCCTAACAGCAGGAGTTTGCTCTCTGTTTTATCATTTAATTTGTACTCATATTTTTTATATTTTCATTTCACTTAACTTTGAAGAAGCAAGTGATGTCATATTAAAAATATTAATTTTATATTTTTACTGTCAGTTTCTAGGCATCAGAGAATATAGTCTACTACAGCCCGAAAGTAGTCAGTTTGAAGTATTCAAAGGAATTTGGTCATTTAAAAATAAGTATTTTGCAAAAGCCATTAAAATGCAGGAAAAGTATTTTGAACATGGTATTGCCTGCCAGTGTTTTATTAAGATGTAAGCTTTGTAACTAACTTGAACACATCATTTTAATCAACGTTTGTTGTATCTTTGTAGTTGAACAAGCCTTTTAATTTCTCCCGTCTCATTACATGGGAAGTCATACATGCAAAGGTACCTGGAGAGTTTTTATCATAAATACATAAAGCATTGTTTCCTAGTTCACTAGCACATTGCTAATGTTATAGCTGAAGCACCTTCTTGTGTTTCTTTGGACCTCTGTATTAATGAAGCCACTTCTTGATTTAAAGATTGAACTTCATTTCGCAGCAGCTGGTTCTCCAGGCGAAGGTTGGACAGCTCATGGGATTTGGAATCATCATTGCCTGAAAGGCTGGGGCTGGTGACTGTACTTGGTGATGAATCCTTCAGGCCATCATTCCCTTGGGCTCCCAGGCCAGAGTCTGAACTGTCTGGAGTTTCTGTACAGAGAGATGCAACTTAGAACAAATGCCTGTGTTTGTCAACTACCTTTCTATAAACAGTAGTTCCATGTTCTGCATCAATAGTTAAGGAACAACAAGAATAATAAATCAAAATAGTTCATACTGGAATGAATATAGAGCTACTTCTCAAAAGGGGTTGCACAAAACAGGACTATTTACATGCATCATGCAATGTTTTTGTTAATACTGCTAGACAAAACATAATAGAAGTTATAAAATTTCTTATTACATAAATGGCACCTTTAGGATTTCAAAACATTAACACTCGATTTATGACTTTGCTGCTCAGAGTAGTCCTCAGAAGCTGAAGAGTAACAGAAAACACTAAATATACATGGCAACTAACTGCAGGAACTTTTAGTACAAACTCTGGTTTTCATTCAGATTTTGCCAATGCCAAGTTTGTTTTAAAAAAGAACAATAAAGAAACTCCTAGAGGTATTCTGAACAAGTCCCCTGGAGGGAAGGAGGAACCAACAGTCTACTCCCATCATGCACAACACGTATCTTGGATTAATGCTGTGAAAGCTACAAATCCACTGTAGGAGTCTTGATTCCAGCATGCAGATAGTTGGAAGCTTTGCAGCAATGTCAAGATAAAAATTACATAGCAAGCAATGAACAAACAAACAGGCAATCCAAAATGTTACTGCTGAATATTTACTTCCCCTTGTGATCATTAACTAAGCAGCTTCACTCTTCTTACCACTGCAACAGCCCCTAACACCCCAAGCCCAGGGAACAGGGGCACACTGTTAATGCTGAGCAACACCACACCCACAAGTAGCAGCAGTGACACAAGATTTCTACCACGTTTTCTCAAGCCTTTTTCCAATTAAAGTGATCCTAAGAAATGTCATTATCTTTCCTTTGATTTACTTACAGTTTCCAACTTATGAAATAATTTAGGCTCATTTCTTTGTCTGGAAAATTCAACAGATTAATTAATCTAATGAAACGAGAAAATGAGCCATTTATAGCATAGACTGGATTATAACCATGGCAATATCAAAAGTATAATGTTAATTGGTTTTGTCTATAGTTAATACATCATAAGCTACTTCCACAGATTCTGTGCTGAATATTTAAATGACACAGATATATTTGTACAATGAACTTTGGAAAACAGTATGTTCAAATCCTGTATTGTAAATGCATTCTTCCTTATTTAGCAGCTCCACAATGCAAACTCTGCTCAAAAATCCTCAGAAGAAAGTTCAACAAGCCATACTGAACAAAACAGATGTTTCTTAAGCACCAACCAGCAAGGCCGCAGAGTCAGGTCTAACATACCTGTATTATTTATTTTTAGTAGTAAACCTTACTGAAAAGTCATGGACTCAGAAAAATATTCACATGGTTGGGAATTATCCCTTTTTATGTCTAAAGCTTTTCAGCATACTTAATGAAGTAAGTAAAAAACTGGCATTTACAACACTTCACATGCTCAAAGTACTAAACAAATAATAAAGTATTCTAACTACATTATTGATAACAGAACCACTTGCTTCAATTTTCTAAAATAAGTAACAGCAAAGTAGCACAGCAACAAGGAAGGAGTACAGACTGGACAGTCTGGTAGAGAACAGAAGTTCTTGACACTTCCCAACCACATTGTCCTTTGTGTGGTTGACCTGAGCCCAGCCCCAGCTTTTGATTGCCTGGCCTGAGGCTCATTCAGGCCTCTGGATTTAGACTGCAGTCATGAACTACTGCTGGCAAAGCCAGAGACTTTATCTCCCTGGCTTTTTCATGCCTGTGGCTCTACACCAGCCTGCCTGCATCCAGCTTCCTGCAGGACAAGCATGTTTGCCAGCTCACCCCTCCTGCGTAGTGGAACAGGAACACCTCACCCCACCCCAGGCACTGCTCTGAGTCCTCCTTCCCACGTGGCAACAACAGCTACAAAACAAAAGAGAGACCAAACAAAAGCAGCAGAACTTGTGCTTCTACATGGGGACATGTGGGGCTGGGGCAAGGCTAGAGCACAGCTCAGAGGGGCCAGGCTGAGCAGCAGCAGCAACAAGGCAGGTCCAGAGCACAAAGGATTTAGGTTTTCATTATATCATCTGTCAAACTAGCACAGTATCTGGTATTGCCCCAATGATGAAAAAACCTGAAAGGCCCTGCTGTACCTCACCCATTTGACATATAACCACCATTAAATGTTTCATGAAGTGACATGAAGCTTCATGTGTTACCTAGCCTTACCCCAGACATACTTGGGTTTTAAATATCTCTAGGTTCAATACTATTTAACTACCATTGCCTTGGCTCCTGATGGAATTATCTTCAGTAGTTTTTGCACTCTGTGTACTGGTAGACACAGAACTAATGCTTGAAGTCCGAGAGTGATTCTGAAGAACAGGTGCCTTGCTCTTCTCCTTTTTAGAGTCTATCCTTCCATTAGGTTCTTTCTCTGAACTATTGAGAAAATCAAATAGCAACTCGTCATCAGGTTCTGACTTTTTTCTTCTCACAAAATGTGAGGCAGCTCTGGGTGTGGAAGCATTTTCTACTGGAGAAGCTGCCTCTGAGGATGTCCTACATGCTGTTTTAATATTTGCTGTTCCTGCCAGGATTGTGGCCTTTTGGTGTTTAATATTTTCAGCTGCTGAAGAGATGTAGGCTGCTTTGGATGAGGTCTGGTATTTCAGTTCTCCAGTATGCTGGTGCACCTCAGAATAGTCATTGGCAGAGTCCAAGTTCTTCTTATCATAAACTGCACTGCTCGAGGTGTCTTTTTTGCTCAGAGCTGATGCAGCTCCTTGATCAACTCTGTTGAGTAGATCCTCTGCCTTTCCAGCGAGATCAGCAAGCCAAGACATGATGAGTGTCTGTCGATGAGCTCTGTACAATTAAAATTTCAGGACCATATACTGCGAAAGACAGAAGGATTACAAATCAGATTGCTACTGAGGCAAGATGTACTGTTTATCTAAACAACTGGTGTGTTAAGGTATTAGTGCTGTAGTTATTATAATACTTTTCTTCTGCTTATTTGGTATTTTGCTGTTCTGCTAACTAAAGGAAATAAACCAAACCAGTTGCTGAGGAAAACAGACAAAATCTAGGTCTTTAAATCAAGGTTATTAAAAGCAGACCACAGCATCAGTTTCTAGCATCTTCAGCTGCTACAGAGTATCACAAAGAGAAAACAACTATGCCTTAGACGTTTGGCCTGCAAATTCCCAAACTGGCTCAGGCCAGGATCTCCTCCCCCACAAACTCTGCAGCCTGCTGCTTTCCCGTGACACCAACACGGCGGACAGGTGCCTTCGCCTGCAACATGGGCCTGCGACACCACAGCGGGGGCGGGCGCCTCTCCCCCAGCTCCGGGAAGGGACGTTCAGAGCGGCCGCTGCCCCCACTCCCAGCACCGCCTGCCCTCCCCAGGCCCGGCCCCACTCAGGAGCGGCGGGGGCCTCAGCACGGCCCGGCCTCACCTCCTGCAAGCGCGGGGGAGCCCCGGCCCGGGGGGAGCCGTGAGGGGCCGGCGGTCAGCGCGGGGCCACGGCCGGGCCGGGCGCCTCAACCCCAGCGCTTCCGGCAGACGTGGCCGCCTTTCCGGGTGCACCGCGCGCAGGCGCAGCGGAGCCGCCTGGCCCCCGGCGCACTCAGGCCCCGCCCCCGGCGCGTTCGGGCCCCGCCCCCGGCGCACTCAGGCCCCGCCCCCGGCGCGCTCGGGCCCCGCCCCCGGCGCACTCGGGCCCCGCCCCCGGCGCGCTCGGGCCCCGCCCCCGGCGGGCGGGAGCGGCGCTGGCCGCGCGAGCCCCCTGGCGGTGCTTTCAGTAACCTTTGAGGGGAGACTCGGCAGGACTGCCACTGCCGCAGGATCACAGAATTATCTATGTTAGAAAAGAGCTCAGAGATCAGCGAGCCCGGCTGTTGGCCCAGCACTGCCAAACCCACCAGTCAAACCACATTCCCAAGTGCTGTGTACTTCTGACTGTAGCATCCTTCCCAGTCATCTGTGACTCAGTGTCTGAGACCTGCAGTACTTGAGCCATTTCAAGATTTATGGCTATTATCTCTCTTCCTTAAATGCTTATTCTTAGTAAGGATAGTTGTTAAAGTGTACATAAAGTACACTTACGATGTACTTAAAGCACTACCTAAGGTTTTGTTGTTCATCCTCTCTTCCCCCTTTATTTTTTCCTCAACCTTCTACACCAACATATCACAACTAACCACCACATTTGCTTCTCAGAGAGTTTCTACTCATGCCTGAACTATCAGCAAGAATGTGAACGAAGACAACACTTACACCTCCTGCCACTTCAGACCCTCCTCTACAGAGGATCTGTTGTCCTCCTGACTATAATGCTGAATGTATGGCTGGTGACTTCCATCCATGTTTCCCCAGAGCTCTAGTTTATCTTGTCAGATCACATCTTACAAGTATTCTCTGGTTAAATTCACTGCTAGGCTGTTATCAAGTTATCTGAATGTTGTTATCTGGTTTACAGAAATTTCCTTATATCTTATCATGGTAATCCTCTTCCAATGGGGAACATACAATGTTTGGAAAGATTATGAAGAGTTCCTCTGTAAGTCAAAGGCTTCAAAACGTTTGTCTATAGATATGAATTATCAATTATCATTGGGCATCCTTAGGACTTAAGCCCAAGCATGAGCCCTGCTGCTTATTCAAAACATACTCATGGCACTAGTATTGGCATGAGTTAATAGAAAATCCATCCTGCCTCATTGCAGATTAAGCAACACATTGGAAATAATAGTAATAAACCAAATGAATTCACAACCTTCAACTTTTAAATCGTGTGCATCAGCTGCACATAAACATAATTTTAATTAATGTGAATGTATCACCTCCACAGGCACTAAGAAAAGCAGAGATTTTTAAGAGACTTTATTAATTACCAGTTTACACTTGCCTTTACTCCACTTGTTCAGCCTTCAAAGCACGTTACAAATCCCTTCAATGGAAAATTTAGGTATGATTGTGAATGTTTGAAATATTTGATCATTACACACCAAAGTGACATGAAAAATGTTCAGAATATGAAGGGCCAAAGCCAACGCCCTAGATTACCTCTGTCTTTTACAAAGGGGGTAGAAACAAGCGTGTTTCAATCCAGAAAATATCCTGTTGCACCACTGCATCTAGCAAGCACTTCTCTGCATTAGAGTCTGAAAACAAGTTCAGGAAATATACCCACAGCAGAGATGCTTAACCAGCAAGAGGAATTCAATTCACATTTTAACATGTCCCATTCCACTCTAGAGCCATTGCATGGTCCTTGTTTGACTGAATCATCTCACAGATGTAAACTAGTTCAGATAAGTAAATGGTTGGACAGAAGTGCCTTTTATTCAGGATTGCATAGGCAGAGTCCTAGGATCACATCTGAACTGCCCACAGCCTGGGAATTTCCAGTCCTTGCAGAGGACATAATTATTTACCTCACAGTAAATTCCATGGCAACTCTCTTTCCCTGTTCATACAAAACCTTTAAAACAGAGATCCTGTATTGATAAAGGGATTGGCTAAGAGTGGGAGAAAATAAATCCTTTAAGTCCTGTATGTATTTTATATTGAGTTCTTCAGTTATAGAATCATTATGTACAATAAATCATACTTTATATGTAACCTGGGAAACAGATATTCCCTCTGAATGCTCTGAAAAAATGTAGTAACTCCACTACATTACCCCCACTATTTAGTGTCTCACATGTGGTGTGTAATCTTCGCAACTGGCTGATTTCAAAAGATATAAAGGTTACAGCAACACTATTAACATTTGTTCTATTTACATTTTCATAATCACTGATAGTTTCCAAAAATAGTGTTTCCACTTATAAAATTAGGAAAAAAAATACCAAAAAGTTTACTGGGTGAGACCCTGAATAAGTAATGATATCTCTTTCCTTGGTGCTTCTTTAAGAACTGTATTTTTATTCCCAAAACTGAGTTCCCAGATTTTGCAGGGTGGTGAGGAAGACAAAAGAAGGAAAGAGAGCTATTTGCTTGTTCAACTGACCAATTTATAGAGTCCCTTATGTCTACTGTGACAACAGTAACTTCTCAGAATGCTGTGACTGCCAGACTGCGAGGTGAAAATGTAATACTCAGTCTCAAGTGGCATAAAGCTTCATTAACTACCACTGAAAATTTTACATGTGTCTTTTCACTTTACAGGTGTCCTCCCCAGGCACCAGGCGCTGATCTAAGATGCTACACATCTTCCTACATAGTTTGACAGGACCTAGCTGCAAGTTTCAAATTCATTTCCTTTCGGGAAGGGAAACGGAATCTTGCGATTTCAATGGGGACCAAGAGAGGAATCTTTGGTGCATGTCCCTGCACTTGATGACATGCCATGCCTTTTGATGGCTTTGACTTTGGGAAAGATTTTTTTCCTTTTTTTTTTTAGTTTTTTTCA
Source organism: Molothrus ater (assembly GCF_012460135.2). Lineage (NCBI taxonomy): Eukaryota > Metazoa > Chordata > Aves > Passeriformes > Icteridae > Molothrus > Molothrus ater. Next base: position 46,868,953 of record NC_050483.2, on the reverse strand, counting down.
AGTGTCCATACCATGTCCCTCATATGCTCCCGTCCAAGTTGTGTCTTCCTCCTTGACTTTTTCCCCTGCTTCTGCAACGTCTGTGAGCTTAGTTTTGGCATGGTTTGGTCCTTTGCAATGCAGCTCATTTCCTCCCACACCATTTCTTGAAGACACTAAAGCTCCTGATTTTCTGGGTTTTTTGGGGTTTTTTTCAATTGCATTTCATTTGATCCTATCTCCTTTCCAGAGTGTTTGTAACCCTTTCTTTACGGACTCGCAAGACTCCGTTTCCCTTCCCGAAAGGAAATTTCATTTCCTTTCGGGAAGGGAAACGGAATCTTGCGATTTCAATGGGGACCAAGAGAGGAATCTTTGGTGCATGTCCCTGCACTTGATGACATGCCATGCCTTTTGATGGCTTTGACTTTGGGAAAGATTTTTTTCCTTTTTTTTTTTAGTTTTTTTCAAGTGTCCATACCATGTCCCTCATATGCTCCCGTCCAAGTTGTGTCTTCCTCCTTGACTTTTTCCCCTGCTTCTGCAACGTCTGTGAGCTTAGTTTTGGCATGGTTTGGTTTTTGGCACTGCTCTGATAGAATCCCGGGCCAGTTTCTTATAGGCACTAAATTGCCCAAATTTCCCACTTTTCTTTTTTTTCTCCTCCAATTGCAATTCCTTCAATGCTATCTCCTTTCCAGCGTGTTTCTAAGTCCTTCTTCTCTGTTTTGGCCTTCAGCACGGATCAATTTTGGCAAGCTTTGTTGCATGTACCTGCACTTGATAGTATATGGGAAGGATATATTTCTTTTTTTTGGAAGTTTTAATAAGTGTCCATGCCATGTATATTTTATCTTCCCCTCCGGGTTGTGTCTTCCTCCTTGACTTTTTCACCTGCTTCTGCAACGTCTGTGAGCTTAGTTTTGGCATGGTTTGGTTTTTGGCACTGCTCTGATAGAATCCCGGGCCAGTTTCTTATAGGCACTAAATTGCCCAAATTTCCCACTTTTCTTTCTCCTCCAATTGCAATTCCTTCAATGCTATCTCCTTTCCAGCGTGTTTCTAAGTCCTTCTTCTCTGTTTTGGCCTTCAGCACGGATCAATTTTGGCATGCTTTGCTGCATGTGCCTGCACTTGATAGTATATGGGAAAGATATATTTCTTTTTTTTAATTGATTTTTTTTAAGCATCCATGCCATGTCGATTGTATCTTCCCCTCCAAGTTGTGTCTTCCTCGACCTTTTCCCCTGCTTTTGCAACATCTGTGAGCTTAGTTTTGGCATGGTTTGGTCCTTTGCAATGCAGCTCATTTCCTCCCACACCATTTCTTGAAGACACTAAAACTCCTGATTTTCTGCTTTTTTTGGGGTTTTTTTCAATTGCATTTCATTTGATCCTATCTCTTTTCCAGAGTGTTTGTAAGCCTTTTTTTTTGGATTTGCAAGATTCCATTTCCCTTCCCGGATGCACAAAAAGGGAGAGATGCATATCTTGCTCTAGACAAAAAATTAGTCTTTCTGTACAAAGCAGTTAGATCCCTATTCATACTCAAAGTCGCAGTAATTTTAAGTTATACGTTACAGTCTTTATTTTTGTGTATTATAGCTCTCATTGTAAGGAAATTTTAATAATGAAGCTAGAAAATTCCTGCCCCAATAACTATAACACCCCAAGATTGACTCATTGCAAGAAAATATTTGGGGCTTTAGGTTTGATTTTTTTTTATATATAAAAAGAGGCAGGCTCTGCAGTTTAAAATAAAATTAAATTACTATTTCCCTCTTTGAGCTGATCCACAGGTCTTCATTGTTTGTTATGGTAAATTTTTTGGTAGAAGACGTAAAACAGTTACGTAGTCACATGACTTGTACTAGGTTAATCTCTTCTCTTAGTATACTGAAATAGAGCTTTGGAATTTAGCTTCTGTAAAAGAGTTTGCTGAAAGCCATAAATATTTAAAAAAATACATCAACAAAAATTAAACTAAAAAAAAATAAAGATGGGTTATATCATCCTCATTGAGACTTCTTTTCAATGTGTCATGATATTAACACACAACTACATATCTGGTCTAATGTCATGGAGTATATTGGAAGCATGACAAATATCAGGGATTACAAAATGAGGTGATGGTCACTGGATGAGTTGCTACTTCAGCTTTTATTTCATTCTCAGCATTCAGTGTGTGGCCTCGTGCCATTTGTCACTTCAGTGCACCCCTGAATAGAGTGGTATGAACTTGCCCACAAGTTCATACTGTTGTCTGTGACCTTGCCTGACTGTGTGTGAGCAGAGAAATCAGGTCCTGCCCACAAAGCTGCTGTGAAACTGCTCTGTGCTGGGTGCTGTCCCTGTGTGCACCCCGAGGTAAAGGAGGGTGCCCAGCGTCCTCCTCCAGCTGCCTCACCCACCCTGCCAGAGCAGCTTCCCTACCTTTGAGCTGCCACCTCTGCTCACGCAGCTCACACACCACACCCCTGAGGCTGCTGCTGTCACTATCTCCATATTCCAGTGGGAATTGAGGTATGGCAGAGGAGAAACTAAAGGTGAAATCCTTCTCTGTGCCTGAACAGAACAAAGCAGGTTTGGTCTGGTCAGAATGTACAAACTCTGGGGATGGATCCTGATCAGTGCTAATGAACGTGTAAGAATTTTAATCATGAGTTCTCAGTGCACTTCTGGGATCTGAAGGTATGGAACTTGTCCAGATGACTTTTTGCTTTGCTCTTAAAAACAAAGCAAAAAGTAACAGCCCTGATTTGAACAGAAAAATTTTCTTGGTTAGAAAGGCCAGTCAAAGCACAAATCCCTCTCTGAAAGGGGCCAGCTGCAATTAGTGAGGGAAGGTACAGTAACAGGACAGAAGGTATTTCTCAGCTACACTCTCCTTAGAGTTTTGATTCAGGGACTTCCATAGCCAAAGGGAATATCCCCATTTAGAAGGCCTTCAAAGATATTTTTTCTTTTTAATTACTTAACAATTAATAGAACATTTCAAAGCATACAGGCGCAAAAGCATCTCAGCTAGAGAATTTGTAAACAGAGGCACAATTCTATTTTCTTTTGCTGGACTCTTCACACCCCCATCACTTATAATTTTCCTTGGTATCATAGAATGATTTATAAATTGAAAATTATCAGAAAGCAGCTCTTCCATAAACACGTAGCATGGAAAATGTTAAGGTAAGTTTGAGGAGGACTTTTAGAAGAACTCCATTTCAACATGAAATGATGGACATTCTTAACTCTGCCTAGTGGCTGTAACTGTTAACACATGAGTTTACAAAAGGTGCAGGAGTGCAATGCAGTAGACCCTGGCTAGAACATGTAGCCAGGAATATTTGGAGTGAGACCACTCCTTATTTTTGCCCTGGAAACGGTTGCTCTGTCTCCACTGCTGCATCCTCACTTTTGCGTCAAAACGAAAGACAGAAAGTTATGATGTACTAGTATTCCTTCTTCGTCAGTGTAACTCAATTGTATAAGGAACACACACACACACACACACACACATACACACACACATTCTTTCAATCTTTCTGTTGTTAATGCTTGTATTTTCTTTTGTTGCTCCTATGTCTTTATTTTCCTGTAATAAATCACAGTGACACTTTTTCTGCAGTGTCCTCACTACCTTGTTTCCTTCCTCTATATAAAAATGACAGAATTAGCATATTATCCTTCAATCAAGAAACAAAGCCAGGCCTCCTAGACACTGCCAGAATTATCAAAGTTTGGACATAAAAAGTGTCTAGTGACGTTTAAAAAGTAGCAACGTAAGGAATACGAAGTCTGGAGGGTAAAACGTCATTTAATGATTTAGGTTTTTTTTTGTATTCTGTCATATGCATTTTCAAGGTACTCAGAGTACCTTACTCAGAGTAAGTCTTTGAAAGGGTAGAGGTTTACCTCTAACAAGAAGATGGAATTTGATGCAAAGAATGTAAGACCAGCTCATGGTGTGAGTGCTGGTGAAAGACACTGGGCCAGTTTGGCAACTTCCTGGCTTAACTGTGAATTACATGGATTCACCCTGGGGTTGCAGATGTATAGATTGCCAGGGCAAGCTTGACCATAAAATGGGAGGAAGCATATTTTAACCAACAGAGAGAGAAAAGAGCATTATTCCTGATAGTGGCAATGGGCAATGCAACTGTTTGGAATCCAAGTGCAAATATCCACAGTGATACTGCAAACTTATCATATATTTAGACATTAACGGTGAGCAGGAAAAAAACCACATTATCAAGAGGACACACATAGTAGAGAAGTTTAGGAAATATGCCAGTCAGATATGAGGAGGCCCACAGCTCTCTGCAATGAACTAAACAGAAAACAGAACTCAGTTTTCTGTGGATATTCTGGAGGTATGAAAATTATTTTCTTCCCAAAATAAAGATGAATTTTCCTTTTTCCTTTAATCATTTGATGGTTAATAATCACCCCATGGTTAATCTATTACTTTTGCTAAAATGAGTATCTTCCCTTGTTCCAAGCACACAGAATAACCATGTCCGATGTTTGCCCTCACAAGGCAGCTAGTCATGTGTCAGTGCTAGACTGACAAATCTGATCTCACTGCTGGTGAAGATGTGGAAAGACCAGGCTCAGCACACTTATTCATTTATCATAAACCTGTTCCACTCTTCACCTTAAATATTAGCTTTTTCTTCCTAGAATTTCTTATTTTGTTTTGCTATTAGTTATCAAGTTAGTGCAAGTACAAAGAATAAGCATTTGTTAAAATGTTTAAAATAGGCTAAGGAAGCTTAAAATGTACACACTCTAAATATGATCAATTTCTGATGCCAGTCCATTCTTTCCCAGCTAAAATATGTCCTTGACTCATTTAAAAAGTCTTGATATATTCAGCTGCTCTTAAAGGAAAGTGTGGGTGCAGTCCAGAAGGGCTTCCTGTACAATTTCTGAAGTATCTGTTCTGCTAGATTAAAAGCAAAATCAACTTTGCAGTCCAAATTTTGTCAGCTGTTAAGTCAGTGGCATGGAACCATAAACACATGTGTTAAGACATCTCCAGAGTTGTGCCAAAAATCTGGAAACTCTCTTCTGGGGAAACCTGTGTGTTACCAGAACTATTACTGCAATGCCAGCACTGCCAGTCCAGCCTGGTGTTAGCAATGTTGGATGTAGGAGTTACAATCCTCTCAGAGTGCTTTTAGCAAAACAGAATCAGGGCTAAGCTGCCCACCCTTGCCCTTTGGCAGCCTTCTGGTTTGTAGGAAAGCTGTTAAGAAAGAAACTACGTTATCTGCAATTTTGAAGTTTCACATTTTGGTCTTTTTTTTTTTGGTTTTTTTTTTGTTTGTTTGTTTTTTTTTTTTGTTCTTATTAATAAACACTTTCAGAATTTGGTAGCATCTTAGATACCATTTGTAGTGTGTGGCTTTGGTGGGTTGCTGGAACTGCCTTCCACAGCGTTAAAGTTTTGTTATGAGACATGGCTGGTGGTTACTTTTGCTTTTTAGCACACTCAGAGCCAGAGCAAATTGTTTCATAGCATCATAGGATGGTTCAGGCTGGAAGGGACCAAAGATCATCCTGTTCCAGTCCCCCTGCCATGCCAGACCAGGTTACTCAAAGTCCCATCCAACCCAGACTTGAACATTTCCAGGGATCCAAAGCTTCTCTGGACAATCTGTTCCAGGGCCTCCCCACCCTCACAGCAAAGCATTTCTACCTAATACCTAATCTAAAACTGTCCTCTTTCAGTTTAAAGCCACTCTGCCTTGTCTTATCACTACATAGCCTTGTAAAAAGTCTGTCTCCCTGCTCTCTTGTAGCCCCATTTCAGTACTGGAAGGCTGCTATAAGGTCTCCAAAGAGCCTTCTCCTCTGCAGGCTGAATAACATTTCATTTCAATATCATAAATCCATCATGGTTTTACCTACTTACATGCTACTCTCTTTTGAAAAAGATGATATGTACATTTCCTCTCTTCCATGACAGCAGCAGTTACAAGGATCATGCTGGATTCCTGCTGCAGGTGATGTAGCTGCTTCTGTTTGAGCCTCATAACCGTACCTTAGAAACCTCTCTGCTTACATCAGCCCATACACCCAGCTACACCTTTCATATTTTTCCCTCAGACAAACTTCCCTCTCAATCCAGAACAGCTTCCTAAATTTCTAGCACAATCAAAGACATAATTGAATTCAGTAGCAAAAATCTGTGTGTTACTCGAGTGTCTTCAGTATCTGCCCAATACATTTCAACAGAGACTTAGGATTCTTGTAGCAGTCTTCCCATGTATCTCACAAAAAAGAACATCCTGCTAATGTTTATTAATGTAGAAGTTATAGATAAGTTACTTATTTGGCAATGACTGTATTAGGTTTCTGGGAAGTGACAGCTGGAACAAGGTGTACTTGCCTCATGTAGCCCAGCTATGAGAAACACCTTTGGACTTAGATGATGGGTCAGCAATGCTTTTAAGTGATATTAGATATCTTTTAGGGCAGCAGAATAATAAAACATAAGCATAACCCACGTGGCTACTAGGCTGGAATTAAATGAGGTGAAACTAAGATTCCTGGCTTGTTTTCTTGCTGGATAATCAGCATGGTGATTATCAGTCAGTTTAAAAAGTGATTCCTGAAGTGACCCGAATTCTATCAGCCAGACTGTGTCAGGAGCCGTGTCAGGTCACTGGGCACGACTGCTCCAGGGAAGTACTGATGAACAACCTGTAAAGACCTTTCACATTTATCATCATAAGCAAAGCTGAGTGGGTGCAGACAACGCAAATGGCAGAGTCAGAACAAAACTGACTTTCTGCAGACATTCAAAAACAGTCGGTCACAAAATGCAAAGTTAGTTGTTGGGGTTTTTTTTACAGACATGCAAGTGGTTTTTATACTATGCAATGAGGAAGCTGTGTGCTATTTGTACGTGGTTTATCAGGCGAAGAAACATGTGCCTCTACATTTCACAAAGGATCTTCGCTTTTCCTTCTCTCATTAAAACCGGAGAGGGGGGTCAGTGCACAGCCCGAGCCGCTCTGGCGGTGCGTGTGGCTCAGGCCAGCCCTGCCCGGCCCGCGGCCGGCAGTGGGCAGCGCACGGCCCCGACCAGCAGTGGGCAGCGCACGGGCCGCCCTTGTGAGACACGCCAGGACCGTGAGGGGCCGCTCGGCTTCTTCCGTCATCTCACGGATTCCTTTCGGCACATTCCTCTGCCTTCCCCTCCTGAGCCTCCTGCCTCCATCCTGCCTGAAGGCACAGGGCAGTTCCAGCGGGAAGGCGCAACCGGCGCTGCCCCGCCCGTGTCCCGTGGACAACCTGCGCAATCGCCACGGCCCCCGGCGGCTCCCGGCGCGCCCGCAGCGCGGGCCCGGCCAACGCGAGAGGAGCTTCCCGGGACTCCTGGGACACGCGGGACCACGCGACTCACGCCGCAGACGCGGAACTACAAGTCCCAAGAAGCTTTGCGCGCAGGGCCCGCGGCCGCCTGAGCCAGTGGGGCGCCGGGCTTGCTGGGGCTCGTAGTGTAGTCGGGGGGATGTCCGGCCCCGCCTCCGCCCGGCCGCGATTGGCCGGGCCCGGCTCCGCCCCCCCCGCGCCGCGGTCGCCCGGCTCCGCACGGCGCTCGCCGCAATCACAGCGGCCGTGGCGGCGACTCCTCTGCACGAGCTGGTGAGGGCGGCGGGCTGCGCTGCGCTGCGCTGTCCGGGGGCTCCGTCCAGGGGCTCTGGCCGGGGAGGGGAGGACGCGGGGTTCGCCTGAGCGAAGGGAGCTGTGAGCAGGGGACGGCCCGTTTCTCTCCGCTGCCCGGCCGCAGAGGCAGAGGCGGGGAAGCGGCCCCGCCGCCTCCCCGGGGAGCGACCGAGGGTGCCGGTGTCCTTCCCGGGCTCCGAGCGCTGCCGGGCCCCCGCCGCTTCGCCCGGCGCCCCGTGTGGCCCTGGGGCTGGTACGCCTGGCCTGGGAACTGCGTTCGATCCCTCCGTGCTGGAAGAGGGACCGGCTCAGAGCGGCTCCTTCCGAGGGGCACTGCCCAGGGCTGGCAGAGGAGGGAGATGGGGCAGTGGGGGAGGAAGCAGTGGCAGCAGCTTACATTTAATCACCAGTAATACATTTTTAACGGGAGAAAAGATGGAGTAACTATTTACGGGATTTCTGCGGAGAGCTGGGAATGCCTGAAAGGCGCTGCGCTGTGGCTGGTTGTTTATAGCTGGTGGACAGCCCTGCCGTAGCGTGAGGCTCTGCTTGGAGGTAGTAGCACCACTAGTTCTCAGTTAGGATGGAACAACACTGTGTTGGATGTCTGTATTTGCGAGTTAGCATAAATATTGTAGCCAAGATCTGAAATGCTAAGATAAACCATAGCAAAAGACATGTGGAGTGCAGGAATCTTGTGTAATATCACACTGGAATTTCTGCATAATAACTTCTGTAGAATTTAATTCTGTCCGTGCTTCCAACATTTCCATGTTTGCTGAGCAGACATTCTTACCCTTACCTGACTTACTTTTTTACCCTTATACCCCCTATGCAACTCAAGCAATTTAACACAATTATTACTCATGCAGCGTTGCAGTATCTCTTTTTTCTGTTAAAATGTGATGGCAGAGGCTTTGTACATATCTGCAGACAGATAAGAAAGTAAATAGCAGAAGCAGTTTTATTGAAGCCTTATGGTCTGCTAGATTTGAATCTGGGTTTTTTGAAACATGTAGAGAAAAAAATCCCCTAATCCGGGTGTATTAACTTATCACCATTCTAGGAATGATTTTGGTTTTTTTTTACCCTCAGGTAAATTGTACCATCTCTGCTGCTGAGAAAAAAACCCTGCAAACAGGAGAATGAACTTTAGTTGTAATTACTTTTAAATACATTTATTTAACATCAAGAATTATTCTGAGTTAACTAAAAAATCATGGGTTTTTACAGTAAAAGTGGCTTATACATCTTCAGTAGATGTCTAAACAGAAATATTTTACTACAAGTTCTAATCATACTACGCCCGTTCATAGAATGGTTACTAGCAGACTTTGTAAGGAAATGTTTTGCAACAGGGACAGTAATCTCCTTCAAAATGTACCATGACAGAATTTATAGCAATGAAGATTTTTTTCTCTCTACAACACAAGTGCAGAAAGAAAATCAGATTATTTGTGCAGGGGCCTAATCACAGGTTTAGGTGCTTCTGTTTTTGTAGCAGCCAGCACAGCTTGTGGGTGGAACATTGCTGGCAGAACTGTGGACATCAGTTTCCTGTGAGGAAGACTGTCACATATTTTGTGGAAATCAGCATCTAAGTGGCAGGCAATATGCAAGCACTCTGTGGAGAAAGGAACTGTGGCTTGATTTGGGAAGCTCAAAGGCTAGTAGTTATAAGAAGTGAGCTGTTAAGAAAGACTTCACAGAAGAGCTTTAGTGGTCATCTGACCAGCTTAAGGCTGTTATTTTTCAGCAAGGTTACTGTTAGTGTACTTCTCATGCAAGTAAAATAGAGATATGGTTTCTGTTTATACAGCTCTTGGAGACTGTGTTTAAGGTATTTCGAGTGCAACCCACTGAAGTGTCAATATTGCTTTAAAAGCTAGTAGAAAATACTTGGATCAACTCAAAGCCCTTTCTTTAGAGTGCTATCCTGTTCTAAGAGTATTGATCTTAAAGGACTGTTTCCCAAAGGAAAGTTGTGAACTCAGGGAGCAGGCAGTTGGCTGGAAAAATTGTTCCAGCTACAGCCAGCCATTTCCAGGTGTGGGCTTTCCTAAGCATCCCTTTCTTATCAAGTCAGAGATGTATGCTAGCTATCTAGTGGGAAGTGGTCAAAGCACCTCTGTCAGGACAGACTGGTTTTAAGAGTGAATTGTTCTGCAAGAGCCACTGTCACAGACATCTTTTCACTGAAAATCTCTCTTTAGGATTTTTCCTTCTGAGAAGCTAAGAGGCTTCAGACACAGAATGTAAACAATAGTTATCTGCTGCTGTAGAATGCAACAAGTCCACCTGATTGGCCCATCTTAGATGTTTATAATTAATGGCCAATCAAGGACCAAGCTGTCTCGGACAGAGTCCAAGAGAGCTGCCTTTTTATCATTCTTTTCTATTCTTAGCTTAGTTAGCTTCTGGGAAAACCTGTCCTTCTCTTTCTTTTTAGTATAGTTATAATGTAATATATATATATCATAAAATAATAAATCAAGCCTTCTGAACATAGAGTCAGCATTCTCATCTCTTGCCTCATCCAAGAAGCCCTGTGAACACTGTCACAAGCCACCCAATTCTGGATGTGCTTCTTCCACAGATTGTGCAAAGTGTGCAGCAGCCTTACCTGCGTGTGTGCATGGTGGTGTGATGCTGAGCCCACTGCACTGATGGGCCTTTATGCTGGCACGGTCTCCAGGCAAAGTTAACTCTTCTGTCAGACAGACTAGACAGAGCTGATCAAATCTTAGGATATTTTGTAGATCAACCAAAGCTCCAAGATTGTCTTGTAGCGAGATTTTAGTTTTTCCACACAGTCTTCATCTGCATGTGATGTAGTATTGATTGCATGTGATGGATCTTCAGAGAAAGGCTTTTTCTGTACCTGTGGTAAGCTGGTCAGCTGAGTTGCTCTCTCTTAGTATGACTTGAAGACAAAGCATGTGATGGGGAGCTTTCTCTTCTCAACTGTAGGTCAGGAACTCATACAACACAACCCTGAACACAGCCTTTTAAATTGCCCACTTGCACTCAGAGGCCTTCTTTAAAACAAGTAGAAATAGGTGTGTGTGTGAGTCTATTTCTTTGTTTGATCATCATTTGTTTGTTTGTTAGGTTTGGTTTGGATTTTTTTTTAAGCAATAGTTAGAAACAAACAATGAAGACCCATTCTCACTGCCCATGTTTAAACCTATTTTAAGTGCTGCTTAGAGAAATTCAGGGAGCTGAGCATTTATTAGTTACAGTGTACTAGTATATCTGTTTTTTTTTATTTCCTCCCTTGTTTCTGGTGTTAATTTGATTTAATTATAGTATAAGAAAAGACAGATAAGAGAGATTATATGTCATTAATTTGTGCCAAAGGGAGGTTCTTTTCTATTCTAAATTATCCATGACAAAATATGTATGATATGCTAGTACAGTGCAATGTTTCTTGGTGTTTATGTTTTTTTCCTGGGTGTTCTGCATCAGTCACAACTTTTGTCTCAGCAGAGGAGAGAAATGTGAAGGCCTAGATACCCTTGTACTACCTGGAAGACTCTTGAATCCCTCATGGAGAGACTGCCTGAGGTAGCTAAAGTCTCTGTTCTGATGTGGCCCAGGGGTTTTCTGTGATGGGGCTGTTGGCAGGCAGGGTGCAGTGCTGCTGTGGGTACACCTGTGCTACCTGTGTGTGGCAGGTACCTGAGAACTGTGGATCCTTGTGAGTGTAGTCAGGAGTGTGAACTCACCAGGAAAGACAATCCCATCAAACTGTTTCCATTTGGCTGGTATATCAGTAACTGATAGTGGCAGGGACTGTTTCCATGTGATGGATGTGTGTGCCAGGACTTCCCTTAAAATTAGCCATCATGTTAAATGGCCTGGTGAACAGCTGGCACCAATGCAGTTTCTGTTGATATGCCCTGGATTCTGATGAATGCTATCTCAAAGAGCTAAGCGTCATGTGAAAGGATCTCCAGCACTTACCTGGACCATTAACTTTTTCTTTTTTTTTTTTTTTAACGTAACCATAATTCATGTTATAGTTGGAGAAATGTTATCAGACAGACACTGAGCTCTGAGAGATCTGTGTGCAGGAAATTCAGCTCAATATTCCAGTAAGTCAAACTCAGTTAAGATTCATAAGCAGATTGTCCAAACAATACTGATCTTCTTTTCTTGCCTAATATTTCAGGAGTTAGATATACCTGAAATTGAATATTGGAAATGAATAGGCTCATTGGCCTGTGGCCTGTAGTGGCACTTTACAGAAGTTCTATACAGGTTGGTTTGAATTTTAGCCAGGCTGTAGGCAACAGAATAGCCAGATTTTATGGATGTTGTAGACACAGTGCATCTTCAGCACAGTATGCTATTTGTCTTATCATGTGAAGAAGTGACAAGATAGATCAGGCAGAGTTGCCATACAAAGCCGCATTCTTTGGCAACAATGACAAAACTTTACAATTCCAGCTCAACATGGGAGAGTATAACCATCTAATAAAAACTCTGCTTATTCCTTCATATCTGCTTGTGTGCTGAAGAAGCTAATAAGTCAACAAACCTTAAGTTGTTAAGTTACTGTGTATTATTCTTGCTCCAAGTGTTACAGGCAGTGACAGGAGTGGCTTTTTCCTGAAAGATAAGTTTTTGGAAGAAGCAGTTTCATAACAGTTAATGTTTGGTTCTGTTTAGATCATCAAGACTTTCTTACTTTGTGCTCTAAGGCTACCCCAACTTTTAAATATGTATATATAGTATAATATACGCATATATATATTTTTTCATACTACTGCCTGCAAGACTAAATCTTCATGACCAGTGAACCCATGCTGTGTGTTAGTCTTCTCTGAACACAACTGCTCTGGAGAGGATCTGGCTGCTTCTCTATTCCAGCCTCATTTGAGTGGCTGCAGATGGGTGGTTTTGAGTGGGGTACTGAGGGTGACTTTGGTACTGTTCACTTGGTTTAGTGATTTTGCCTTGTGACTGTGTTGAATGGTTTGGGGGTTTCCAGCTTTTATTCTAGAGAAATCCATGTTAATGTAGACTACTCTGCCTCTTACTGCAAAACCTCTTCCATACCTAGAAGCAATTATCTACTTCCAGGATCTTGTGTTTGTGAGTAGGGAGGTGTAAAATCCCATTTCCCAGTGCATGAGGAAATGTGTAATCTTTATGCACGTGCCAGGAGCATGCAGTTCTTCAGGGGAGTTTGCTTTTAGAGTTTCACATCAGATGCAGCAGACCCGAGACTGTGACCAGTAAATGGAACCTGCCTGCCCCCCTGAACCCCAATTCAAAAAGCAGATCTTAAACCTGTGATTGGAAGTGGCCAGATAGTTTGCTTGTAGAGTAAATGCTTTACCAGACAATCAGGGTGCTCAGGACATTCACTAGCAAGGACTCTACTTTAGTCCTCTCAAGAAAGTAGAAAGAGCCATTTCTGCATGGGCTCAAACCACCCCCTGTGCTTTGCTTTTCTAAATTTGTCATTCACAGGCTCAGATGTATTTTTCTCACTGTGCACCATGTGCAAACACTTAACCATTGAGGAAAGGGGGCAAAATGCTGCTCTTTCATGTGGTAGTGGTTCACATTTGCTCTCCACTAGCATAAAAGGTTGCACAAATAGCGTGAGGCTCTCACAGCCTTCACTTCCCCCCAGCCCCTGCAGTTAGGGCTGCATCTTGTGCAGAACAGTGGAATGGCCTCTTTCCACCCTCTTTGGTATTGTGGGCACAGAGAGCTTTTGTGACACTCTGACCTTCCAACTCCCCACCACTTTTCCATGTCTTCAGTATCCTACATCACCTGGGATTTGACTCAGTAATGATGGGGTAATTGCCAGTGAGTGGAAATCAGGGAATCACATAAGCAGAGACCAAGAGAATAGTTTTAATCTGAAAGAGTTTTATCTGTGAAGCAATTGATAGTGAGGCTTTCTTTGTATTTGAGACTTATTCATTGCCAGCTACTATAGAGTGAAACAACTGGAGGGAGCTGAACAACTTGGTTGTCCTATTCAGAATTGCTTTCAGTCAGATTTGAAAGCTGACAAAAAGCTATTGTAACTAGTAGCAGCTTGGTGCTAAAGGAAGATATGACCCAAAATTGTACCATGGGTTAAATGATCTGTAAAACACACAGAAAAACCCCACAACCAAGAAAAGCTTCTAGTTGGGATATGGCTTTGTTTAGCATTTTTTTATTGGCTGATGTCCTCTCATTTACTTGTCTCAAAATTCTTCATTAGGAGAATTTACTCCCATTTGTGGAGTAAATAAAGAAGAGAGATGATACTGAAAGCAGTTTTTCTGCTGGGCTGTGCTCTGGGCATCAGCACATTCCCTATGGAAGAGCCTGAAGATGGAGGCAAGCACTGGGTGGTGATTGTTGCAGGTTCCAATGGCTGGTACAACTATCGTCACCAGGTAAGGATCACATGCTGATGCTGTCCATGCTCCAGAAAATGCCAGCTCCCAGACTTGCAGGAAGGTGGTAGCTGCCTATCATCTAGACTGGTTTAGACCTTCTGTCATTTGAGCAAGTGCTTCTACTTCCAGACTCCCAGGTGTGTGAAGTTTTCAAAGCAAACAGCAGCAAGGTTTGCTCAGAGCCTGCTCTTAGTTATTTTTGTTACCACCCCAGGAATTCCCTTCCACTACTCCTTTTTACTTTGTGGGTTTTTTTTTTTTTTTTTTGTTTGTTTTTTTTTGCATACAACTTTTTTTAGCCTCTAACCTCTTGAAAAAGCTGTCATTACCAGAGGAGAAGTATTCTTCCTCTAATCACACTTCTGCATCCTGGGAGACCTGTGCCTTTTAGGGTAAATACTCTATTAGTAACTAGGCTAGAAGATCTAACCCCAACTTGCAGTTGTACAGAGGCTATCTAGAGGTAAACCTCATTTTGAGACACATGCATGTTTCTTTCCATTTCTTTCCTCTTTTCATTATGTTACGAGAAGCTTCCTTCTAGTTAAAAAATCTCTGAAGGCTGCAAATGCATTATTATGTTTGAGGAGTGGAGGACATACGGAAGGGGGATCTTTTTAACCTGAACCAGTTTGCTGACTGTGTTCAACAGCACGGCCTCAGCATTAAGTTGGCACAACAAAGAAATGGTACAGCAGGGTTCAGGGAACAGTGAGTGGCAGAAAGAGGAGGAAAGGGAACAGGAACTCCCAGTCCAGTGCTGCTGGGAAAGCCAGTGTGTTGTGAAACTGTGGGCTGAGCGTGGGTGTCACGATGGACAGGATTAAATCCAAGTGACTTAATTCTGGTTACGTTCAAGATTTATAATCAGCAGTCAGGAAACTTCTGCAGCACTTACCCCTTGGGGAATTGCTGGACAATCCCTTAAACAGATTAATCTATGTAAATGCTATCTTTGCTCTAAATTTGCAGGTTGGCTTTCCTGGAGAAAAGGATCAATTTAATTCTGATTTGTGTGTACATTTATATATTTCTAAATGCTAGAAAAATAGTTTATTATAGTATTGTTGGTTAAATACCAGTGTACAAAATCAGCATTTTTAAAACTGAATAGTATGAAATGTACTGGTTGAATTGCTGAATGCTGGAACTTTTAAAGTATGTACTATTTTTAATGTAACTGCCTGTAAAATAGAGAGAAGCTTCATCCTCTTGGTTGATTGAGGAACAAATGAGCCTTCTCTGTGTTAGGCACCCTGGGGTTTGTGTATGTTTCTTCTCCTTCTAGGCTCACAATCACTTTAGAACTTCCAGCACAGTGATGAGCTTAAAACTAAATTAATCAGACTGACAGTCTTGTTGCATCTGAAGAACAACCTGTCACTGGCAAGTGCTAGCTAAACACTTTGACAAACAGGTTTTAGGGACTTTCCTGGCTCCTTACACTGTAGATATCACCTCATAATTACAGTTGGAATATTACAGCCTTAATATAAACAATTCCTATTTAAAATTAAATCTTGAAGAAGAGTTTTAAAGTTGAAATTGGGAAACAATGATGAAAATACTACTGCTGTACTTGATTACTGCCTGTCTTGGAGTGTCTAAATGTAATTACTGAGTTGTGCTCTTTTTGTTGCTATTGCTGTATAACCAGTCTAGCTGGCTCCCTTCCATTCTAGGAGGAGTTACTACCACAACAATAAATCTTTAAATAAAATTACAATTTTGAAGCTGTGGCTCATGAGAATTCCTTTACTCAGTTGCCTGCGCACAGTTTTTAGTCTCTCTGTAAGTGAGCCTGCAATTGGCAAGTGCTTCTGCCAGGTAAAATAGGGTTATGAAGAACTCAAGATCCACACTTAACATATTTGTGTCCAACAGTGAGTGAATCTCTGTAACATGCTAGTTTCACAGAAGCCTATTAACTTTTGAGTGTGGTCATGCTTTGCAGATAGTTACTAAGTAATTTCTTTTCAATGTTAGAAAAATGAGAACAGGATTTCTTTAAATACCTAATTTTGAAGATCATGTCAACTAACAATGCACAATATCTGCCATGTTGAATTGTTCTGAATTTAAATACTAGGAATCTCTGTTTTTTAAACTGCCACTTGCTTCAGGTATTAACATTTGGAAAGAAGAAAATTAGAACACCAATAATAATCCTATTAAAGTTATAAAAGCAGCATTGTAAAAGAGTCTGTATGAAGGATCCTTCACAATGAGGCTGGGTTCTTACTTGCCTGTCCTGAGCAAGATACCGTGCATCTTAACTTGTTATGAAAAAGCTCAATTCCCACAGGATGCAGCACAGCAGCAGGTTCTGCCTAGTGCTAATGCTGTTCTGCCTAGTGGCCTTTTTTGGTCAGTCTTAAGGGCCTGGTGGGTGTGAGCACACATGGTAGCAGTGACATGTGGTGAGACAGACCCAGCAGTTAGTCATGGGAAATCCTCTCATGTGCGACCTGAAGTGTCATCCAGACAAGGCTGCCTTGGGTATTAAAAAATTGGAGAAATTTGTTCCAAGCAAAACAAGCAGAATCACAGACTTTTAGGAGAGTTATTCAGAGGAGGAAAGATGCTACAGAAATCTGAGGAGTTCTAACAGATTTCTGAAAATATTATGCACACTGATCACCCTGTCTTGGTGTGTTAGGGTTCCCTACCTTCCAGAGGCAGACGCAAAAACATTTTAAGTAATTAAATTATTTGCCAAAGTCACTTACAGAGGAACCAGGAATAGGACTTGGTCTTTCACTTCTGTGCTTCAGAACACATAGTGAACACACATAGAAACACATGGTATTGTTCAGTACAATCATACCTGTGCTATAAGAAATCAAAGCAGTGCTACAGAATTGCACGGTTGTGTAATTTTTTTGCTTTCCAAGGGAGAAACTGCAGAGGAAAATATATTGTACTCTAGTTCATTTCACTCCTGCCATCATCCTTCTTCCCCAGAACTTCTCTGACCTAGCCTGTGTACAAGTGGATTTGTAGATATGTTCCAGTAAGTAGTTATTCAATGTGGCTTTTTTTTTATTACAGGACTTGTTGCTATTCCCTTCATGCAACCAAGCACTCATAATGTCCCTTTGTAATTTGAGAATTCAGCAGACACATCTCTGGGTTTCAGTTGCTCAGTTCAGCTGTCCAGGGTACAGTTAATACATGATGTTGCATATTTGTATTACGTTTTTATTTTGTGAGCTCCAGTTGTTTTCATGCTGCCTGCTTCAACATGATCAAAATGTACTGTATTGTAATTATCTGGTGGTAATGTGTTCATGTGACTGAGCAACCACAAAAGCAGAAGAAATAGATTACCTATTCAAATATACCTCATTTCAAACATGCTGCACACTGTACAGACCCCAGGAATAATAAGTTTGTAAAGACTTTGCAGACCCAGGAAACACCGAGTTTGCACCTGTAACCTCAAGGAATCCGAAACTTTGCTTAAGACTGGTTATTTAGATGTCAGTAGTCAGGATCCACTGTCAGTACAAACCAAGGATAGAAAGGAGAAAAACCACCATTTGTGCCTAATATGAGCAAGATTCACACTCTGCAGGCAGTTGCTTCCACTGTGATGGCTGAGCTGGGACTTCTTCCTAATCAGGATGACCTAAACTTGTCGTACACATTTATCTCATCCAGTTCCTAAAATAAAATTTAAGTGTTTTGTTTAGTATAGAGCCCAGTGTGATAGGCTTGCTGTCATTGCAGGGCTAGCTTGTACATTGCTTTGTGCTTGTGGCTTCTCAGTTCTTTGGCATTTTTGTCCTTATTTTAGTGGTTTTGATTAGAGTTGCTTGGGCTGTGGAAGGGCTATCAGTGTGCTCCTCTCTGCAGTTACTCTGGCTTCTCTGTAGCAGCTTTCCATTATGAGACTGGCTACTGTTCAAGAATACTCCCCCTGTTCCTAGGGAAAGTGGCTCAGCTCTCTGCTGCTCAAAGAGCTGGATAAAATACCTCTGGAAAGCTTAGTGGCATACGTGAGCAAATACGGTACTAAATGCTTCTGACAGATTTGGAGAATGACTCAACAAGCTAGTTCTCATTAGAAAAAATAGTGTCTGGCTCTTCTGTGTGATGAACATACCAGCTAACTCAAATCTAAAGCTGGCTTCACGTCAGATCAGAAGAAGAGACAGACCCATGCTTCCTGGATGCTCAAATTCACATAGTTTGTGGAAAAGCCTGATGTGAAACAAGAGTCTTACTAAAGATGGAATGCATCCTCAAGAGAAGAGCCAGACTGAAAAAGTCTGGCAAAATTACAATTAAAATTAAAACTAAAAAAATATGAATTTGTATACATGAGTCTGTTTTCAGTTGTTGTTTTTAGTCTTACACTTACTGAGCTTTGTGGGTCAGAGACTGTATTTATTCAGTGTCCTAGACACTGCCAGCCAGAGCAGTATCTTATTCCAGGACAGTATTAAATTCTCCTCTCTTTTAGGTAACAGACACTAAGGCTGCCTTAGCCTTCAATTAACATTTCTTCACTGTACTTAAAAAATTTAAACTGAACTCTCAGGAAATCTTTCCTAAATTCTTGATAGTTATATCTTTGGGCAGACTCACTGATGTATGTTTAAGCAAAGGAGTAAGACATGGCTGGCATTTCAGACATATTCTTCTACTTTGTTTGTATATTAGAGTTCATTCTTGTTTAGGCTGTGACATTTCAGCACAGCTGTAGTGGGAATTGTGCTGCTTTAAGGTAAAGCTGACAGTTCCTTTCAGCCATGAACCTAGCAGTCATAAGACAAGAAGTAACCAATTTCACACAAGTCCAAGCTTTTCCCTTTAGGAACTATTTATGCAAGCTTGTGTCATAAACAACTTGATTTTTCCAAAAATCCCCCCAGGCAGTTTGCTTAAAAGCTGTGTCATTCAAATGTGTAAACAGCTATATGGCAGAGGAAAATTGGGGTGTCAGGAAAACAGAGTAATTCACTCTCTGATCCCCATGCTTTCAAAATCTAGGAGTTAATCATTTAAGCAGCTCTTCCATCAGAATTTGCTGATGTAGCGAAGGGTTTAGACTAGCTAAGGAGTGAAAGGTCTAAACCATGCCCTTAACAGTGTCCATTTTGGAGCTACCCATAAGGTCAGTGTGCAGCAGGAGCTGTATAGCTGCACCTTTTCCTGTGCTGTGTGGGACAGCTGCAGCTTTTCCCGTGCTGATCTGGGGCAGCCCCTCAAATCGCAGTCACAGAAACGTGATTTAGTGACAATTTATCCAGTAAATGTTCATAGCACGCATTTCACATGTTAAACCATCAAGAATAATACTAATAAGAGATCTGAAACCAGTGAACAGCTGTTTCTTCTAGAGTGGTTTACAGGTGCAGACATGCCAGAAATATTTCATAGAGAAGCAGGGTCAAATAGCAGTATTTGAGAGGCGGTTAGACATCAACAGGAAATACTCTACATACACCTCCCTGCTCTAGCTGCAAACTTTTTTATTCTGGTTTTGTAGAGATTTTTGGGGTTTTTATGTGTACACAGGGACTAATCACGAGCAATATCAAAGGTGACTAATTAGGTCAGCTAATTCTGTGCAATAAACCCTGTTTACTCATAACTGTCCTGCTTTATTCAATGGAGTTTTAGTAGGAATGCATGTTTTTGCTGCTCTAGGCTTTGCTGGTGATATCATTATGCTACCAGCAGTTCCTTTAGCAAAAGCCTTAAAAGGCTGGGACAACCCCCAAACAGGCATAAATTGAGATTGAAGGGAATTGACTGCATTGATCTGTCTTCCTTTACAGTAGGGATTTTGCTAATGACTACTGTTTGCTAAGACAGGACATACTGAGCAAACAGTGAACGAACCAGAAGGAAGGAGAGGAAACCAAAACCTGATAATATGTATTTACAAAGTTTAGCTTAATTTGGGCACTTAGGATCAGTTGAAACACCTCCAAAGTCCCTACTGGCCAGCCACGTGTCTGTGGGAGCACAGACACTTGCTGATTGAATATGGTGATACTGTATCACTGCATGCCTAAGCACTTCCCTGTTGCCAACCTGTGAAGGTTCCTGTCAGCATCACAGAGGTGTGGGATATTTTGAGAGTGAGAAGGGATCTATGATCTACTCATCAATCAGTGTAGAGAAGCCCTGATTAGTGTTTTCTTCTGCTTCTGCTTGGGTTGCTTGTGAAAATCAAATATGTTCTCAGTCAAACCTGTGCTCTTCTGTTTCATATTATATGCAATACCTTCCTAACTGTTTAACCTCAATGTTTTGACTTGTTGAGGCAGCAGCTGGTATAATGACATGCAAGGAAATGGAAAACTAATTGGGAGATTGTCTGGGATGGGTGGAAGAGAACCTAGACTGCTGACCTGCAAAGTAGGAAATAGAACTGCTTTACTAAGAACAGTTTAACATTTAGGGTTAAATCTCACATAAAGAGATTTTATTGTTGGAGAGTTCGTTAGCATTGACTGTGCCTCACCCTTCACAGAATCTTGTACAACTATCTTCTCTTTTCATTTTTATCTGCACTTAGAAGACCAAGGATTATAAAGTTACAGTATTTTACAGTGTCCTTTTGGTTAAACTAAGGAAAATCACTAGTACTCCTAAGTAATCTAAACAGACACTGGTCTACTTAAACCACATCAATTTGGTTTCCAAGTTAGCAAATTAGATTAGTTCAACACAAGTAAGCTTTAAAGCTTGCTTCCTGCCTGCATTTGGAGTGTGCATTTGTTAGATGAGATCTCTTCCATTAATCCTGCACAGCTTTTCCTAGCATTTGGTGGGTTCTAGTTCTCAAGTTTAGGAATGATTGTTAATGCCCCATTAGGGCACTCAGGGACTGTAAGTTTTGAAGAAGAGAATCATTTGGACTGGGGTTACTAAGAAGTTAGCATTCTGATAGAACTCTGCATTTACTTTACTGTATTTACTGCATTTACTGTAATATCACTTTAATGGGTGTTGTTATTTCAGTGTCACGGGAAGATGGTTCTGTAAAGAAAATATGCTTATTCATATCCTGTACAAATCAGCAAAAGAGCCTGAATAGAATTTTTGCAATTCTGTTTTCCACTGAAATCTGATGTGCACTGAATTAGTTGCTCTGCAGAGTAAGAAATATGTAATTAAAAAGAAAATATTCCTTAAACCAAATTCTCATCTCATAGTAAAGCAAGATTTAATAAAATTTTTGCATAGATGAGATTGGTAAACAATACTTGCTTAAGGACAGCCTTCAATCTTTGGTTGTGCAGGCTTGGTGCAGAATTAAGGGAAATTGGTGGAAATCCAACTCTTTTTGTCTGCTTGGCACACTTTGGATTTCTCTGCAAAGAAAGGTTTTTTATTTTCTGCAGAAGGTTTTTATTTTGATTTTTTCATACAATGGAGAATATTGCTGAGAGCTGCATGTTAAATTTGTTATCTGTACCAAGTCTGGAGTAACTTCTGGTTTCTGTTTAAATAAGAAATCAAAATAGGTAATGAGGGAGAGATATTAATCATAGTCTCTACTATTAATGCAACTGCTTCTAATTAAAGAAGAGCAATGAGCTCTGGTTTAACCTGTGCATTTCAGCTTTCTAGCAACCCTCAGTCTCTTATATTGGAATGAAGTTTGTTTTGGTCAATAGCCTGCTCTTAGGTCTGAAAAGCTATTTTGCTTTTGGTATCAAAGGTAAAATTTCTGTTAAAACTAGTAATGAAAATTTGCTTAATTTCAGGCAGATGTGTGCCATGCCTATCAGATTGTACACCGAAATGGAATCCCAGATGAGCAGATCATTGTCATGATGTATGATGACATTGCTGATAATGAGGAGTAAGTGATGAACATGCGCTGGTCACAAACTGTATGGTTACTACAAACATGCTGTGGTCACCAGCGTGTTTTGAGTTTGTAGTAGTTTTGAAAGAAAAGCCCTTAAAACCACCTGTGATACGCATAGAGATGTCAGCCATCAGCACAATAATTCTCCTTTGAAATGTGCTCATGAGCTTCCTAAGCCTTAGAACACAGCTCAGCATCAGCTGTGGCACTGAGGACTGCAGAGCTTTGTTATAAGAGTAAGGGCTCTTAACTCCCAGGCATAACAGTGTGCAGCAGATAAATAACCTAAACTTGTGAACAGAGGGGAGGTCTGTGTGCAATTTTCAGGGCTTTTTTGGAGGATATTATCAGATTAATTCCCAGCATTCAATGAAGATGGGTAACAGGTCCCATTCTGGGTGACACTCTAGAGCATATCATTGCTTCCTGTATGACACAGTTAATTTATACAGCCTCTAATTCTCAAATAACTTCCCCCAAAATCAGCACAGCAGCACTGGGAGCAAAGTGTTAAGGGGAATAAAGGCAAGACTGCAAGGAGAGAAATGATAGAGACCATCCATCTACATCTCCAGATTAATTGACATGATCTGAGATAGAATACTTGAATGTACTCTGAGGGTAAGATCACCTGAGACAAGTATATGTAACTGACTGAAGTGCAAAGCCCTTTATATTCTGAAATCACTTAATGAATATGGTGCAAGTTCCTGTACTCTCAGGTGAGCTGACTCCTGTTGTTCTAAGGTCATTGCATGGCATGTGGCTAATTATTCCTATTTATGTTCCATTT
The DNA here is from genome assembly GCF_012460135.2 of Molothrus ater. NCBI lineage: Eukaryota > Metazoa > Chordata > Aves > Passeriformes > Icteridae > Molothrus > Molothrus ater. Next base: position 46,846,254 of record NC_050483.2, on the reverse strand, counting down.
ACCTTTCAGAAATCCAACCAAAGGCATTGTCATCAATAGACCTAATGGCTCAGATGTGTATGCTGGAGTGCCCAAGGACTATACAAAGGAGGTAGGAACAAAACCCCTTTCCCTGTGGTTCAGCATTATCCAATGTCTGAATAAATTCTTTCACCCTGTAGCTTACACTCCAAAAATGCACATAATATAAAGCATCAAGTTTATTTACCTGCATGGTTTGACATGAAGTTTGGTTTGACGTAAGATGAATATAGACAATAGATTCTTTGAAGTGAAGCATTGGTTATCAAAGTGAACCTTTACACTATTTCCATGCTGACAAATGAAATAAAAGGAAGGAAGGTCTTGGATTGTAAATGTTGTAACTCAATCTGAAAAACAGCTGTGTAAACCTAACTGTTTCATTAAATCAGTACAGTAATCCAGTGACTCCGTGATTTCATGATTCAGCAGCCAAGTGAGTCATTAGATAAAGATGTATTGAAAAGGATGGCCAGCTAAATTTGTCATCCATGCTTGATTTTAACTTTAGGAAGCCATCTTTCTAAATGAAGATTTTGTTGTTTTTATTATCAGATCTAACTTTAATCTTCTCAAATCTGTAGGATGTCACTCCTAAGAATTTTCTTGCGGTTCTCAGAGGAGATGGGGAAGCAGTGAAGGGGGTGGGATCAGGAAAAGTATTGAAAAGGTAAGAGAAGTTTAATTTAGAAAATAATTGCATGTGTAGTTATTAATTGACACTGATTTCAACAAAAGAATAAATTAGAGCAACTTAAGAATCCAGCAAAATTATTGATGGCAATTTCAGGTCCTTCACATTACAAATACAGTGGTTCTAATTTCTTAAACTATGTGTCACAAGAAAGGAACTGCTGATATTTGACTGATTAAGGTATAGAAGTTCTAGAGGGTAGATTAACTGTATTAAGGTATTTGTTATTTAGACTATTATCTTTTTCAAGAATGGCAGTTCTAAGATAGTGTGGCTAAACTCTGGAGACTTCTGGAAAGGATTTTCCAAGGCTTATTTTAATGTACATGAACAGTTTTATTAATCAGCAGAAGACTTAGGTCAAACTCAGGCTGGACTTAGCAGTGAGTGGCAGAGGAACAGAGAGAGCTTAACCAGCTCATCAGCTGGAAGAATTGCATGTCTAATCCCAGCCTTATTCTTTGTAGCACATGTACAGTTATTGAGGCTGAGTATAAATCATAATTCCATTCCTAATGGAAGTGGAATTATGGTTTATAATGAATGAAAAAAAAAATCTTTGTGACTGAAAAAGTAATATGAGCAATTAAACTTGTAAGTGATGTATTATGCTTAAATTATTTGTAAACTAAGCTACAGAAATGATTCCAAGTTTTGCAATATTTTAATATATGAAGAATATTAAGTTATAGATTGACTGAGTGCAATGTAAGATTTATAATTAATGGTAGTTTATAAAGGCTTATATAATTTAGATGATTCAAGAATGTAGTTAATACATTTCAGTGCCTAATAAGAAATCTTCTTGGAAGGATACCTGATGTCAGTTATTCATCTTGTTTCTACCGAGTTTGAGGTGTAAAAGTATGATGCTGCCTTACTAAGTTGTACCACATTTCTGACTATTGGTTAAGAGCTATATCATATATTTTTCTGTGTACAAGAATGACTATAAAACCTTTAAGAATTTAAATTCAACCATTTGGAAGGACTAGCCTCATTGAAGAAAAACTGTGAAGTCTATCTTCATATGACAGTTGATTTTAGAGGCATAGCAATGAAACAGAACAGAAGAATCCCACCCTGGCACTGAGGAGAACAGTAAAAAAGGAGGAGCAGGACAATAGTCAAATAAGTTACTGCTGTGAATTGTTTGAACTTCATCCTTAAATGCTGAGGTTGAAAATGATATATGCAACACATATAGGCAAAACGTTAATAAATTACTGCACATTACCAGATTGTGCAATTCTAGTATCTGGAATGAGTCAAGGGGTGACTATGAAGCAATTTTTGTTTTAAAAAAATGTACATCTGGACACACCTCACTTGCAAAAGCTTGATGTTCCTGTTCAAATAAGGGAGTAGCTACACAAAGGACCAAAGTCTCTTAATGTACTCAGGGAGACAACTTGAACCCACAAATAAAAGTCTTAATTGTTTACATTCCACCTGGGTCAAATTTTTTGCATTTAGGATCAAGAGCAGGAAGCCAAAAAATAACACCAGCCCTTCTTTATTAGGCTCTGTTTGAATTTTCAAGTGACCTGACTTTTGCTGTTGGGTGGGACAAGAACTGAATTATCCTTTCCCTGGGAGGCTTCCAGATGGACTTTCAGGTGGTGCCCCTAACCAGTAGGTTACTGGCCAAACAGAAGGCTGGACAATGTTTCCTTGAGCTGCTGCAGTTGCATCTATTTGCTGTGAGGAAAGAGCAAAAGCAAGTAAAGGTTTCTGGAATCTGGTACAGAGGAACAGAGGAGGGCCTGGACACTCCTTCTGATCTTTTTACACACTTTATGTTTAATTGTCCCTGAATCCAGTTTAAAAGGAAAATCCTTTGCAGATCTGGCTGTTAGGCTAAGACCTTTCTGTCAGCCAAACATGATCTATTTGATTTAGGGTGGAATCAGACTGTACAGCAAACTGTACTACTCAGATGTGAGGGTGTCAGTGCCTGTGAGTGCTCAGTGCTCAACTGACTGCAGAGCCACGGGTGCAGATGCCAGTCTGGCCTCATGAGTGCCTGTGTACATGCACCAGTTCCTCATGGAGCTGGAGGCTGACACTGCCTGCTGATCTGTGTGGCTGATTATGGCCACAGCAGTCCTTACACATGCCTCAGGTTCTTAGCAAAGAGGTTTTTATTATTTATCCTTGTGTTAATGGTACCTTGGTATAACTTAGTTAGAAAAGCATTCCTTTTTTCCAGACTTCTACAAATGCCCAGAGTATTAGCAATTCTTCACATAGCCATTAAAAACCAATTGTGTTTCCACCATACCCTACGTAACAGCCCCTGTTTCAATCAGTTTACAGTTTGGAATGTGAAGAGTGATTGCCATATTCTCCATGTTTGAGGGACTATATCTTTGGTTTTGTTCCTTTTGTGGGCATTTCTTCTAATAAGGATCCAAATGAATATGCTTGGGAGAAAAAAATTTACCAGGAGGAGGAGGTGCTTCAGCTCTATTATTTTCAGATAAGGACATGTCTTAGCACTGAGAAGTAGATGAATGTTGTTGTACTGAAGATTAGGTTGGAGTAGTTAAAAAGACTTTGTTTGCAATTTTTTCATTACAGTGGTCCCAAGGATCATGTGTTTGTGTATTTCACTGACCATGGAGCTCCAGGACTTCTGGCTTTTCCTGATGATGATGTAAGCATTTTGGGAATAACACAAAACCCATCATTTTAGTGACATACTAAAATAATAACAAATAAATGTAAAACATGAGAATATTTAGTGCACTGCTATATTGAGGGGAGAGGCCAAAAAAGAGCATTCTTCTCCTGATCACTGTATTTTGGATTTTTTCCAGTTAGAATCTGTAACATTCAGTTGAAACTTAAGTTATGTCATTCCATAGTCAGGCTGCTTCACACAGGTGTGACTTGGCTTTCTGGTGCACTATACATCTCTTCTGGGACCATTGCTCATCTTTTCCAGAGTGCTAAATGCTAGAATTTTATACTTCAGAAGGGCAAAGGACTGGATAAATTTATTGGGAAAGTAGTGTACATATTCACAACAGTTAGTATTTATTCTTGAGTGAATTGTGTGTCTATTTTTCTTATTTTACAGCTTCATGTGAAAGACTTGAATAAGACTATTTGGTACATGTATCATCACAAGAAATACCGGAAGGTAAACAAGCATACCAGAAATTCTGAAATTAAAAGAGCAGCTGGCATGGAAGAGAGATGTTTTTATTTTGAGAATTGGCTCAAAGTAGGAGGAATCTGTTACATGCAGTTGAATTTGCATTAGGATTTTGCAGTTGAAAGGATTGATCTGCTCCAAATTTCCCATAAATGGTTTATTTGTTTTTGCAGTCAGTGTTCATATGTAGTGTAACTGCTGTTTGCTAATGCTGTATATTCTGGCTAGAAAAGCAACATCTGTAACTGCTGCACCCCATAATTTATACCTGACTCTCTTCCTGTGCTTTGTTCACTTCACTCTTTACTGTCTTTACAGGAAGTTTGTATATACCTCATGTTTTTCTTACAGTCCCTTATTTAGTTTAAAAGACTGTATATCTTGTCAGAAAATTCTGTGAATTTATTTCATCACATTGCTAATAGCAGAGAAGTTACTGTTTTGAACATTTTACTGGTGCTTTTTTTACGCAGTTCTTTGTGGCAATGTCTGCTATGGCTGGCTGTGTTTAGGAACACACAGCTGGCATCAGTTCCAGAGACACTACAATCAATACTAACACCTTGCTGTGCCTATAGAGTGACTGTGTGTTTGATCTGTGCTTTGTACAATAGCCAGTAGATCCCTGTGCATTCTGTAGAGATGAATAACACCTTTTCATTATTATTCTTTCCCCTTTCTATGGAGTTTAATTCCTGAAAATAAAAAATTAGCTTTTCTTTTGTAGCACTATGCATAGCTTTTGTTTCAGGAATAGCAGTACAGGCCAAGTAGCTACACCTAAAAAGCACCTAACAAGTTTTCTCCATTTCCTCATGGAATTTCTTAAAGTCTCTGATTTATTTTTGTATTTTATAGATGGTCTTCTACATTGAAGCATGTGAGTCTGGATCTATGATGAATCATTTGGCTGATAATATCAATGGTGAGCAGTCAGTTAACTTACTGGACTTAAATATCACAACTTGTCCCAGACCTTGTCCCAGACAAGTACTGACTGTGACAAGAATAGGTTCAAGGCATGTTTATGTAGAATTTTAGTGGGGGAGCACAGGAAAGTAATACTTTCCATTTACAGGAAGTTCCTTTTAGTAGAGTCTTACAAAAGACTGAAAAGGCTTTCAGTTTCTCAAAAATGAGAAGTTGAAAAAGTATTTCTTTTCAGGAACCAGGTGGTTGCCCTGGTTATACAGACATTTCTCAGCCTCAGCAGTGCTAACAGGTGTGAAGTTCCTGCTCTCAGTTTCATCAAGTAGCAAAGCAGATGTGAGACACCACTGCCAGGTGGATTTGCTGCACATTTGCACAACAACCCAGGATGTGGAACTTGGATTTTTTAGGGTTTCCAGGCTCTCTGCTGCAGAGCTGGAAGTTCAGCCTTAATTGGGATGAGGAATCACAACCTTTTGAAACAGCTGTTCCATATCAGGGAGAGAAGTGTTTGCTCCTGTGGTTTTGAAGATGTCATTGCAGAGGAGACCAGCCATGTCCATGGCATCCTGGGTGTTTGGCCCTGGGTGTGCTGCCTGACACCCACCAAGATTTCTTACAAACGGTTTTTCTTTTTGACAGGTAGCAGTTTCATGTTGACAATTGTCCAGACAAATGCTCAGTATTTTTTATAGTTTATTCTGTTAGAAATTTCCAGTCTGAGGACTCTGGTTTTACAACCAGCTCTGCCACAGAACTTAAAAAGGCAGAAAATTGACAGTTTATGTATTAGAGTACAAAGTTGTCTTTGGCAGCTCTCACCGATAAGCTAAGAAGTTTAACTGGTTACTTAGTAAGCATTTTGAAGGGTGCTAAGAGGAGCATTTTACTGCACAGATAAGATTCAATATTTTTTTTACTTTTGAGCTTTAGGTACATTCTGAGTAGAAACAACACAATAGCTCTATAAAATCATGTGGAACACTTTCACTTTAAAATATGGATTTTCCTTCAGTTACACAACTATGCTATGTATTAACTTTGGCAAAAAGCCAAAATTGCTTTTGTCTTGAGACCTGTCAATATGTGTTTACAGTATTTCTGTTGTCTTAGAGATGACTTACTGGGAACACTGTGCTCGGGACAGATGTAGGATTATTTTACTTTTGTCTCAGTGTAGAACATTATCCAACAAAGTATATTACTTAGAAGGTGGCATTATGTGGAAGTAAAGATGATTTTTAGGGGATTCCCTTCAAGTTTGGAGAAGAGATATCATTATTGTAATAAAGAAAATGAATGTATAGATAGTTGTTAGTGCACAATGCTCTCAGGCAGTTCTTGAATAATAGATTTTTCCTTCAGACAATTTTTAAACACTCCAGACCACATTTGGCAGCAAAGAAGAAGCACAGAGTGTGCTTAGAACAGCACTGAGGGTGACTGAACAGAATGATTAACATACTTCTTTCCTTCCTGCTATTTAGAAGTAAATGATTGAAAGGCAAAATACTTAGACAAATATATTGTGTGGAGCTAAGTATTAAATCATGGAGGGGCAAGGGGAGATTAAAAAAAAGAAGATAAAAAACCCTTACTGTTTGTATTACAGTTTATGCAACAACAGCTGCTAATCCCAAGGAGTCATCTTATGCATGTTACTATGATGATGAAAGACAGACTTATCTTGGGGACTGGTACAGTGTGAATTGGATGGAAGATTCAGATATGGTAAGTTACTGAAATAAATTTTCTTCATTTCGTGTATGAAAAAGATCACTAGGATTTTTAAACATAGCTCTTTTACAAGAGTTGTGAAAATATTTGGCTTTATGTGGGAACAAAATCAACAAATTAAGTTGGTAAAAGTATTTATCTACTACTTGGGACCATATATATAATCTTTATTTGTTTGGGCCACTGAATTTACTTCCAATACCAACTTTCAGAAATATTATTTCCTTTTGTTATTTATAAGATATAAAATATCTAAGATTTAAAATAAGATATAATTTATAATATAATTTATAATATTATTAGATAATAAGATATAAAATATCTTTTAGTTCCAAACTGACATAATCTTTACTTGCTAATCTGAGACCACATCTCCAAACATGTTAAATGAATTGGGCAATTCAGTAAGTTGTATGTCTGCTTCAGGGCTGCTTAAATATAGAACTGTGGCTAACCCACTTGTTAGTATAATGGAGACTGTTGTTAATGAAACAAACCTGGCATTTGTATGCTAGTCCACTCCCTTCTTGCCTATTTGCTGGGGAATGAGATTACTAAAAGCAATATGAGAATATGCTGTCAAATCTTCTTTTCAGTTTTTACTTCCATGTCTTTCAAAGGTTGTATAGCTCTTGTCCTATACATGCTTCTACTCACTGGCAGCTAAGACTCTTTGCAGTTTCCCTTGCATTTTTAGAATAGCCAAGTTTAACTATTTTAGACCTTATGGAACTTTCTTCATGCAGGAGGATCTAAGAAAAGAAACACTCCACAAGCAGTTTCAGCTGGTGAAGAAACGCACCAACACCAGCCATGTGATGCAGTATGGAAACAGAGTATGTATTTCACAGGGCTTCCTGCTCAAATGTATCTTCAAGCCTTTCTTACCCTATACTTTCATGCCTTAATTCAAACAAAAAACAGCTATAAACTGGCAGGGTTGATTTAGTAATTTTTAGTCATGAGCTATTTCTCTTAAAAGACCTCAGCATTTAAGAGGTGAAGATCCTGATGCTAAAGGAAATTAGCCTTGCATATGCATTAATGCAAGAAATCAGGGTACAAGTTGTCCTCCAAGCTCTGCCAGTGATTTGACACTTCAATAAAGAAAGGTATTTACCACTTCCCAGCATATTATGAGTATTAGTGAAATGTTAAAAAATACAATGGTCCCTCAAATGGGAAGAGCTAAGAGGTGATACAGCATTTACAATAGTCCCATTATGCAACAGATTAAATACTCATAAAAAAATAAGTGCAGTTACATAAGCTGGTTGCCTTTTTCCTTTTTCCCCCCAGTGAGTTTTGGAAATAAAGTTCCCTGATTTTTGTCAGCCTTTACCTCATTGTATTAAAAACCCAACATATGCATACACACAGACACATACACCTACAACCCTGTTACTTCCTTTATTTTCTCAAATAAAACAAGTTTAGAGATTTAGGTTTGCATGGCAGACAAAGACAAAACTGCCTATTGAGGGTGATTGACAATTTCCATCTGTTCCATTCCAAATTTACTTTTTATCTTTCAGAGCATCTCCTCCATGAAGGTGATGCAGTTCCAGGGCATGGGGAAGAAAGCTATGCCCATTTCTCTGCCACCTGTGGAAAACTATGACCTGACACCTAGTCCTGATGTGCCCTTTGCAATCATGAAACGAAAGCTGATGGCTACCAATGACATTTCTGAGGCTAAGAAGATTGCTGCAGAGATGAAAGCATACCTGGAGGTAAGAAAAGAAAAAACAATTGCTCATCAGGCCAGATTAACTTCTATCCTAAGAAATGGCAGAAGGAAAATCCCCAAAAGTCAAAAAAATTACTCTTCAGACTGGTAACCTCTAGCTGATGGTTTATTCTTCCTTTAGAATTCAATGATCTGTTCCATAAGGCACATTCAGTAGTAATTATCTAGCCAAAAGGTAAGCAAATGCAAAAGTCAGTCTCACAGCTTTTATTGGCAGGAAATTCCTCATCTGCATCCATAGGGATTTTTATGGGAAAACTTAATCTTTGGTGTTAGAGCAACTCATGTCTCAGTAGAACTGAAATATCCCAAATCAAATAGCTCCTGCAGAATGGAAGTCAGTATTCCCTGGTAAACAGTGGAAGGACAGCAAGTAATTTTGGGCTCCAGGAATCTTGACTTTCTGTCAGTTTTCATTTGAGTGTGAAGAGACAAGTGCAAGAGACTATGCTAAAAATAAATGGCAAAATTTGGTTCCCTAAAAAGCCTAAAAGTTAAAGGAAGATTAAAGAAAGAGAAATTTCATTCAAAGTCTTTAAATTAGATTTAGAAAAAGCATGTTTTAGGTTCTTTTTGTTTTATCTACAGGTGAAAGAATTCATCCAAGAATCCATGCGGAAGATAGTCACTGTAGTAACAGGATCAACAGAACAGAGCAAGCAGATTCTGTCAGACAGACTGACCATCAGCAATTATGACTGTTACCAGTCAGCAGTGAACCACTTCAAAGCTCATTGCTTCAACTGGCACTTACCTGTGGTAAGTCACTCATTGGATATAACCTGATAAACAGGCCACAAAAACTAGCACAGTCATGAGCACACCTGCAAAAATCAGCTTTTATTAAAAAGCTACCTTGGGGCAGTCATGCAGATTAGATTTGGAATAAGGGTAAGTAATTGCTTTTGGAGACAATTTTTACTACGCCTTTAGGTAAGCAAGAAGTTTACTAAAAAAACCCCCAAAATAATATGTAATTTTTACTAGTTGTGCTGTTGCTTCCATCAATTCCCTCCCCAGAAATCCCAGTGTTAAAAAAGTCATGTTGTATTTCTGCTTGAAACATCTCTGCTGACTAAACAGAAACAAACCATCACCACTATGAATTCATAATCTTGGTGCATTCAGATTTCTGTGTTATGATGTAGTATTATTCATAATTCGTTGCAGTAGCCTCACTGTTATTTCCATCATCTTGCTGAATTCTTGAGAACCACTTTTTCGTTTAGGGGCTTTATTACTGTTTGCTCTTCCTGGGATCCAAGTTGAGGATTCAAGTTGTGTTATTAGACTTCAGTTAAGAATAAGAAAGTCCTGATGGCAGGCAAGATAGCCTCTTTAGTGGATTTTTTGTTTTTGTTCTGTGGGATTTTAAGAATGTAATGGATTAGATGGTCTTGTGTATGGGGTCAATGTTCAGCACAGCTGAATTTCCTAAGTTCAAAGAAGTTAAATGGCTGAATTGCCTGAAGTTCAAAGAGCAAAGTGTGCAGAAAAAAGATCCATTTAGCCCAGTACTAGATCATCAGTTGAACACTTAGATATTATAGCAGCTCTAAATTATTTCCACTATTTAGTCTGGATAAACAATACCTGCTTTTGATCACTGAAATGATTAACAATGTTTGTTTATTTCAGTATGAGTATGCACTGAGACAGCTGTATGCCTTGGTCAACCTTTGTGAAGGAGGATACCCCATTGACAGGTAATGAGGTTCCCAGATATGCCCTGTAGTTTTAACTGTGGCTAGAAGAACAAAAGCCAATAGGCTGATAAAGCTTTATCCTAAAAGCTTCTCACTTGTTCTGCTCTTGTTATCATTTTGTCCATAAATCACTCTAAATTTAGAAATGTTTGTTTTGACAAACATCATTATTTGTTCCCTCCCACTCATAATGATCCATGTCCCCATAACCCTTTAATTTCATTACTGAGCCTCAGGGGAAATGACAGCCAGAGGATGCCACTGCACCACACAACATCAAACAAAACAGTATGACTGGTGCAAGGGCGTTGCCCTGTAACTCCTGCATCAGCTTACACTGAAGCCAGGCAGGGAACTGCTGTGTTTTCTGTGCCACCCCCTCAGCTGCTGGTTCAAAACACCACAGCACTGCTGGGTTCTGGTGATGAAAGAGAGTATGGTGCTATGTGTGGGGTAGGAAACAGGGAAGTAATGGTCCAGGCTGACCTCTGTCATGGTGCAGTAGAGCCAAGGGCAGCATGGTGTTGGAATTCTGTCTTAGGAATTTGTGGTAGAGGTTGGGATCCCAGCTTATGAGTCATGCAAGAGATGTAAAAGGGAGAGAAGAAAGCAGAAGGGTAGGGAATGTGAGGATGGACTGGTAGTTCAAAGAGTGTGTACATGCAACTTAGGAGGTGAAGAACTGCTGCCCCCACTCCTGAAGCCCACTGCAGTCAGTTTGGGAAATAGTTTGAGAGCAGAGTACCTGAAAAGTTATTCATCATTATTGTTCTCTGTTGCAGAATATGCCTGGCCATGAATCGGGTGTGCCTTGGGTATTGATGGAAACAACAGTCCTGAATGTAACCCTTGCTACAAGTGATAATTTTTCATAGCTGTCATAATCCAGACTTTATGTGCATGCAACCTGGAGAGAGTCAGACACTGTACTGGAACTGTGTTGGGAGCTGAGGCACCAGACCATGAGCAGTGCAGCACTTGCCAGTGCTCTCCCCTGCATCCCCACCTGCTGACAGCCTGCTGCTTTGAGAGAGGCATTTTGGCAGACCACCTGGAGCTTTCAAGATGGATAATTTTTTTCAAAGCACAATGCTCTTAGGAATCTCTGGATGAACACTACAAGCCACCTATGTGATTGCTAACTCCATCCTAAATCTAAACATTGAGTCATTAATTCTGGAGGGTTTTTTAAAATACTCTTGCTAACTCTTAACTTTTTAAAAGAAGTTAATGAATACCATTACAGTGACTAATTTGCAGATTGGTTGAAGAGTGAGGAAACCAAAGCTTGTTCTTTTAAGTTTTAACTCCTTAACAGTTTAAAGAAATTAGTTGCATATGGAAGCTGTTTGATGTGGACAGCACAGTTAAATGTTGAACAGTAAAAATCTTCGTGAGTAGAAAGCACTGTTTCCCAAAGAAAAACAGAAATATCTAATGCTGTAAATTTAGCACCAATATGCCCTAATTAATTGTGTATACTCACAAACCTGTGGGAAGTCATGGAGTACAGGAATTGCCTGTGAATAAAAATAAAGTTGACAGTTTCATCCACCCACAGTGCAATAGTGTTGGACATGTTGTGTCTTGAAAATGAAGGAGAGCTAATTAATCCCATGACATGCATTACAAAGTTAATCTGTCCCTCTAAGACTTTCATAAGGCAAGTACTCTCAAAAACACCTGCACAAGCAAACCAACAAAACCCGAAACAAGCCCCAAAACTCCAGCCTAAAAGCAGCAACAAAGCCTGTAAAGCCCCAGATCACACTTGAAGGTTCCACTCCTCAGAGGTGACTCAGTAAAGGACAAGTATGGCAAAATTACAGGTTGTGAGATGATCCACAAAAGTTTCAGGTTGTCCACAGCTTTTTACGTGTGGAGACAGGATACAGAAATATTTTCAGTGTGTTAAAATACTCAAAATTTCCTCATCTCCATGTGAAAAGAATGAAGTCTGACAAAAACTGAAGAGAGAGTTCTGGGTAGCTCCACGCAGAGGAAAGGGGTTGTAGAGGTGTAACTACTAGTTTTGTATAAAAAGAAGACCTAGGTAAGGCCAAGAGGAACATGAATGGCTTCATGAACACTGTCTGCAGAGAGAGATTAATCCCAGAGCAGAGCTAGTGTCAGGCTGAATGGAAAAGGTAAAACCCTGTAGAATTAGGCTTTACTGAATTAACAGCTGAAAGTTTGCACCTTGGGAGTTGTTGAAAGTTCAGATATGTGCTCCTTTTGAGTTGCTTCTTGTTATTTCTCAGCTGTAAAGCTGGGGTTTTTTTAGCAGAAATCTAAAAATAAGAGTATGAAATTCATGACTGCCTGAATGTGTTGCAGTTGATTCCCTGATGGCAGGAGGAAGGGCTGGCCCCACAGACAGCTCTTAGTCATTCTGGCTGCTATCATGAAAGGAAGCATACCAAGATCTCCCAAACACTTGCGAAGAAATTACTCTTTCAAAGCCCTGTTTGAATATATACCTTCATCTCTGCTTTTAGAGTTGTTCTCTGCCCTAGAAATCCAGGCTGCTTCTCAAGCACTTAGCATCACTGATTCATAGGTTTAACATTTTTTGCACCCTTTATATATGCCCATCTTTCTGCTGAAGGATTCAGAAGGGGCTTTTGTTTTTCTGGATTTTCACATCTAGAATGCAGAGGTTAAAAAAGAGGCCTCCATGTTCCTCGTAGATGGTGTCACTTTATGACCAAGAGTCTCCAGCCATAGTACATAGACCTCAAAAAGTAATTATCAGATGAGAAATTAGCTGCTAGCATGTTTTTATTTTCACACATCACTGACACCCTGGTGGCACTTGTTATCATGTGCCCTGACCCTCCTGCAGATCCTTGTATCTCTGAGGATGCAAAGCCAAAATGTGAGAGTGGGATTTTGTTCTCTTTTCCTCTTGCAAGTGATTTCCATAGCTTCACCATCATAAATGGCATACCCCTTCCCTCAGGTATGTGGCAAACTGAAGACAGACACTGAAGATGTCACTGCACCCACTGTCTGAGATGGAGCAGGTTCTCATGCATGCTCTGAATTTTCAGTTTGTATCCAGAGACCCATTTTGTTTTCAGTCAATTAGGGAACAGCCCCACAGGAAAAAAAACCAATAACCTTCACTGCACTGATCAGTACATTTGCTTTAAGGCCTCCAAATGACATCACACAGACTTAGTACCTGCATGGCAGGCTGTTTATTTTGTGATGGTGATAGAATCTAATGAGAAAATAATTTTAGGATTGTGCAAGGTCAGTCTTACGCCAGAGTATTCTGTGGTTAGCTGGGCAAGTACAGACACCCTCACTCTTCCTGCAGGCATGCAGTTACTCAGCCTATCATTCCTAGAATGTTGGGATGCTGGAATGCAAAATATGGAAAACAGTCAGGCTTCTAGCAAATTGTCACTAGCAGGCAAAACAGGGCAAAGTTGAGGCTGTGTTATTTACAAAAACAGCAGAAGTTTGTGTATATCCGTAGCCCCAGGGAAGAGCATCTTGCACTGCAGCCAAGGTTTCCTGTCCTCCTCCTCCTCCTCCTCCTTGTTGCTAAGAATGGAGTCCAAGGCCCTTTTCTGACCATGTGCAAAATCTGCTGTGTGTTTCTACCCAGCATCCTGCTGCACAGGAGTTCACTGCCTTTCCTTGGAGAGGACCTGGAGGGCAGGTCCATGCTCAGCATCCACAGCACACTGTGTGCTGGCTACTTCTGTACAATGCAAACTTAGATGAACATAGCTTTGTTCAGAGCACCAGTAACCACCCTCCCTTCTTTACCAGCAATAAAGCAGAAATAAGTTCACCTGAGTTGGAGATAATGCCCTTTAGATATTCCAGTAAGCTGTATTGTTATAGCTCTCTTCAAACTAAGTTGCATCTTGTCTCATCAGGACAGTTTAAGCTAAGTGCTGAGCAGCCGTGGCCACCTCAGGGCAGGAGGCTGAAGGCCTCTCATTCTTGTGCTCAGCCTCTGTCTGTGGGAACAGGGGTGGAGGGGCAGCAGAGGAAAAAGAAACTTAAGCTGAAGTGCTGACTTAAAGCAGCATTTTGTGCCAAGAGCTCAGGAAATTCTGAGTTAGAAGCTGTTTGCTTCCTAGGGTCACAATACCCCAAAAGACGTGGAAGACAACAAAAGTCCTACAATTCTGTAAGCCTTGCACCACAGGCAGAGCTGGCCAGTATCCCACACTCACAGCACCCATCCAAGGAGGGATGCTGGTGGGACAGGCAGAGCCTGCACAGCAGCTGGATAGGAGGAAAACATTTTTCACAGTGCACGGTGTTAAAATGCAGGACTAGGGCCCCAGGAAGGCTGCATGACCCTGGAGACTGCAGCACTGAAAGGATGAGTCTCTGAACAACCTTGGGAGACAGCCCCATTTGAATAGGGATAGGACTGGTGACCTCCAGGGGTCCCTGCCAGCCTCAATCACTCTACAAGCCCTTATAAAAAGCCAGTCTTGTGCCAGGTTTCAAAGTACAGTTGGTGACTGGAGCATGAAGAGGCCCAAAAGCTCTTGAATTCAGCATGGAAACTGCCTTTGATCTCAATGGCTTTTATTTTAGGATAAACTTGACCTGCCAGTGTCATTATTTCAGTGAATTATTGACAAATTGTGTCACTGGGTGCAAACAGGTGCTAAATCAGCTCTGTGCATGCAGTGGCCACCCCAGCTGGTTGTTTCTGTGCAGAAGTTGCTGGGTTCAGCAGGTCTCCCTGTTCCTCTCTCTCACCCTGAGATCCATTCCTTGTGAGTCAATGAGTGATCATTGCACAATGTTTCTCTGCAAATGAGTGTTTGAAGAGGCCTTGGCTGGATTGCACAACCCTACTTGGTCAATACCTCCTGGAACACTCCTGTCTGCTGAGAGCTCACATGAGGACTGGCACATGAGTAACAGCCTGACCGTCTTGACTAACCAGGGGAGGCCACAGATCAGCAGGCTGGGCTGCTTCCTCTTTGCCTGGACTGCAGCATGAGGAAACCCCATAGAAAAGCCAATGAACAAAATCCCATGGAGCCTTTAAAAATGCCCATTTCATTCCCACACTTGACTTCTTTTTCCAATAACATCCAAAATGTCATATACCTGCCCAAAGCAGGGTAGGATCCTGGGCAGCAAGGTCCAGAGGAAGGGACATGCAGAACTGCTCCAGCAATCTCCATGCTGGAGGATCAGTGCTTTACCAAAACAACAGCATGTTTGCTCCAGGCTGTTTCTGTGTGACCCTGGTGCAGGCAGAGCCTGAGTGCCACCACTGAGCTGTAAGCTTGGAGAGGCAGCATCCATCTCTGTCATCCAAATACCATCATAGGGGTCATCATATGCCCTCACACATCCCACCCTGCTTTTGGCCAAAAACAGGCAAAACTTCAGCGCCTCACCGTTCTGGCCCAAGAGCCTGGTATCCAGGGCAACAGTCCAACTTCATGATTCACCCACATGTTTTACCATACTCAAAAGACTTTTTATGACAGCTCTTCCTCCAACTCAGAGAGTGTGCTCAAGAATTCCTACCACAACATTATGCACAATTTCCTCGAAACTTCTTTCCACTAGAAGTCACTAAGAAAGACTTAACAAAAACTCTGGAAAGGTGATATGATCAGATGAAATGCAACTGAACCCTCCCCCCGCCCCCCAAAAAAAAAGGATATTTAGTGACTACAAGAAAATGGTCTGGGAGAAAATGAGGTGAATGAGGTGCAGTGCAAAGGACCAAAACATGCCAAAACCAAGCTCACAGATGTTGCAAAATAAGAGAAAAAATCAAGGAGGAAGACAGAACTTTGAGGGGAAGATATGAGAGACACGGCATGGATACTGGGAAAAAAAAAATCGTTGCCAAAGTGAAAGCCATCAAAGGCATGGGATGCCATCAAGTGCAGGGACATGGACCAAAGATTGCCCAATTGGTCCCCATTGAAATTGCAAGATTCCATTTCCCTTCATGAAAGGAAATGAAATTTCATCCAAAATTCCATCTTGTGGGTCATCTCCCCCCTTATGTTTCCTGACAAAGGACAGCTGTGGCCATGTTACCCCTGTACTTCAGAGATGTATGTTTAATGGAATGTTGCTGGTGGTTTATATGATGGGTCCACACAAGCTAGTTGCCCACAGCCTCTGGGCACGCTCTGCTCTGCACTGAGCCCTAGCTCAGGGATTTCCTTCCAGGCAGCTCACAACCAGGCACAGTAATTTGCATTAACATCAATAATCTCTGGGTTTGGGAGAGCCATGGCAGCTCTTGCAAATTAAATCAGAACTTTGCAGTTGTTACGCTGGAGGAAAATGTTGCATGTGCAATTTGAGAAAAGCCCACATAAATTCAAAGGTTCAAGGCACTCCTTGCATTTCAAAAACTGGAATTTGCTGGTCTAGACATTAGTAAATTTAGGTCTGAGCCCATTCAGATTGCAGTGATTTTGCACTCTTTCCACAGGCTCCACTGACCAGCTCTCCCATACTTCTCCCTGGCCCCAGGGTCCAGCTGGTGACTCACATGTCCCAGGACACTGAGGTGCTGGAGTGCTTCACTTCATCAATCAGTTGCTTGACCCTGGCGTGTGTGAAGTCCAGTTGCTCTGCAGAAATATCCAGCACATCAGTCCTAGTTTCTTTCCTTCCAGGTTTCTATTTTAACCTCTTACCCATCAGATTACTTTTAGGTAATTGACTCATTGACTGTGAATGTTATAATATAATGATAACTTGATCAGGCCAAGGATCAGGGGAGCATCAGGGGAGTCCCAATCCTCCCCTGGACATCCAGCAGATTCCTGGCAATGGGGACAGGCTGGGGGACAGGCTGAGGGCAGGGGAGCTGGAGACCACTCCTACTGCAGCATCACTGGGGCAGGGGCTGACAGACCTGGGAGGCTGAAGTGGGGTCCTGGACCATGTGCAGGGTGGGGAAGCACTGGGGAGGCACTGGAGACAGCCACACCTGTGTGAGTGTCCTCAGAGCCCTGAGAGCAGCATTAGCTCCCAGACTGGTACTAGAAACATGTGTCTCAGGTTTAGCCCTAGCATCCCGAGTGCCACCCTGAGAGCAGGAGCACACAGCCCTGCAGGAGGGTGATGGCAGCATGAGAGAGGGCTTCACCTCTGGCATCCTGCAGACGTGCTGCCCAGAGGCAAGGCAGAGCTGCCAACAGCTGCACATAGCAGAAATAACCATGACTTTGGAGTCAGCTGTGCTGTCATGCACTGCAAGCTCTGCACATGATATCCTCAAAACCAAGATTGCTGTTATTCACTGTTCCTCATTCTTGGTAGCTGTCCCTTCCCAACAAGATGTGCACACAGCCATGCTGGCAGATGTACAGCACTGGTTTGCTATCTATGCAGATTTGGCTACAGCTGGGGCATGTAGATACTGACATTTATTTCAAGCCCCGGAGACTGAGAGAGGGACCAGCTTTATGTAATACCCTTTTATCCTTGGAGCTTCAGGAATAAGGCAGAGACCTTGGGCAACTTGGCCCAAGGTGCCCTAAATATCTTATGAATGTTATTGGAGAGAAACAATAGCAAGTCTGAGTAAAAAACCTTTTTGCAATCAGAGCTTTGCTAATCAGCTTTGCTGATTCCAAGCTGGTGGAGCTGCAGTGGAGGTTACTGGCTTCCTGCATGCAGACAACCCAGTATTTTGTGTTTGCAGAGGGAATCTTGCCTGTGTGAAGACACTCAGAAGACACGGACCTGTTTTGCAACTAAGGCTCCTGTTTCCATTATTCAATCCTGAAAAATTGTTTCAAATTCAGTGAAATGCATTTTTGCATTGATTCAATGTATTCTGTGGGAATTTGTTTGTTCAGGGAAATTTAAGTCTGCAATGACTGAATGGCTTAAAGCACACATAGAAAGGAGAATTAGAAAGTTCCACCTGCAACAGCCTGAATTTATTAAAGTAATAACCTGGTGGGAATTACAGCTAGGATAACACTTGTGAAAATGACAGCCATGTAAAAAGGGATTGGTATTTAATCCTAACTCCTTTTGACTTTCAAATTTTAATCTGGTTTGATACACTGGGCAAATTATTAAGTTCTTTACAAAGGCTTATTTTAAAATAATTCCACCATATCACACATTAAAATAAATATACAATTAACCAGACACTAAGAAACAACCAATGTGAATAAAACTGCTGTACATGTAAAACTGATGGTGAAGACTTTGAATCTTTAAGAAAAATACATTGATGAAAATGCCTATGCTACCTGGTTTGAGTGACAGATAGAAGGCAAAAAATATATTCTTAATGAAAGTACAGGGTCATCTTGCACTGTTTGTAATTATGTGGATTTCAAAGGCAAAGACGTTGTTGACAGCAAGACAGAGATGGAGCTCTGCTACAAGTGGCAACCCTATGCCACTGAATACATCAGACAAGACCCAGTTTATTCAAACTGGGCGAACAGATACTATAAAGCACAAACACAGTCTTACCTCCAAACAGATTGAGGTGTGTGCAAGCCTTTCAAAGGCCTTGTGCACAGATGTGATTCACACCTGCCATCGTTTATTATAAAGTAATTGTCCACCTTTTTGCAAGATCTCTGGATTTTCTCTACTGTTCATTTACATTCTGCAGTGTTGGCTGGTTGCAGCTGAGAGGTTCTGAGGCTTGATACTTCAAGTTTTCCAGAGGATGAGTGTTCTCCTGAATGCTCCTTTTACTTCTGCAAATGACCTCTACCGAGAAATGCCGTGTGTTCAGACACCATCTGCCATTAGCCCATCTGCCCTATATTGAAGACCACACTCCAGAGACCTTCCAAGGTCTGCAGGTACCAGAGGATCTCACAAGGTAAATTATCCAGCTCTTCCAGGATGACAGCAAAGACAGAAAAAAAGCAGCATGGCCCTTAGGAAAAGTCTGACTCTTTGACAATTGGAACTGGTGGGGTTTTATGGTCAATTGGTTTATAAATAAAATGGAAATCTTTCTTGGTTTCACTCTTCAGAAGGGAGACTTTGATATGGTGTGGAAGGGCATCTTTGTCCAGCTGCAGCCACTGGTCATCAACATAAACAAAGAGTCCATAGTCCTTGGGATGGGACACTTCAAACTTCTCGGCACACTGCTGGCTCAGCTCTTCAGCTGTGGTATCGCGACGGGAAGCAAGTGTCCTCGATTGACCACTGATTTCCAGAAAGGAGATACAGATGAAATCCTGAAGAGAAACAGGAGGAGAGACCTTGCAGTTAACACAGTAACCTAGGTTTCCCAATGCAATATGGGAAACCTGAAGGAGGAAGAATTCAGTCACAAATCTCTAGCTGCCTAGAGCTCCCAAATATCGTCGTCATTCTCCAATGACCTAGTTACTCTCTTCTTTCTTCCCTCTGTCAGGCTCTGAATCAGCAAATACTTTAATAAGCACTTTACCAAATAATTAGCACCATAAAGACACTGAAGTTAACACACTTTTTTTCTGATTTTACTGAATATCCTAAGAGAACAATCTGCAATGGTTCATTCGCCCATCTTTTTACAGCTCCTGAAGAAAGGGTTTGCAAAGAAGTGACAGACAAGAAAAACAGACCAGAAATGACAGAGGTCTGGCCTGAAAACCCCATTTCCCAGAAATGAAATAGGGCTAGCAGTGTGGTGGCCTTGCAACTTCACAATCACCCAAACAGCATCTTGAAAGTGTGTCCTCTGAACTTCCTTCCATCAGTAAGGAAATAGCAGAAGTTATGCTGAGAAAGCTGATTTACTTGTATCCTGTTTCAGGCAGTAACAACTGTTGTGACAGCTTTCATCTTGCCAAACCCATAAGGAACAGACTCTAGAGAGCTTTTGGTCACAGTGGAAACTGTGTCTTTAATTTGCATCTGTGAACTCCAAAACAAATCCCATTTTGTTCAGAAAATAATGTTCCCTGGCAGAAGGGGAGTTTTCAAATGCATGGACTATGGGCTTCTATTTAAGGAATATCACTGCAGTGGATTGAGGCAGGCAGAAGGATGGACAGAGCCCTGCTGAACATATCAGCAAGTGGTTTAGCTCTGCCAGAATGGGCTTTCATATCTGATACTACCCATCATTGAAAGGGGTGGAAGATGGCCCTTCAGCTGCTGGAGGTGGTGGGAATCTTCTGGGGAAATGTGTAATTTGCTTGGTACTTCTATGAGCTACTGCTGCCTGAGTAGCACTCAGGGCTGGATGGATATTTGCCATATCTCATACACCATTCCCGGTTTCTGAGATCACCAGGGACTGGTTGGACTGCAATATGGGAAACCTGTTCAACTCCATGCTTTCACATGGACTACCCTTCCCCACAGGAGACTTTTCCCTGGCTTTCCCCTCGGCATGCACAATTTTCAGTTCTGCACTGTGGAAGCACTACAGAAGGTGAAACATGGCCTTTGCTGCCTCCCTGTGGGTGATAATTTGATCACAGCACATGGGGCTGGCAGGGTATCCTGCCTGCCTGGACCAGTCTCATCATGGCTGGAGGCCCGGAGCACTCATCTGTCCTGGGACATTCTCCCACTGGTGCACAGGGAGATCTTTGCCAGGCCATGCACAGCATGGGCTTCAAACCTGACCCAACTTTGATGGGTTTTTCTGCTGCCAGAAAGATGCTTGACTGACTGGTTCTTGGGATGTCTCAGACCCCCCTACAGTTTTATGCCATCTAGAACCAGCCCTGCATAGCCTGCTCACATCTCAGTTTAGCCCATGATTTCCACAGGGAAGGGCGATGATTAAGAGGGGCTTCTGAGTCCCCACCACAGCTCCTGCATACAAAGGCTCCTAGCACACCTTCTTTGAGAATTGAACAAAAAAATCACTTTGCAGTTATATTTAAAACTACAAAATTATAGGGGTACTTCAAGATTTCAAAATTTGTTTCATAGGTAGTGTGTATTTCAAATGTGGTGTGGTTTTTAAGATCTGGAAACCTTGCCCCAGATGTACTCTTCTTTTTTAATAGTGATCTCAATTAATTTCACTTAAAAATAATTACCATATTAAAGATTTCTAAGTATGGAGAAAGCAAGCAGGCTTTTCCCCTAGGATATAATGCTAGCTACCTGCACTGAGGAGCGGGAAGCCCGGGCCTTGTTCAGCGTTCTCCGTCGCTCCCAGCGGTGGATGGAGTCCTGAACCTCCACGCTCAGCTGCCGCGTCACGGTGATTTTGTCATAGTTCTTGATATGCTCCAGGACCCCATAGGTGGTGGTTAAATAATAGGAGCCTGCAAAAGGTGAAAGTCTTGTATGAACATCACACCTTCATGGCCTCTGCCCACACGGGGCAGCTGCCTGGCCCTTGCAGGAGGGGTCACTGGTGTCACTCGAGTGAAGGACACCCGGTGACCAGTGTCCTCCAGCCCCTCCTGCTCCACATCAGCGCTGCCCCCCAGACTGCTGCGGCTGTAGATGTCCTTGGAGAGAGCACAGGCTGAAAGGAAAGAGCTATAAAAACTGCTTTCACAAACAAGTCCTAGCCACAGATGATTATTCTTTTTGTTGTGTTTGATAGGGCCCATGCAACAGGTCTGTAACTTGGGCTCCTGAGCAGTCCCCACAATACAGGGAAATAGAAATAATAGTAGATTACGGCAGGAGAGGGCCATGTTTGGATTTCAGGGCTCCTGTTGAGGGATGTCTCAGACCTGCAGGAACAAGTCATCCTCTGTTCCCTCCATTCTATATCGACCACGCAGACATCCCAGGCGTTCACCTGTAACTCCCGGACTGTTCAGGGCCGCGGGATAAATCTTGGTAACGCAGAGAAACAGGGCAAAGTGGCAAAAGCCGCTTTCCCTCAGAACCCCGTGCGCGGCTGCTGCGGCGCTGCTTGCAGCAGGAAATCAATGACCGACTGCAGCCGCAGGGCGGCAGCTGGGCCCCGCTAACAGCCGGCTGAGCTGCAGGTGGGCCCCGGCAAGGACAGACACGCTGCTCTGCTGGCACGGCAGCCCCGAGGCAGGGCCGATGAAGGGCTGGTTCCCTCAGCTGGGATCGGCAGGCTCGGGCCCGGGCTGTGCAGAGTCAGCCCGCGGAGCTGCAGGACAGCGGCGGGGCCATGCCCTGCTCCGGGCCCGGTGCCTGCAGACGGGGACAGCTGACGGCTGTTTCGGCGGAGTTTCACCCCAAGTGCAGTATTGTCAATTAAAAAGGTGACTCCGACGTTGGTGAGGGAGAGAGAATGATGCATCTGACTCCGTCATCAGAAGGCTAATTAATTACTTTATTATACTTTACTATATACATTTCATCTAAACTGAATCTGCCAGGCGCTCACTCTGCACACACCCTGCTCACACTGCACTGAATCTCGTGACTGTCCACCCACAGTCCCGACACACACACACACACACCTGGCCCTGATAGGCCAAGGAAACAAAACACCATCACTTTGGGTAAACAATCTCCATATTGCATTCTACTTTGCACAGCAAGTGATAAGAATTGTGTTTTCCCTTTCTCTGAGGTTCAGAGAACGTGAAGCTCAGAAATCCTTGGGAAGAACTGTGCCTTGCTTTTCTCTGTGAAGAGAAACGTGGCATCACCGCAGTGCCTGTAGATGGCCCTCGCACACAGCCCATCCCATCCCATCCCATCCCATCCCACCCCATCCCATCCCATCCCATCCCATCCCATCCCATCCCATCCCATCCCATCCCATCCCATCCCATCCCATCCCATCCCATCCCATCCATCCCATCCCATCCCATCCCATCCCATCCCATCCCATCCCATCCCATCCATCCCTTGCAGCCCGTGGGCTCCCCCGGCACTGCCAAGGGGTGTCAGCCCTGGCGGCTCCAGGGAGGCAAAGACAGCGCTTGATTCAAGAGCAGCATTTTTAGAGCACCGTGAAAGTTTTCTTTTGGAGAGGAGAGACCAAGACGCTGCCATTTGACTTCCTGTGCTCTGGTGGATCGATAAGGAGTGTCCCACGGTTTTGAAGGTTTTTGCCCAAACCACTCATTTTTCTTTAATGTCTCCCACAAAGAGGTGCTGAGAATAGACTAAGAAGTCTAAAAGTGCCACTTTTCTCCTCTTAAATATGGTTACTACCCTCCTTTGTCTGTCATTCAAAATTTCTCCTATTCTGCCTGAGTCAGAGGTAGCTGTGATGGGAACAGGGTGTATCCCTTCCCTCAGAACCCTGGGAGAAAGAGCTCTGAGTCCCCCCACAACAGGAATTCATCACAACTTTTTTAAGAATTAAGTTTTTGCCCACTTTCAATTTCTTCATTTCCATCCGATTCTTCCCTACAATCTGTCCTTGTCTTTGCTCCAGCATTCAGCATCACCATTGCTATTAAATTAATTCAAAAGTGTATTTTTAATTTGGAGGCAAAATTGAAGTGATTTTGTATATTGATTTATGCAATTTCACAGGTTTTTTCACTTCTGCTTTACTTTTTTCCCTTTAATTTCTGTACCTGAACACTTTTTGCTATTCAACTTTGAAAGGCCTTACTCAAGTTAACTTCTGCCAGTTCTACACTTTGCAATCTCACAGCTGTCTTCACTGAGATGTTCTTTTTTGACCCCCATTCCTCATATTTGCAGTTACTCCTAATGTCCTTTCTGATGTGATTATTCAGTCAGCTTGATTTGGAACTCCCTTGCAAAATTTTGACTGGAGTGCACATTTCACAAAGTCTTTGCATCTTTGAGCTAAGAGAACTTCCAGCCAGCTTTGCTTTTGACATCCTGAGCTCCCCAACCCAGATGACTTCAGTAACCAGCCTGGTAGTGTGCCCCTTTGGAATGTAGAACTTGTGTGCAGAGTAGTCACCAAAAGCAGCTTGGTTATGTCCACAAAATACTGTCCTTCAGCTAATATTTTTTTCTGCTAAGGATTCTTTTCAGCAGAAAAACTAGTCTGTGCAGAAACACCTTACTATTGTACTGTATTGCTACTAATCATCCTATTAGTACTTGCCTTTGTCCCACTCTGCACTGTGCTGGGATGACATGTTTAGTTTCAGACTTATTTCCTCATTTAATATAAATAAAATTAGTCTGCTGTTGTTCATCCAGGACTTCTTTCTAGAACCTCAGTACTTACCAAAGTAAAGTCTAAAATAAACCCTATTTTATTGGTTTAGTGACTACTTGGTGATAAATGATCTGTGTTTCTAATTCAGAGTGTGTAATTGTCACTTGGGATGCATGTGCTTTCCAAGCTATATTTAAGAAACTAGAGGCCCACTGGGGTATTTATCATTTTGATAACAGAGGTCTTTAGTCACTTCCAAACTCAATATTCCTCTCTAACCTAACTTTATTTTCTCTGTCTCGCTATGATGCTCAGTCAGAGTACATTGTCAGAAGGTTAACTCAAATTTAGAAGTAGAGTGACCATGAGAATATAGCCCTCAGGCATAAAAAGCAGTTTAAGAAATGTGCTCTTTTCTCACTGGAATAAATAAAAGTATCTGCACAATTTTTTGCAGCAGCTGTTTAATTTTAGCAAAAACCTTCCAGCTTTTCAGCCTTTGGGCCAAGTAACACAAGATGTCTCTATTTAGGTTGCTAATCCAGCACCTCAGTTATCATTTATGATGAGTCCCTGCCTTTCTAGCTAAAAGGAGTTAAAGTGCTTGGCAATAATTTTAGAGATTCAGATTTGAAAAGATTGGCCAAAGTATTATCCACAAAATCTAGCCAGAGCTTTGCTGCCCCACTTTCACAAACACTGAAGTGAGACAAAGGATGATTTCCAAAGTGAATATCCCATGAGTAAGCACTGTACTCTTACCTTCTCCCAGCTGCAGAGCAGGGTCCATGAGCTC
Source organism: Molothrus ater (assembly GCF_012460135.2). Classification (NCBI taxonomy): domain Eukaryota; kingdom Metazoa; phylum Chordata; class Aves; order Passeriformes; family Icteridae; genus Molothrus; species Molothrus ater. Next base: position 46,821,461 of record NC_050483.2, on the reverse strand, counting down.
CATCATATACTCCACATTCAGAAGGACTTCAGTCAAGTTGCAGCGGGCCAACACGTACATGAGCACTGGGAGGAAGTCATCTGCACCATAGGGTTTCCCTGAGCAAAGAGAAACACAGCATGGTCCCAATCACACCAAAAAATCATGGTCCCAAACAACAATGTCAGATTCTCACACAGTGAGTCCTTTGCAGACTTCAGTTTACGTTACCTGAAGAGTTACAGCTCAAAAGCACCAGCAAAAATGCTGAAAACAGAAATTTAGGTCACTTAAAAAGTAAGTAAACTTGCTTCAAGCCCAAAATAGGATCTTGAAAATTAACTGGAGAAATATAAACTTAACTTCATTGATGACAAACAACTGGCAATTTTTGAAGAGTGCAAACGCCTCCAGCTTGTCCCTCTGATTTGATACTGACATCAAGAGAGAAGTTCAGGTTTGCAATATTAGTAGGGAAGTTGTCTATATGCATTAGGGGTATTTGTTCTCTTAGACTTACTCTGTGTGTGGTACCAAAAACCAGAAAATAGAATTTGAGATGGTGGTTTTAGGACTGGGGACTTCCGTGTTTATATCCCTTCAGCAGGCAAAACATCACACTACATGATCCTAATTAAAACAGTTGCCCAAGAGCTAGGATCCAAGAGGAATCATCTTTCCAACTATGATGTCTAGCTAGGAAAACAGAAAGATTTTTACATTGGACTTTAACCTAGTTTTTGAAATTGGTGTACAGCAGATGCTCAATATTTCTTGTGCTTAAAACATTCATATCAACTAAGTTAACAAAGTGATCTAACAGACAGTCTATAAGAGCTCTTTGGGATCTCTAAGAACAAAACAAAACATGTTAAGTCACAATTATAAATAATTACTACTTAAGATAGAATCCAAACTGAAGCTTCCTTGCATAAACCACAAAGAACACAAGGATAACTTTTTTCATTTGAAGGATACTTTCACTTTCAACCAACAGGTCATAAAGTCATCATGGAAGACCCACAATAGCAAGTTTTTATCCTTCAGAGTTGACCACTCCTCTTAACCTACTCTGCTTTCATTCTGAATGTCTTTCCCCAGACTGTAGGGAGTTTTTTCTCACCTGTGCACTTGGATATGTTGGTTTTATGGACTATGTGTGTCTCACTTGAGAACTGCTTGTCTCAGCTCAAGGAATCGAAGCTAGCCTTGATGTAGTTTTGGTGAAATTATGCTCTAGCCATTTTTGGCCTAGAGCACACATGCTCTTCCATGGTGGGGCATACATTCCTATTTCTCAAATGTTCCCACTGACTTATTTGAAATATTTGCCATGAGTCAGATTTCTTTTTTTGTCATTCATAGCTGACGCAGATTCTCCACTGGCAAAGAAAGATATTCTTCTGAAGCCTCAAATAAACATGAGCTTAGTCCCTGATTTAAAAAAAAAAAGTGTGGCTTTGAAATAAACCCAGTAATACATCTAGTGAACAGAGAGCTGATCCATTTAAAACAAACAGTTAGAGAATGAGAGATCATCAGGGCAGTAATTCAGTCTGTTTCTCACAGAGCCCACACATGCCATAACAGACTATATTTATTTAATGAAAGCTGGATTAACGCTTTCAATTCTGATTGCTTTGTTATGGCTGCCTTTAGTTAAAAGACACAGCCTTAGGTCTTCAATGAAACTATAAATGGACTTCATTGTTCAATTAACATCTGTATGGACATTTTTTGTCTGTTGTTCCCTTGGCTTATGTCTCTGTGAAAGCTTTAGCTCTGTGAAGGGTCTAATTCATTACTGTCATATGCATTACCTTAATGCAAGCAGCTTAGTATTACAGCTGTTTAGTATTTTCCAGGGGAAAAAAAGAAGATGACAAAACAGACATGAAAATGTGACAGAAAATCTTCTCAGCAAAAAGTCCTATTCTCCTTTTGCTCCAAGTACACCAGAGACCAACAGAGTTAGTTCTAATTCAGACTAGCATAAAGGAATACAAAATACCAAAGATTTGTTAGGCTCATTTTTCCCTTCATTAAAAACTTCTTATTTGTGATCTAGTAGTTACAGATCAATGGCATGGATAGAATGATTCTAGTTTCCTTAAGGCCAAGGGATTTCCAGTGCAACACCAATAGCAGAATTTCCCTACTACTTCTCTTTCATAACTAATTCATGTCATATCTGATAAGGACATGAAATAAAGTTGCTGCTTCATAATGTCAATTCCTATTCACTGGAAAAAACAAACCCTAGGTTGGTTGTTTGTTGCTTGCTTGGTTGGTTGGTTGCTCAGTTTCTGGCTTTTGACATGTCACCAAAGCAGATCATGAACAGAGAACAGACTGACCAACTAATGCAGAATGGAAACAGCAGCTTGGAACTAAACAATTCCATGTCCCCATTCATCAGCTTCTGGTGTCTACAGAAGTGAAAGTTAGAGGAAAATTCTCAAGAATGCCTACAGAATCTCTCTGTTTCTTTTTTGTTGTCTGAAGTGGTTGTACGTACAATCATGCATAGAGACAATTCTTTTTCATGCTGTTTATCTCATTTCTATAAGCTGATTTAGCTGCTCTGCCCTCCAGTCCTTGCTATAAATTCTTCTCAACTTTAAGACTTCATAGAAATATTATTGGACTCCCAGCTGTTTATATGCCTTAAATATGAAAATCTGATCTACAGATTAATAATAAATGCTGAGCAGGGGTGACTCAGGTCTGACTGAAATAATGGAAAGAACACATTTTCCATGTGCTGCATGCTCACAACCTGTGTGAATTACTAGACACCACTTTAATCCACCTGTGGCTATATGTCACCCAATTTTAAATACCCACGTCTGTAGCAAAAGCTGAAGTCAGCAGGAGAAGAATGTGTCAACAAGGGAAAAGCAAAACTAATCACCAGTGATCTAGCTCTGACTCCATTTTGTGGTTTTTTGTGTTGCCACAGACCTCCAGTGTGGCCAAGGGCAGGCCAGGCATGGCATATTGCACCTTGTGGGCATCTCTATAGCATCTCTCCACTGACTGCTCATGGAGCCAAGGAGAAGTGCCTGAGAGGGCAGGGCTCTGATTGTCCCCTGTTCTCCTGGCCCCTCCAGGTACAGGGACTAGCTTTGACACGTACAGCCATCAGTCCAAGCATGGCTCTGAGGTGCTCCATATCTCAGTCCATCCATGGGGAAAACAGGTGCTGTCAGCAACTCAAATATGCCCAGAAACAGGAGTCTACAAAGATAGATGAAATAATGCCTATGGACCAAGATACCTGAGAGGTTGTTTCAGCATTGTGTAACCCCCACGGTTCCTGTGCCAGTGTCCACCTGGGAGCTGCAGCAGAGGTATTCTCTGCAGGCTGCTGCCTTCTCAACTCTACTTTCAAGCTGGGCCAGAGCCAAATTCCTAGACCTGTTTGGCTTGCTCCATCTGTGGTCTCTCACAGAGGGGAATTTTTGCAGCTGACAGAGTTAATCTTGCTCTGACCCTGCCACTGCTCTCAGTGACAGTGAGACTGAGCTTGCCTATTCCAGGTGGTGGTGTCCTACTCCAGATATGACTTGCTTGCTTTATTTCCCCTTCTTCCCTGCAGGGTCAGGAAACATTTATTTCATAAATGTCTCTAAGAAGCTTAAAATAAGCCTTCTCTTCTGCCACAAATTCATCCTATTATGTTTATAGCAAAGCAAGTACAACGTCAGCTCCTGGCTGGGATGCAGCACTTGAATAGATGAGTATTAATTAAATACATGATTTAAAGCCACTGGAATTCTGCCCAAGCCTCCATAAAGAAATTACAGCCTATTTTAACACATTCATGCATTTATTTTCTCTCTGTGAATATTCTGAAAACCAGCAGACAGGGGTGATGCGCTGCACCTTGCTCTAATATTTTACAAACACTAGCTTGATATCTAGAAGCAGATCTCCACAAAATATGAATTTTAGCCTCAGTTGGGAAACCTGAGGTGCAGGGAGGCTAACTGGGATTTGTTCAAGATCATAAGAAAAGATTGTGACTTTCTTTCCACACACTAGCATTTGCTCTCTCTTTTCTATCCTATACTACTTTCAGCAAGGTTTAATTTGTGATATAGTGAATTAAGTGAGTTAATAGATGTAGACAGTATGAATTCACTTCAAAAATGTGTGGTTTAGAGATCAGAGGAATTCAGCCCCCATGAAAAATTTGAACTGGCTCTTTGATTCAAATGTAGGAATTGTGCTAGATGGCAGAAACCCCAAAATCTCTAGTCCATCAGTCTTTGTTAAAAGTAACTTAAATACTAATATCCTCTTCCAAAAGATACCAAAGTAAACCTGTTATGTATAGCTTTATTTTCCTTCTCAGAAGTGAGATATGATAATAAGCAGTGTAATGGGATTGCTCTGACAGCTTTAGGAGCTTTTGGCATGGGCTCTTCACTGGCTGCTGAAGTATTGGGGTCCAGCTTCCTTTCTACAAGCTCAGCTATCCCACTAAAGACTCAGCTTTGCTTTTGCCAACTGCAGAGCCTTAAAGGAGTACATCAGGGCAGCTAATATCTGGCTGCTCAGCTCTGTAGGGGTGACAAACTTCATTCTAAAAGCTAAGGAAGAGAAATATTCCAACGCAATATATGTCCTATCTATCCTCTTTTTCCAAAAGCAGACTATGTGCATTATCCATGTAAAACCATGCAATAGAAATTATTAAATCAGATGTTTTGGTCACCTAGCCAATTCCATAACCAGTACAAACTATAGTTTTGAACTATATAGTCCAGCTGCCTGTGCAGTTCAAAGATAGTCCAAACATGAATCTTCATAATCTTAGGTAGTTCACAAGTTAGAAATGTTGCAGTAAGAAAATTTTACCTCCATTCTTCTTCAATCTTATTTGAAAGCAGTCTGCCCATCTTTCAAACTTCCAGCCTAAACTTAGAGCTTTTCCATCCCTGATCTTCCTCACTCATGGGCTGACCAAATTTGGCCTGTCTGTCTCACAGACTGGCACCATAAACCAATGCCCATTGCTGCTTTGTTTTTCCATCATCTCTCTTCCACAGTGGCAGCTCCCAGGCAGCACAAGGCTGGGTGACCCTGGCACACCACTGCTAGTACACACCACATGTATTGCAGATTTGCATTGTTTCTCACTTTACAGGTGTCACTTGTGTTTTTTGATGAAAAGCAGAGATTCTCATTCTACCCATATCACACAATATACATTTAATCTTTTTCCTGAGTAAAGGTATTTCTGAAAAACACATAATAAGTATTTTTTCTATATAACATTACTGTGTTTCTACATAAATTGGCTATGTGCCCAGCTGTCCCTGTGCATATTGCAGCATGCCTTCCAAATGCAAGAGTTCCATGATTCCTGCCTCTTACTTTTTCTAGTGCTAAAAAAAAAAAAGCCAGCCATTTTGTGGAGCGTGGGTTTCCAAACTCTATTTTTTAAAACGCATTTTATTCTTTCTAACCATTTCTAGTATTTTTAGCAGGCAGGTGACATAATTTCAGATTGTCGGTTTTATTCTTGGGGGCATATGTTTCAGTCATTTAAGTTTGCGTAGAAGTTGGAAAAGCTCAGTGAGATACCTCAATACTTTGCCTTTGATGAGGATTCACTTACTAATATCACTGCCTACATAGTACATATGAGTATCTGAACCAGGGCCCCTTAATTTTTTTGGTAGCCAGTAATGAATTAATCAATACTGTCACTGGAGTTTGCCTTGAGTCATCTTGCTCTAAAGCAGAAGCCTATATGCAGCCAGATGAATCATCTGGACTCCAAGGACTGACTCCACATTCTGTGTGAAGGGAAGCTGGGCATGATACCCCTCTGTGGCCACCTACAGCAAGATGTAGCCAGAGACTGGTCCTGCTTCAACTCTATCATGAAGCTGTACTCTTGAGAGAAAGGTGTATGACTAAGATGGAAGTTGTCTTCCTGGTTCCTAGTGATGAATCACTTCCATAAGCTGATTGCCTTCATCTAGAGGAAGAAATGCTAGTTTAAACCAGTCTAGGGTCTGACCCATTCAATTCTTAGCTTTAAGTATCAGGGATTTCAACCACAGCCAATTTATCAGGCAGATTTTGTCATGTAATATGAATTGTAATCAAACCAAATACATCCTCCTTTCTTAAAATGTCTCGGTATATGTGGAGTCGGTCAAGGCAGAGTTTAAAGTTTCATGACTCTTTCAGCAGGGCAAATATGGGCACCACCACAGGTACAGATGTTCCTGAGTATGCCTGTCCTTAGTTTTAAAGGAAACTTGGTACCTCTTGGGACATCCTGGCCAAACCTGGAGTTCTGTCGATGGGTCTCAAAATGTTAAAAAACTTGTATTTTCATATGAGTCTGAAAAGGTGCTTGATTAGGTGGTGTTGGCATTTTGCTTTGAGAAGTAAAACCATATTCTTAGGGCAGCTCATCCTGTGGCCAGCCTAAAGTGAATAAAACCTGGTCTGACCTGACAAATTGCAAATTAAGTCAAACACAAGGAGTTTCCATGTTATTGAACAGGTAATGTTTCTGACAGAGGTAGACTGATTTTGGGAATGATTTGTTTTGTGTTTCACCTGCTCTGATCTTGGAAAAGGAGGGACCTTTCTAATTGAGCAGTTAGGAAAAGGAGTGAAAAGGAGAAGAAGTTATTGCACAGGAAGCTGAGCATGGCCTCTGCTCTTCCTGTGTGAAGAACACTGTGCTGCCTCATGGCTGGCTAAAAGCAAAAGGGCCCCTGTGCTGTTGCTCTCGAGATGGGCAGAGAGCAGGAGAATTCCCACCAGCTGAAATCTGCTCTGAGGACCCCACAGCATGCTCTTCTGCATGCCACCAGCTGGAATTTCCTGTCATAAAAATATTTCAGGTTGCTGAAATATTTCAGGTTCCAGTCCTTGCCACTGGAAAATAAAAGTGATCTGGGTCCAGTTCATTCTGTGGAAGAGATTTCACACATTTTGCTTCTAAGTCTACAGGGCATTTCACTCAATTACTCTCCAAGTCTGCTGTTTTCCAGGAGTTAGATACAGCATTCTTCTCCCCTTAGCTTCTTTTTCAGGTCTGAATTCATTGGGGTACATTTCCATAATTCCAGGCCAGTTTTCTTCTGGCCAAGCCCTGATATGCATAACTGATCATGCATAATGGAGAGGGAACTCGATATAAGGGAGAGGGAACTGGATGCCCAGGGGTGAAATCAGCTTCCAACCTACACCCTACTGAGCAGTACTCAGGATGAGAAAACAGCTGAACTGGCTGAAATGCACTGCTCTCGGTCAGCATAGCAAACCACAGTGAAACCATCTAATTTCATGAATGTCAATATTTTAATAATGTTGGGGTTTTGTAATTATTTCCCTGTCTCCTCATTTCTGTTACAGAAAGTGACACAACAGTATTTCCTTTAACAGAGAAATTCCAGCCCTGATCTAACTAAGGTGTGATGTGTATATAACACCAGCATCAGAAGGAGACCATGTGGGTTTTAGTGAGGCTTGCAAGTCCTTGACCTAAACCAAATTTACTCAAACTTCACACAACTGTTTTAACAAGTTACAGCAAATTCCCCTGCATGTGTCCAAATCTCATAATACCTGAAGACAGTAAGAGGTCCTTTCCACCCTCTAGCTAAGGCTCAGCCCTGGGGTGGTTTCTTGCTCTGCTGTTAATGTGTCTAGACTGGTCACTGAACCTTGCTGCTTACTATTCAAGAGATCACCTTGAGGTGAGGCTCAGCAGGGACATAACAATCCCTGTATGAATGCTCCAAGGCTGTTGGCAGTACAAAATAAAGCAGAACAGCAAAAAGCACCTCTGGTGACTGTGATTTCTTGAACAACCACAGGTTATTGCACGTTAAAAACTGGCTTCTCTCCAGATTCAGGCATGGCTGGTCATCAGCTCGCAGTATACAAAAAAAAGCTCTTAAACTGGCAAGGCAAATTGCTGGAGGAAGGGACTTGCTGGTCTATCTGCAAAGATGCATCCTGTCTGCAGGCCAAGGGTTTATTTTCTGCATTAGTGGTTGGCCTGAGGCCCATGTTGTGTTTATACTCAGAGCACATACTGCCTCACACAAAAGAAGTGGCTTTTAGAATTTACTGGAGCATCAGGAATTAGTAACAAACTACTAGCACTCTGCATCTCCTCCTCAGTTTAGGCAAAACTCTGTAAAGGCCAAACCAAGAGCCTTTTACCAGAGACCCATTCCTAGAATTTACCATTACTCTGCAGCAAGCTGGGACAGAGCCCTGAGGATATTTGGAGAGCTGTGTGAAGACCTGTGCAAAAAAGAATATCATCCTTTTAGGTAACCAGTTTTTGGAGTTACAGAGCTTAAAGTTATCCAGGTAACACACCAGTTATTAGTGCAGAGAACTTCACTAACCCTTTCATTCTGAACACAACCTGTGGACATCTGATACCAAACACATCAACCACCACTGCTACCTCCAATGTGAATATTGCCATGACAGCTGTATCATAAATGCTGTTCCTTTGATACAGGAGAAAGACCCATGGTAGATACCATTGCAGCAGGAGTCCTGTACCTGGATTTCCCTGAGCCATGGAGTCATAGATGAGTTTGCAGGTCTTCAGCAAGATGGCAATTTTCTTTTCTGGAGAGTAGGTCTTGTGCATGGTCGTGAACTTGTGAAGGATCTTTTCCAGCACAGCAGTTTCAGGCACACTGGTTGTCACACCCAGGTCAGTGGTAGTTGTGTTTTGTATCACAAGTTGGTTCTCTTTCAGCTGCTGTAAAGATCCATCTTTGCTGTGTATTTCTTTTAAGGAAGAATTAATGGCTTCCTTTAAAGGTTTCAGGACACATTTGTACAAAGCTGTCTCAGCAATCACTTCTGCACAGAGAAGGGAGAACACAAAAGCATGTAATAAATAAGCAATACAGTAGTACAGGTGCAAGTAAAAGTCCTAACGAAGCATGTGGTTGGTTATTCAAACACTACTACATAGCTGTGAGAAGGGAACAGAAATCACATCCCAGAAAGTAAACATTTCATTACCAACACTATCCAGAAGTCCTAGATGGGCTTGAGATGAACATCAGTGTGTGGTCTCTGTCACTGGAGCAGTAGGAGACCTCCTGCTACCAGCAGTCCCTGCTCTCTTTGCCTGACTCCTGGCTGACCAGCATGGCATTGCCAGGCACAGGAAAGCCAACTCTGGGGAAAGAAGAGGAATCTCACCTAACTGTGAGATTCACAGCCCTGCCCTTACAGTTGCCCAGATGCAATTCATCTCATGTCCCTTCTGACCTCTCCTTCTGCCTTGTTTGAGATATTCACTTTGGGATGAAATTAATTGCACCCTCAAAGCACCCCGTTTCTTTCCTCAAAGCAGCTGCACCCACCAGCTCAGAGACAGGAACCAATATCAGGTCAGAAGTTAATCACTGTTACTGCTCAAGGGACTCTAAATTACTGATCCTTTAAGATACCTCTTATGCCATGTGTGGAGGAGGAAATAATATGAGTGGGTTGAGAATTTGCTTAATGTTTGGCTGAAGATGAAAGGGAGCATAAGAGACTGTGAGGAAGCCTGTTGTCTGACTCCTAGATACCAGAGGCATAGCTAGAGGGACTGCAAGAGATTCTCTTGTTGCACTGAGGCAAAAAGGTCATTGGCCAAAGAGTTCATCTGCTCAGGCAGTGAAGAATGAACCAGAGGGCAGTAATATTTATGTATTCAAAATGAAATTATTTTAAAGAATCCAAAGAACCAATCAGCCTGAAGCAGGGCAAATTCAAGTGGTAAATCCTCCAGTGGGAATCCTTGTTCTCCACAGAAGAAGACAGTCCTGTCAAGGTTGACTGGGCTACATCATCCCGTTAAGGAACTGCCAGTGAATAGAGTTAGATACAGGGTCAAAACCAGGCATGTCTGTGGGAACGTGGTGGGATATTTGCACACCTACAGCTCTACCAAGCAGAATGAGGGCACTTCTTTCCTCCCCCTTTCCACTTTCATTAATCAAGATTCAAGACAGACTCTCTGTGCTGCCCCCACACTCCCCACCTTGAAGAAGGAGGTAATTGGGACAAAGATTGAAGGTGTTACACAAGATGCATGAGAAGTGAAACTGCAGGTTCCCTCTCTACGCTATGGCAGGGGCTGGCTGCAGGTCTGTTCTGCTGGGAACCTGCAGGATCATGTGAAGCCTTTGCTGGGGGAGAAGGAAATCAGCAGAGCCGGCTGAGACTGACAGTGGACAGCCTTTTACTCCTGGCTCACCACTTAGCTGAGTCCCACCTAATACTGGAGTTGCAGGATCCCCGGGAATCCCTGGTCACTCCTGTGGTTCACGCCATATTCTGGGTCTTCCAGCTCCCAGCTTGTTCTAAACCAACTTAGCCAGAAATAGCTCTGCATTGGTTCTCAGGTCCTCAAGAAACAGTTTTAAGCTTTCAAAGGAGCATGTGTGCACGTGCATGCACACTTTTTCTGGCTGTACAGCTTTCACTGGGGTGAAAAGTCCTACAGTCCTTTTTATATTCCCTCATGGATGTACATTAAACAGACCAGTCCAGTCCTTAGCAAGGAGAGAAGTAGCACATTATTCCCCCACAGGATATGAATGAGAGGCAATGAAACACCTGTAAACAGTTAAAAATAATACTTTTTTTCTCCCCAAAGGCAAATTATACCTATGGCAAAGAGGTGAACCACAGGAGTGGTTCATTCATTTTAGAGCTGGCAATAGTCTTGCAACAGACTTTTCTTCTGTACCTCTGAGCTCTGAAGAGCACAAAGCAGAATCAAGTGATTCCTCCAACCTGCTACTCAAAATCATCCTAGTCTTGTCCCTCTCTGTGAGACAGTGATTGACCTCTAAGGTGTATGCCACATGCAGGGAGTTCTCCATCCTTGTAGCAAAGCAGTGGACATGAAAGGCCATGGGAATGCAGCTGTGAAGGGGAAAGTTTACCTTTTGTGTTTCCAGTGAATTCAGCTCTGCGTGCAAACCTATACACACACACACACACACACACACACACACATATATATATATATAAAACATACATGTATGTCTCTCATACACACAAACACATCTCTTTTGCTTAAACTCTTCCCTTTATAAATTCATAAAGGCATAAAGGGATTCCCATTCATAAAGGGATTTTTCCCCTCATTGGTCTCCAGGTCTTTGAGCTGTTTCTCCAAGTGCTGGCAACCACAGAGCAGACTTCAATTTATGCTGCTTGAGTTTTAGGGGATGGTTTATAATTCTGTAAAGCAGAGCCTATGTCCTGCATAATTCTTTCTCCCTCCTCACCTTCCCAAACCATGCCCAAGGATGAATAAACCACAGTTACCTACCTAACTGTTCCTCAGTGTAGGAGGCTGGGTCTACCAGGGATTTCAGCTCAGTGCTCTGCACTAAGTAACTCTTCAGCTGAGTCATCATCAGCCGAATCTCCTGTAGCATCTCTGTGCTGGAGTTCTGCTTTGCCATCATCTCCAAACTGTACACTCTGTAGTCCCGCACCAGGTTGCCAAAGTAGGACTCCTTGTCCTGTGCCAGCTCCACTATCTTCTTCTGCAGCTTCCTGTCACTAGACAAAAAGACTGTGAAGACGTTGGACAGGTTCACCAAGGACAGCCTGTTTTTGGCCTTGGCCAAGATCACAGAGCGTGTCTTTTTACCAGATGAACTACTCAGCATCTCCAGGTCATCCTCTGTGCTGCTGGTGGAGTAGGAGTCTGGCTCAGATGTTGATGCTTGAGCCACGGTGCTGCCTCCCAGGTCCTCCAGGGACAAGTGTGACCCTTCCAGTTCAGCTGAGCTGGCAGATTTGTGGCCATGTCCCGGTTCAGTCTTGGTGTGTGTGCAAGTGGCACCACCCGTCCCTGCGGCTGGGCTGCCCTTGCACACAGCCTGCCCTGCTGCCACCGCCTGTCTGTCCCGCTGTTCTTTGCTTCTGCTGGCAGGAGCTGGGCGTCCTTGGTACCTGGGAAATTCTCTTCCTTCTCGGTGGTGGGATAGGAGGTGACTTTCCTTTCTCAGTGGCATTGCTTTGTATCTTAGGCATGTCCTCCTTCTTCTCTGCAGGTTCAAGCTTTGTCTCCTGAAACTGTGATACAGCCTTTTTGGGAATCTCCCCAGGTATCTCTACAGCCTTTTTGCACAGCAGTGTTTTATCTCTGCTCTCTGCACTTGTATCTTGGTTTCCTTCTGTCCCTTCCCCTTTCAGCATTTCACAATTTTCAGGGTTACCCACAGAGCTCTCCTCTGAGGTCCTCTCACTTGGCCGCCTCCGCGGGGGAGCGGAGGGCTGGGAGCCCTTCCTGAGGCTCCCTGCCAAGGGTGCACTGGCCGAGCAGCTCTGCTTCCTTTCTTCTTTATCATCACCACCCTCCGTTTTCATTTCCTCGAAACTCTTTCCTAGTGGCTTAATAAGTAGCTTGTTTTCTTCACAGGCAGTCATGGGGTCCTGTGGGAGCTTCAGGGAAGGTTTCTGAATGAGCCCATGAGAGGGTGGAGGGGGAGGAGGACGTCGAGGAGACCTCCTTTCAGTAAGCATGGTGGCAGGGGGGAGTTCAGTGCTCCCAGAGTGGCCTTTGGGAGAAGATACATCTGGAGGACAAGGATTACTGTACTCTTCTATAAATATAGGATTCACAAACCACAGCCTGTCATTTCCTATTGACAGCTCAATTTCACATGAGCAGTGGTTTGTGCCACTTGCAAAACACTGGGTAGGTCTTAAACTGTCTGCCTGGGCAGTGCTGAAAGCAGAGTCTTTTGCAGGGTGGGATAAGTCCTGTCTCCTGTGGTTTAAGCAGGAATCCCAGAAATCTGTCACCAAAAAAAAGAAAAAAGAAAAACTAAAAAAAAATCTCAGAGAATTTTAGCTGCTAATGATACGTAGAAAATATACTTATTTTTAAAAGAAACGGTACGCAAATTTCAATGTTGAACTTTCTGCACAAAGCAGTGTGAAGAAAGAATGAAACTGTTTTATGCATATAAAATTCCTCAAGCCAGGGGATGAGCTCAGAAGCTTCACTAGAATTCTCTCCCCTGTCAATTTTAGGACACTTACCTAGTAAAAGTTGTTAATGCTGTTCAGCATTTTCAGTACGAGCAGGAAGGTGCAAGTAACAAATACAAATGACTGTGAGTAGGGATCTATGCTCGTTCAGTGATCAGTGCCCTCCAAATGCAAATAGCTGTGCATACCTGAGGAGAGGATGTGAAGACCCCAGGCAAGCTGTGTCTGCCTCTTGCTCACAACTGGTACTGGCTGGGGAACCATTTTCCTTACGCTCTCCAGCTGTACTCAGTATCAGCAAATGCAGGACAGAGGAAGTTGTTTTAAGGCAGAATATAATGCTGTGAAGTCTCATGGGCTGAGGAAATGGTGAGTAAACCAATCTACAGAGGGGAAGTTGATAATTTTTCTCAGTAGTGGTCAGGTTAAGGCACTGTGATGAAAATGCAAAGCTGAAAGGAGCAGATCATATGGTTCTACCAAGTAACACAGCTGCTTCAGAGCAGGCATTTCCCAGCACAGCCACACTGTCTCACACTGCAGAGAAGGCTGTTTGATCATCTCTCATTGCTGTCCTGGATCTTCCCTTATCTTGCACTCTGGGAGGGATAATTAAGCAGTTCTTGGAGTCTTTGGCATGTCTGTGATGGTATGTGCTCTTTGTGCAGTGCAATTATGCTAATTCTCCTCCTAAAAGAACTTCTGTACCACTGAGGTCAGGACTAGAGGGCCTGCAGTATGTCCTCTATGATAACATACAGAACAGCCAGATCCTTTGTGGAACACCTCAGCTTGCAGATAGACATCTTACTTCTATCCCTTTGAAACACATAGTACTTTGAAATAAATACAAAGCAACATATGAGAATTTCAGACAATGCTTTGTTTCCTTTGGAGTGCCACTTTGGGCAGCACTTAATAGTTTGTGTTCCCATTTGTATCCACAAAATTTTGTTCCAGGAAGCAATAAACAGCATCTGTCAGTATCTGAGCCTGTCTGACTCCACTAAGACAGCCTGGCACTTCAGGAAGTTAGCATCATTTCCCAGAAAGACTGCACACAACAGCAGGTTTTCTTCTGTTGTCAGAAACTTGACTGGTATGAAATACACCATGACAAATAAATTTCCAAGCCTCACTACTTTTATGACCACCAGTACAGGAGAAAAGGAAAAAGACTACAAGCAATATTGTTTGGTGCTTGTGATTTAACTAATCTCTTCTTTCAGAAGTTGCTGGAAACTGTTGCCTGAATCAAGATAGCCTCTGCTGGCTGAAATTAGACTGAAGGTTGCAGATTCATGATACACTTCCTGCATTTTAATCCAAATTTTTGGACTTATAAAAAATTAAGTGTAAGATAACCAGTGCAACTTGTTATCTCAAGTTGTAAAGTACCTTTTAATCAGCAATAAGTGCTGGCTGGACATGTCTATAAAAGGATGTTTTGACAAATTGGAACATACTCAAAATAGAGGATGCTGAAAATGTTAGAGGCAAATCTGTTGGTGATATTCAACAAAGCTGCCTGAACTGAAACCAGTGGGGTTTTCCCATGCCTTCTGGGAGGAAGAAAACCCAAAAATAGTGAGATTGCTCTAATAAATATCTCTAAATGAGCTAACTCTTCCATTTTCTTCGTTGTTTTGCTCTTTTCAACACCTGAAGGAAAACTGAAAAACCAAGGAGCATGAAAGTGGCTTACTGAAGTAGCTGTCTCAAGTGGAGTGTGTTAAATGAAAAGGAATAGAAAGGAGAGCTCCTTTAGTTCACAGAATTGCTTTTCCTATCTGTGACTTTATACATCTCATCTAAAATTTGCTTGTTTGATGCTGTCCCTAAAAATAATGTTCCTTTTGCATGTGATTTGTGTGAGGTGCGAGAACATGTTGGGATGATACAAATTTCTCTACCAACTAGAAATCCTGCAGGAGCAAGCAGAAATATAAAAACTCAAAAATATCACACTTTCATCAGCATTGCCCCCACACATCAGAAGGAGAAGCTGCAAAGGTGTTTTCCATATAGCTCAGATATGAGCCACTTCCAAAGTGCAGAATTACGCCGAGAGGCCGTGCTGCACTTCAGCTCACCCAGACTGTAGGGACCAACCCTGGACAGAGATCCAGGTGGAGGTTTATGGCCAAAGGGGCAAGTGCCCTTTTTGTTAGCATTCTGCTATGAACATAAAGATCATAAACATCTTCCTCTAGCATTCAGACCCCTTTAGCTATTCCGAAGACAACAGTTCATCTATCTTCCAGTTGCATTATGTCTCTGCAAGGCACTATTGTTCTCACAAGTCCAAGTGAAAATCTGACTGCTTTGAGGGACTTACCTATCCCCAGACTAGAGATAATTTCAAGGTCTTGAAAGCTACTGGCTTCTAATATTGCTTGTGGCAGCTTCAGGGTAAAGGGCAGCAAATCCCTGTAAAAACAAACACAATGAAAAAACAGCAGAAGGACAAACCCCACAGTTGTTAGGAACTCCAGACTTCAGCTGATTTTAGTGATTGGATTGACTCACAATTTCATCCGTGTTCTGTGGCTGGTAAGGAATTATGGACATTGTGCCAGACTGGGCTGCTCTGATTTCACAAAAGATCACCAGCTTCTGTGGTGATGCTTCATGCCATAGCACTGACTTAATCCCTGTGGCTTGGCTCTGTCCTCTGAAAAGAGCAGGAATGCCTCTCACCTCAGGGAAGGCCACAAGGGTTGAAATATCTTCCCATTAAAAGTGATGTGCTACAAATTGTAATTATTTTTATTGGAAAAGCCAATCTTTTTCATGTGGAAAGGGTTTGAAGCCTCTTTTCTTTCTGTTTACCCCTCTCTCACTACTCTGCTTCCTCTTTTAAAAATCTCTGTAAGTGTAAGGCATGGACACACAGCAAGGCACGGAGGGACTGGGAAAGGAAAGCCCCAGCTGGGGAAGGGTCACCCCTGGGTGAAGGGACAGACAGGGAGGAAGTGCTGCATGACACTGAGGAAACACATATCTCTCTCTAACCCTCTACTCTCAGACTTCTGAGTATACTTGGTTTCTGGAAAGATGCTGTACTTCTACTGAAAATAAAGATAGAGTTTCTCAGAGGATGTTGGCTGGGTTTCACTGAAACACGCCCTAAGTCTCAAGCAATTTAACAGAGCCCTTGGTCTGCCAGTGAACTGTTCAGGTTTGCCTCTTGCCCAGTGACAATTTGCTAACCCTGTTCTTGCCTCAATTCCATTTTAAAAGGACTAGAAAAGCCAGTCCCTAAATGATAGCAAGGAATGGTGCAGGATCATCTTACACATGAAAAGTGTGTAAGTTTCTGACCTTTTTAACAGATGCATACCTTACTGATATTTTGGGTTCCCCATGCTCTGTGCACTGCTGAGCACTCTGTTGTCACACTCACATAAACTGATGTGATCTCTCACCTATTACTTTTTCATGGCAGATACGAGGTTTAGAAGATGAAGAGGGTCCATGTAACTTCTGCTTTCTTTGTTATTTTATATGCACGAAATTTCCATTAATTTTCTTTTTTAAAAAAAAAACTTATTAAGATCAGGAAATATTAGGACATTGCCCTAATAGAAAAAATATCTGGTTTTATTAATGGGGCAGCAGCTTGCAGACCAGCCACCAAGTCATCTGTTACCTAGAGGCAGGTAATATATCCAGACCAAAAGTTTTTTTGAGAAGAGCTTGTCAGTCCTGAAAAGCTGTTTCCAGGTATTCATAGACAATTTACTGCATCCCTGCTATCAGAGCTCTACATTCACCATCACAGAGAGCTCCTATGAGCTGCCAGCAAATGGTAGGTCAGTGTCTTTTTATTACCTGCTTCTCTCAGAAAATTATTCCCTTTTTAACTTGTCTTTTGACAGTAGCCTGGAAAATCACATGAACCATCTGAATGTGTATTTGACACTCAGAAATAACATCTCTAACAGGAGCTGAACTGATGCCTTGTGAAGGCTGACCTAGAACAGAGGCTAGACAGAGTTAAAGAATAAAGTGGGGATTTATTAAAAGGCCTGAATGGATGCACCTTGGGCAGTACAAGATCCCAGCCAGGGCTACACCCAAGATGAACCCAAAACGGTCACAAAATGGACACAGTCACAAGATCTCTCACTTTAAAAAGTTTTGGTCCATCAGCATATTGGACTTAATTGTCCAGTTACAGCTTTAGGTTATGAAGTCCCATCCCTCATGTTTTTCCCTCTTCAGTCCACACTGTTTATGCTCTTGGCCTGAAATTTGGGTCCGTTGTCCTTGGTTCCAAGCTAGGAAAGGAATTGTTTTGTCTATCTGCTCTGTGAAGAGAGCTTACCATCCCTTAATATGAAGCTCAGAACTACACACTACAGCAGTACAGAACCTGAAAAATATAAAAGCTAAAATATAAGGCATCAGATAGAAGAACTTTCCTTTCTTTCTCTCTCTTTCTTTTCTTTTCTTTTCTTTTCTTTTCTTTTCTTTTCTTTTCTTTTCTTTTCTTTTCTTTTCTTTTCTTTTCTTTTCTTTTCTTTTCTTTTCTTTTCTTTTCTTTTCTTTTCTTTCTTTCTCAAGCCATGATCCTTTTTGCAGGAAAGCAGAAGTGAGCATATTTTCTTTGTCACCAGCCACTTACTATAAATGCCCAATTATATTTTGCATTTGGGCTGTTCTTTGCTTTAGTGAGAAAGAAATCATTTTAAGGGCCCAGGGGTTGACTTATGTCCATTCTATAGGGTCTATATTCATAGATGGCTAAATGTCTATTAACTGATGAGGGCGAGGTGGAGCATGGTTTCTTGTGTGCAGGTAGGAGTTGTGGCTCAGTAGTGCTGAACTCAGGTGGCTGCAGGAGCAATGGTCAGAGCAGTGGGGACTGGCTGGATAACTGACTGGCACACTGTATCCTGCCCCAGACACTGTTCCTACTGTGTGACTGATGTGACTGCCTTGTAAGCATATCCTGAATCTGCTCTCTCCTCTTCAAAGGAAATAACTGCTTGAAGAGTCATGTAAGTTTATATAGGGGAAGTCAAAAGTCTACAACCAGCTCACAACCAGGCCTGCTGCAGCAGGGACAGGGTAAGCAGGTGGAGGTATTGCTGCAGTGTGCTAAAGCATGAGGTACACAGATTAGAGAAGGCTGCAGACATCATCAGCTGGTGATCAAACTTTGCACTAGTGAAAATGACATTACAGGTCTCTTCCACCTCTGTACCCATTATTCTTGGTATTTCTGTGCTGAGCGAACAAACACTTTGTTTTCATTTCAAATTTTAGCCTAAGAAAATACATTGTCTCAGGTCTACTTTCCTTGACAGATTCCCCATAGGTGACAAAGTGCTTTGAGTTGCCACCAGGCAACAGTCCATTATTAGGTTTGCCAAGTTGCTACCAGGTGTGTGTGTGTGTGTGTGTGTGTGTGTGTGTGTGCTTAAAGCTTTAAAGAAATAGTTACTCAGCTCAGGGCCCTTCTTCTTCCCTGCCCTCCTAGCCTCAGTTCTGTGCCTCTGCTCTTTGTGGAAGCAGCCCCATGGACAAAGCTTCCAGCTGCAGGGACAGCTGTGCTTGTGGGGTGATCTGGCCCCATTGTAGATACATCTGAAACACCTCTGGTCTGGCAGGCTGGAGAGTAGCAGGGGAAACAGGGGTCTGTGCTGGGACTGGGAACTGGGAAGGGCAGACCAGAGGGGAGGGCAAGATGACTGTGCCATGGAAGCAATGAATGCAACTCACCTGCTGACACAGTAGAAGGCAACCAATTTGAAAACATCCTCAAATACAAGGACAGATCCTTCCAGGTACAGGACTGGTGAAAAACAGAAAAGACAGTCAGCAGCTGATTTCTTTGAGCTATATGATAAAAAAATAACAGGTAGGTTTGGCTGGCACATCTTGTGTTCAGTCATGGGCTAATATGATGAAGCATAAAGAACTGCCTTCAAGTGGCCAGATGCAACGTGATTCTTCAGGGAGACACTAGAGAAGAAATATCTCAGCTTGGCTTTCTGAAAAGTTAGCTCAAAATATCCAAGTGTTTGACACTAGCAGAAACAATGGGAAGAAAGAAACCTCCCAGCTCACTTCCAAAGGGATCCTTACAAGCCCATCTGTCTCTAAGGATGTGCATATCTGCAATACATACAGGGCTGACCTTGTGACTCTCCATGCTGGAATCTGGTTTGGTCTGGATGGACAAAGTGCTTTGAAGAAACAAAAAACAGAAATGACTGTTTCATTACTGTGTGTGTGGGCTCTGACCTGGGTCACACAGGCAGTGTGAGCACAGCTTATTTGTATCTCTTCCATCTTCTCCCTCCCATGGTGTTATTCAGTGACTGCACTCCCCTTTAAGTGGCAAAATACAATCCACCATATTGCAGAGTTCTTTAAGATGAGCTTCTTTATAAAGACATGCATTTGGCATTGTGTAGCCCAAATCTCACACGTTACTACAGAGCTTTTGGCTTTTAAACTAGAAAAAATTCACTGACTGGTAGAGAAATTTCACTGACTGATAACCCAAGGCAAAGACCTGGATCTGCAGGAGAGATGTGTCCATCTTTGCTTCACCCTTACAGTCTGACAAACTCTATGCCTGTTTGCACACAACATGGCCCCACCACAGACATTGACAAGGGTAAAGAAATCAGCAGTGGATTCTCAGAAATACCCTCTTACTAGTGGGAAAGAACCATCTCAAAGCTGCACTCCAGAGCTGCCCCAGGAGCCTGCCAGGAGTCCCTGGGGAGCAGCACCAGCTCCCATCCCCATGGCACTGCCTACAGGCACTGTGCATCTTCCTTCACACTGTTCCAGGTCAGAGCTGGGGACTCAAAGCTCAGCTGTTGTGACTCAGCTTCCTCAGCCAGCCATGATTCACAGCCCTGTGAGCCCCCTGCCCTGCCTGCCTGGTGCTTGGTCTCCTGCAAAGAAGGGCCTCCAGCACCTGCAGGAAGGACACATCCACCTGGTCTCCTCTCCCTCACCTCTGTGCCCTGGCTCTTGTTTTCCAGCCAGCAGATAATCCCCCTGCAAGGAAATGCTCAAGACTGTCTCTTGTTCAGGTTCATATCTCATTCCCCAAACCAGGCATTTCCTCCTTTTACTTCTCCCTTTGTTGTAGCCCAGGCCCAGCAGGTTGTTATTTTGGGCTGAATACTCCAATGTAGGCATTTTTTATAGAGACAAAGACCGTGTAATTCTCAACAGTCATTCCTAGCATCAGCTATGTTGGATCAGCAGGAACAGTTTAACCTCCATGTATGCACTCAGACCAGACTGCATTGTGTAATTTAAAATGTACTTCAAGCAAAACAATCCCTTATCCCCTTTCCCTCACTTTTCTCTCACAACTGGAAAAATCATGTTTGGCAAGGTTCTTTCTTTTTCCATAGTAAGAATCATATTTCAGTCAGGGATTTTCATTAAACATCTACCATGAATAATTTCTGTAGTTTGAAACCCATCTGCTTTGCAGTTCTGACACAGGAAACAAAAATAAAGACAAAACCCAGTCCTGCTCTGGAGAATGAACCAAAAACCCAAGAGTTGAATTCACTTGAATCTCCAGCTATTAAATAAAGCCCTTTGTACAGATGATGGTTTTAAGGGAGTTGGTTTTTTTTTTCTCTGTCAAGAACTACGTGCTCACTTTGGCATTCTGAGTTGCAGGTATCCATAACAGACCAGGCTGCACCTGTACATGCTCACATATATGAGCAAATTGCTTGGATTGGGACTATTGATTGCTTCTGTGCCAGGAAGATCTGCCACTAGGGAGCTTGAATGTCAGGCAAAGAAATATATTAGTCTGAGTGCCTCTGTGTCAGGAGTTTCCACATATAAGTGCCTTGCCACTGCATAGCTACTTCTCCTCACATATACAGTTAAATTGCATAAAACACCACAAATCACCAGGAATTATACTGCTAAAGAAGACTAGGTACAAAAAGCTGCTGAAGCTCAAGGACAGAAGTTTTCAGCAGGTGGTATATATAAATAGGACTGTCCCTGCTCTGGGAGGTCACAGAAGGTAACAAAACCAAGCATATTTCTCAGCAGGCTGGAATTCATCATACAGAGACCCACAGCTCTCCTGGGACATTTCTGGGCAGCCTGCAAACAAGTAAGAACAGATGGAAGAATAGTAAGAACAGTCCTTTAGATGTGTCATTACTCGAGGTACTAACACCATCAGGAGCAATGCTCAGCCCAGAATTTATTCTGAGCAGTGGCCATGTCAAGCAGCCTGCACAGAGTTGCCATGGCTACTTGGATCTGCTCCCAGCACAGCATCCATGGGGAAATTCTGCCTTGCAAACTCCTGAGGGGAACATCTTCCTTGGGAGAAAATGTAACACTTTTCACCGATTTTTTTTCTAGACACCTGCTGACACCAGCAGACATCACTGATAAGCAGAACTTTTCTTTTGGATGGCAGATGATGGGTTTGATACAGGAACCTGTCTTGTGGGAATGGTTGCCATTCACCTGTGGAGATCATTACGTGCATCCTGCTGCATGTTTCTAATTCTTGGAAAGATGAAGAAAATAGCAATCTTGAACAGCTAAAAGCACTTTGCTGTCTGTTGGGGACAATATTTCTGCCCCCCAGAGCCATTGCTGCCTTCAAGGCACTCTGCTCTGAGAAGACAATCAGGAAGAGGTGATTTTCTCTGGCTGTGGGTGTGTTGTGGGTAGTTGGGGATATTTCATTGACATGAGAGCTGCTGCTTAGAGAGGGATTGTGATGCTGCCATTTATAGGAACTCATGACTTTAGCAGAGTCTACAAGCAGACATCTGCCAGACTGCTG
The DNA here is from genome assembly GCF_012460135.2 of Molothrus ater. NCBI lineage: Eukaryota > Metazoa > Chordata > Aves > Passeriformes > Icteridae > Molothrus > Molothrus ater. Next base: position 46,799,644 of record NC_050483.2, on the reverse strand, counting down.
TAATCCTGATGAAAAGTGCAGAGAAAAAATTCACCTTTCTTGGGCTTGTGAAACTAGATCCAAGGCACCTTAAGAGCAAGGAAATATCTACATCTCACCATAACAGTGCCTGAATGTCAAGAATATGATCAAGAGCAAGAGAAAAATAGGATGGGTTCTGTGAGCCAAACATATTGCCACAGCATATTGAGTTTTACCTGATATTTAGAAGCCCATTGAAAAATGTCACTTTCAGAAAATAAAAGGGGAAATGTGTAGATCAGTGGGCAATTTTGAGTAGTCTGAAACAAAGAGACAAGTATAATTGAATTTTTCTTATGGTTGACAGAAGCAATACCAACATGAATTAGTGGTTCATTGGTGACTATACTCTGGTTTTGTGTCCTTTGGCAACTCAGTAAATGAACAGAACATGGCCAGGTTATGAACTGTTATACATATTTATGATTGTCTCATCTTCCTCTTCCAAACACCAGCATGGTCTGAAGAGTGTCATCTTTAGGCCAATCTGTATTCATGTTCCCTTTACTCTTTGGCTCTCCCCATCATTTCTCCATCCAGATGCAGATGTCTTTGAGTCACACTGTCCCTGAGCATTCTGCCATAATTTCCTCTCCAATTTTTTCCCCACAGAATTGTGTTTGCTAGTTCCATTGTTCTGGTTACATGGACAAACCAAGCCAATTTCATCTTATTGCTTACACAGGCTCATGGGACTCAATTACTTCAGCTTCTTCTTCTTCTCTAGTGGCACTGTAAGTGCTATCCACTTGGTTTTTCATTTGTTTTTGGTATCTGTGTAGTCCTTCAGAGACATCTGAATTCAAAGACACAAATTCCTTATTCTGCAGCAGTTATGTTGACAGAGGACTACTGAGAAAACAACCATCCTCAGGAGTCCTGTCTGGATGTGCTTAGATGTTCTCAGTCTTCCAGATTCTGGGAAACTGAGAGATTTATCATTATGGGTGTGATTCCAGTTTTCTGTTTCTATTTTCAGATTATAAATCCAGAGTGTCCTAACAAGAGGTGTTTTTCTCCTTTGGTATAAGTCTCTGTTTTGACACCACAGGTTGCCATGACCTTTGCAGTAAGCAGCACAGGCCAGCTTTGCTGCTGTTCTACCCTCGGTGAGTAAACCTTGCTATGAGCATCACTCCAAGGCAGAGGCTACCAAAATTCTTACTGCCAGACACTGACAGTTCAGGTTAGCAGCTTAGCACTTTCCTGCCCGTGGGGAAGGAGCCCTGGGTATTTTCATGGAGTGTTACAGTGACTGCTGTAGCCCCAAAGCTGAGGCTGTTGTGTCTGTCACGATTCACTGCACTTGTCCTACCTGCTGTGCTCTGCAGAAATGTGTGAGAGTGTGATGGAATTCCTTCTGGTTATTGTTCCAGTTCCCCAGTTCTGACCCTTATTCACACAATTGGCTCCTCGTGGTTTTAAGAGAAAGATCCTCAGCTGGATGGTTCTAAAGGAGGGAAATTTAGACCTTATTGGCAGAAGTCCTTAGTGTGTTTAAGGCACTCTTCTGCAACATCTCTGTTGGAAAGTTCCTGGTGTCTGTCTCTAGCATTGTTTCTTGTGTTATTTCTTGATGATCTTGTGGATGGTACTATATGGCCTTCTAATGCTGTGTTTTTGTAAAACACTGACACAGTTTATCTTTTTTCTCTTCTCAAGGCCTTTTTATTTATTCTATAATCCAGTGTCTCTGCTTCTTCCACATGATTTCAAAGCTGTAGTTTCATTTTTGGTTGCACAATTCTAGACTGTCCTGGTCAACCTACGTCTTTTTTGTCTTTCTTGTCTTTCCTAGTGTGCTTTACTTAACTGCCAGTTGTTTCTGGTTTTTTCCCTCATCAAGGAAGGGCTGAAACTTCCCCTGTTTGAACTTCTGCCTGAGTCTCCTGTTGTGCATCCAACTCCTGCTTTTTCAAAAGATTTCAATTTTATGGTTTCCTACAGAGTTTAATCTTTCAGGCTATGATGAAAAAAAATCACTGTTTATGGCAGTTCCTGGGAAATTGGAACTAATGAATTATGAAAGTGGTAAAGTGTTAATGAGCTTGGTTGTAGAATATAAGATAAACCTATTTTTAAACTATGTTCTTCACTAAGTACAATTATTTTGTGCTGAACAAAGTGTCATTAAAGAAGATGGAAATCACAGACTTTTGTACTCTTCTCAGGCTGGAGCTGAGTAGAAGGGACACTCAGTAGAGATGACAGTTCCCCTCTACTCTGTGTGCATGTTCTGCTGCTAAGATAAGGAGCTGTCCTACACCTAACAGCCACAGGGGTCTTGGCCACTCCACTGTACTTTGGCTCACCCACATTCACCCAAGCAGATGGGCAGCACCTTGGTGTCCACTGAGGTTTAATGCCTTTAATTCAGTTTAAAATGCAGTGCTGCCTGGTCTCGTTGTCTCTGCTGCAGGATGCTCAAGCAGGAATATGTTACAGGCGTTTTGCTGCTCTTCTTTGCTTCCTCCTCATTGCCAGCAGTGTTTCAGCAGGGTGAGAGGGTGCCTCTCACAGGTACTCCATGCACAGCCAGCTCAGCTAAAAGAAAAGTGTCACAGCTCCTCAGTGCTTTCCTAAAAGGTATCCATGTGGATAGCACTGCCAGCTATTTCAGGGATTAAGAGCAGAGCACATGCTGGAGAGCAGCTCTTCAGTTTCAGAGCCCTTTCCTTACTTGTTAGGTCCTCAATCCCATATCCAGGTATGGAATAATGTGGAAATTCCAGCGTTTCTTCAGCCAGAGGAGATCCAGGACTTCTTCCCAGGGGAATTTCCAGGACCAGATGTCAATGTGAGATACAGCTGAAGTTCTAGATGCAGCCACACAGGGTCTGCTTTTGCAGGAATAAAGTAGGGAATATGGCCTTTCTGAAATAGTGAGTTCTAAGGGGCACACCCAGGAGAGGAGGATAACATTCAATCAATGTGGACCCTGCACTAAGCAGCTGGGCAAGAGTTGGGATCATTGCTGGAGAAGTCACATTTTTGCAGGTCATTCAGCATCCACTTGTACGTTACAATGGCAGTACAAGATTTGTGCTGCCCAGCTGCCCACTAAAACTGTCAGGGCTGAGGCATGGCTGACAAGACAAACTTGATATAGATACTTGTAAGTTACTCTCAGAAGGCAAATTTCTTTGGTAAAACTTTGTGAAGCATTCAGATATATAAAGGGTCTCCCCTGTGCCTCATGTAACAGGAAACGGTGCTATGATTTGAAATTCTGGGGATTTAGTTCTTAGCAACAGTCTCCAGGTCCTATGGATAACTCTTGAGAATCAATCCTTATGTGAAAAATGTATGCTATCATACAGATGTATTTTATTAAAAAATGTTTTTCTCCATTTACTTTGGAGAAGAGTTTATTTCTCTGGCTCTGAGATACATTGTGAAGTACCATAGTGCTGAGGTTAATCATACAGAAAAAGGAAATTTGCCAAGTGTTTTAAGGGAAGACATTCAGTATTCAGAACCACGTTCTGCAAGAGAGACTTCCATGAAGAAAAACCTTCACAAGCAAGACAATTTCCAAGGGTGACTGATGAAAGGGAATAACCCACTTTGAAATGGCAGAGGTCAATATGGTGGACAAAAAAAGGAAAAAAAATACACTCCTGCTTCCTAGAGCTGCAATCCCACCTAGCTGACAGCCTGATGAAAACAGCTCTTTTGTTTCCTGCTTCTGAGTGGGATAGATTGCCCTGTCACTGACTGTGAGGGTCCTACTCAAGGGTCAAAGAGTGAGGTCCTTAATGCCCTCATTTCACTTCAAACAGTATCTTATTTACCTCATTTACAAATCTAAATGTAAACTACAAAAATTACAAATCTAAATCTCATGTTTATTCAGCTCTGTAAGATCTTTAGATAGCACTGTCCAAGGATAAAAAAATATAATTTGTTTCTGTTTAGCCTCTGAGACAAGGACACTTGTATTATGGGTACTGATTTAGAGTAGCTGTTTTAAAGCCAGTAAGCTTTTTGGGTTGTGTTCAAGGAACTAAGCAGAGCAGGGTAAGACAATATTATCCTAGAACAGCACGCATAGTCTCTAGCTCTGATTACACACAGATTTTGCATTTTGCCTCTTGGGAGTGAAAATAAGGGGGAAAAAAAAAGCCAAAGTAAGGATTAACAAAGCTAACAAGACCCCGAGGGCTTCTTTCCAAAATGCTTTCCCTACAATCCCATCAGTTCAAAGCTTAGAGTAAAAATGAAAGTATTTGTATGGAGAGATGGGAGGTAACTGCTCACGATGAGAGTTAAAAAAAAAAAAGAATAAAGCTACCCGCTACAAGCAACCAGAATGTTTCCAAAACAACTTGTAAATCACAGAGAAGCCTGGCACTGTTCAATCTTGAAAAAGCAGCTGCACAAGTATTTAATGTTTTAAAATAAGCAGTGTGTCAAAGTGATGTGGAACTCAGCTCAAATGAGAAGGACTTGGTGAGGCTTTCTGCTTTCCTTATGCACATCTGCATTTAGGAGAGAAATTATGGACCTGCACAACAGGTTATAAAATGTGTCTTCATACCATGTTTTACAATATCCCCCAGGCCCGTGGTCACTGCTCTTGCCAACCCAAAATTCTGGGCTCCTAGCTCAGAGTAGTCTCCTGAAAGGGAACTCCTTGACTCTAACCCACTTTTCAGGGTTAACAGTGATGTGGATAATGGAGAACTCATCCTTGGCAGCCAGACTGATCTCAGGAAGATGTCTAGGTTAGACATCCTTAGGGGACTAGAAATCACTCAGTGTCTTATCTCGAATCAAACCACAGGCAGCAGACGAGACAAAGATAATGTCTCCTACGTCCTGATTACAGCCCAGATAGAGCTGCCCTTTGGTCTGGCACTGCCTGTGGAGGCAGACGAGTTCCAGCACCACCCCCAGAGCTGAAGGTCAGGGCTGGGGCAGAGCTGCCCAGTTATCCCATGCCATGGAGCTGACTTGCTCAGTGGGAGCTTGTCCATGCCAAGAAGCCGTGTTGGTGATGGCAGACTTTTCTCGTTAATGCGAAATATGCATAAACAGAGGAAATAAGCCCATGCAGAGCCCTGGGTGATGCAGGCAGATTGTTATCTGTGTCTGAGAGAGCCTCATCTGAAGATAACTAGGGTAGCTCTACATCTCATAGGCAGCAACAGGAACTATGTTAAGTGACAACATTCATCAGTCTACCCTCCTAAATGGCAAGGTGTCTGCCCAGAGCCCTCCTTAAATGCAGTTAAACTCCTTAAAATGTGAACCTGAAGGTTAACTACATGTTCAGCTTTTCCAGTCTCCCCTGCTAAAAATACACAAACTTTTACTCATCAATTTGCTAATCCTTGAAAAAAAAGTAGTCTTGGACAAGTTTTGCTGCTGCAATGTATGATTTGCTTAATTGAGATGGAATCAGCCAGTTTTGGGGAAAGAAGGGAAGAGGGATCTTCTGTCCCAGGGGTGTTGATAACTTGTTATTTTTTCCAGTACATTTCTTCCTTTTTCAGGCTTGTCAGTCCCAGAGCTGACAACAGATTCTTGCTTTGCTTCAATCACACGCTCCATCATGCAACAATAAAGGAAAACATTCCTCTTAAGTAGATTGGAAAAATTTACTCTCCACTCTACAGCAGCTGAACTGCCTGTCAGGCTGTACAAAAAGCATACAAAAGAAGTCTGAATAGCTGTGTTGATACCTCAGCACTGGACACTGTCAAGAGCTCAGCAAGCAAAAGGTCTCTCTGCAGCCCAGTAAATACAATCATGGCCAGGATGGGCTTGCTCAGGGTTGGTGATGCACAGCTGGCCAAGCCCCTTCAGCAACCTGTGCTTCAGCCCCCAGCCTGTAAAATTGGTGCCTTCCTTTGGAAAAGTCAGCTGAATTCATCTTGGCAGGGAAGGGAAAGGTCAGCTCCCCATCCTGCTGCCAGCAATGCTCTGCCTCAGAAAGGTTGGCTGCTATGGAGCAATTTGGCCACAGTTATGGATTGACTTCCCACCCATCCCAGCAGTGCTTTTGCCCTGCCTGCAGCCTCCTCTCCTGGCACCATGAAGCAGCTCTGATGGCTCCTGTTTCTGTGGCCAGCCTAGAGCACATTGGAGGCTCATACAATCATTCAGCATTACAGGATGTGACCCCATCCTTGGTCACCTGCTGCCCCTTTCCAGCTGGTTCTCAGGCCTCTCTCTCCAGTCTGCCACCAACCCTTCCCAGTTACCTGTAGCCCCTCAGCCCTTTACCACTTTTTAATCCCCATTCCAGACTTTATTCCACATAACCCAGCATATGGTAACACCTCTAAGGAAGCATTTCCCCCCACACTGTCCTGCTTTCACACCCCACATCCACATTTCCCTCCTTCCCAGCCAGAACCTGCATGAGGCAGAGAAAGCCAGGGCCAGAGGGGCTGAGGACAAGGACATGGGCTGCTGACACATGAGGAATGGCAAGAGCCCTTCTTGTGGCAGCAGAAAGTTACAGTCTGAGCTCACATAAAACCTGACTCTTTCTCCTCAGGAGAGGGCCCATGCCCTTTCCCACCTACTTTATTGTACTCATGGGGCTGCAGGACCTTCCCTAGTTGCGGGGAAAACTGATATTTTTTCCTTATACACATAATATATATTCAGTAAAGTCATATTCTGTAGTGAACTTGAAGAAGCTGAATGATCTTCCTGACTCATAGACAAGTCTCCAGGGCAGTTCATGAGGTGGCTGCCAAGTCCTCTCTTTGCTGTATCGCTGAATGCCAGAATGGGTTATCAAAAACACCCACACACAACCCAAAACCACCAAAAAAAGCACCACCTTGATCTTTTCACTCTGTAATGTCAGGTTCAGCCTCTCATCTATTCAGAGGAAATCAAAGCTATAAATAGTCCTACCCTGCTTTCATGCCTCAGTTTACAGAATTAAGAAATCTTCTTTCTGGTATTGGATGTTGCAGGGCTTCCACTGAAGGAGGTTAACTGCTTTGTTTAAAGTGACCATTTCAAAAAGAGCTGTGGTACCATTACAGTGATAACAGAAGTAACCAAGTATATTTTCTGATGGGCCCTTCTGCCTGCAGTCTGATGAGCCAGAGATTCTTTTGAGAGGTTTGGCTTGGGAAGGGTGGAATGTACATTTACTCCTTGGATTGTCCCATGCTAGCTGAAAATTCCCTTCAATATCTGTGCAACAGCAGTCCAGGAGCATTGCAGCGTTATTAACGGCACATGAGGAAGTCTATCTCAGCCTGCAGCAAGCTCAGCCCCCCAGTATGCCTAGGGGCATAGAATTACCCCTGGGGGGCATTACTGGGCCTTTTCAAGCAGGTACAAGTACCTGACAGGAGTTGATTGCAAATCTGCACTGATTAAATAAACTGAGCACGTCCTGTCTTTCCCTATGCACAAAGTGAGAAGAAGCTGAAGAAAGGAAGGTTATGGGTTTTGGGGAGATCACAGGTGACACAGTAGTACAGAAAATATTTGTTTTATTTATTTTTTCACCATTATCCCTCTGTGAATCTTAGCAGTATTTCTTCAAGAACCTGGACCTTAGAGAATTGGAAGTGCTTTTGCTGCTCTACTGAGACATCCCTTCTGAGACCTGCTCTCTGCCCTTCAGCTCACCCACAGCCTGGCTCAGTATCACTTGTGGGATCCCTCAGGCTGGCAGGGACAGCAGATCTCTGGCCCAAAATCCTGTTAAAACCAGGACCATGAGGTCAAGCCAAGTCACTCAAGGCTTCATCCAGCCCAAACATTAAAACCTCCCTGGAAAATCTGCAAGTGCTACCCAAATAAATGTTTTTATCTTGGAAGTCAGGGTCGGGTATACCAGCCCACACACCAGTTTATTCATTTTAGCTATGAAGTGAAGGATCCCATCTTTCTGACCTCAGTCTGTACCACAGATTTCTATCCCCATCTTCATTCTAGTTCAGAAGGGATCCAAAATAAATGCAACTAAAATTATTTTTTAAATGGCAGATTGTCTTCTTATAGGTTGTTTCCCCATATATTGTGTTATTCTGAGAATTACCAAAATTGCAAGGTTTTTCTCTGCATTTGTAATGGTTATTTTTCTTTCTGGAAAAAAAAAAATCTGCCTATCTTCAGTCTACTTCCTGATTCCAGGAGACAGAGCGTTAGCAAAAGGGCTTGCAAAACTGAGGAAGCTATTGCAAGAGCTGTCAGCACTTCCACAAAAATACTCATATCACAAAGTCCATCTGCACAACTGGCCCCTTGCATTGAAGGAGTTAAATTGTGAGTAGGTTGCAGTAACCAAGCTATCCTCCTATTTTTTCCCATGATCTCATTTATGCAGAATTACAATGTAGTTCACGTGGGAAAACACCACCTGACCTTGCTGTGACATGTTAGCAGCAAGTACTTTAGTCCCTGAGTTCCTTAATCCAGCCTCAGCATTATGTATTAAAATAAACATTAACAAAATTAAACAGGGAGATCTGCCATAAATGACCATATTTGGCCATGTCAGCTGGGGTGCCAGAGCAGTGCAATAGGCCAGTCTATTGCCAGCATCTGGAGGTGCTTGAGCCAACAGAGAGCATCCACTGAGATGTTCCTACTCCATCTGCCTCCTCTCCCTGGCCCTGTGAGTGTGTCCTCACAGCACTGGGACACACTGACCCATGCAGGCACACTCAGCAATTTGTCTCCTTCATGCCTGAGCTCTGCCATCATGCCAGGTGTGCCCACAGCCCTCACCTCAGGCTGGCTGGGATGCAAAGACCAGGGCTTTCAGCAGCTTTGCTTAGAGCTAAACCTGCAAAGAGGAACAATGTCCATCCCCCTGTTGCTCTAGTGCCCCTCTATAAACATGCTGCTGCCTGATTACTGTTGTTTAATTTCCATCTGTGGCTGTTACAGGACAGTCAGAATGACTGCACATGTCCTTTTCATCTGTGCAAATGGCATTAGTCTATAATAAAAAGCTGTGGAGTTTTTTCCCATCTGTGCTTGGGAAGAAGGAATGGCAGTGTTGAAGGGACTGAAGTGACTTTGAAAATTAAGCTTTCACATCTTTAGAGTGCACCTATTTGGGATCATTAAGACAAGGAAGTATATTGTAAAATCTTCAGTAATCTTTTCCTGTTGATTTCACATTCCCTAACATCCAACAGGGAAAGGAACACCTTTGCTCACCTAAATTTCTGTTTGGCCTCCCCAGAAAGACCTGCCTTCCTGCTTCCTCTGTATCTGGTGTAACTCTTCTTTCTGTCCTGATAGAGTTTGCTGGCAGATGTTCACTGGTGGATGTACAAAGTGGTCAGATCCTCACAAACTTTCATGGCAAGCAGATGAAAGCAGTTAGAGAATTAACCAGGCAGGTTAAACTGCTGCTGTGTGTTTTTCTTGAGTTATAATCCTTTCCTAAATCCCTCCTGTCTCAAGCATTTCATATCAAACTCCAGTCTGCACTTCCTGAGCTCAGTCTCACTTTAAGAAAGGTCAAATAAGTGACCAGGGCAAACATTGGATTTCTTTATCAACATCCTTTTTTGCTACCAGGCTTGCAATTTTGTAGCAGCACTCAGGGATTGCTCTTAAACTGCTTTGGAGGGCAGTAATTGCCTGCACCTTTTCTGTCAAGGTACATTGTGGGTCCTCAGCACAAGGTCATCCCACAGAGCCTGGAGTACAGCTGCTGGCCATAAACCAGAAACTGAACTACTGTGTCCAATGGCACCAGGTCTCATCCTCCAAAGGAGGTATTAATCATTAATTAAATAAATATTAATTAAATAATTAATAATTATTATTTAATTATTAATCAAATGAATTAATAAGAAATAAAAGTATTAATATTAATTAATAATAATAAATAAAATGAATTAAATAATTAATAATTAATTAAATAAACATTAATTTAAAATGTTCTGGACATTTTTGTATTACTTGGAGATAATTTGTTTTGGTTTTCCTGTTTGATTTTGCTAAGGTTATTTCAAGACCTCTGTTAGATTCCAGCTTATTTAGAGTTGATCTGCAGAGAAGCTTGGAGGGTCAGAGCACAGAGAACGTTAAGTCTCATAATTTTCCTCTAATAAATGAAATAGCCACACTAAAGCCAAGGCTTCACTACAAACCCCTCCTTCAAGTCATTGATTTTTGGGGGCTCAACCCAGCCTTGGCCCCATGTGTTGTAAAAGATGCTTCTGAACAGTTGTGTCTGGTGGCAGATTGTCCCCCCAGGTACAGCTTAAATAAGGAACAGCAGCTGCACAACACGGGCTCACGTGGGCTGCCTGCAGAAATACACCTCCAGGTGAGCCAGGCCCCTGCAGCAAGGGGGAGGCAGGAGCAGGGTTACAGGAGATTGGCAGCTATGGCAGCATCAGACCAGCCTCAAAGCCCTCATGGCATGAACCTGAAGAGTTCAAGGTGGACTTAGCAAATAAATTTTATTGTTATTTTTATTTTAAAAAATCGAATAATATGAGCAATATGTTCTTTATTCTGTGAAATTGCAGATGCTTCTGTTTAGTGCCATTTTGCTTACTTGGAAAGGAATCACATCCTTTTTCCTTGGTACAGAAGAGCTTGGAAAACAATTACTATATATCCCACACCAAAGCATGTGAAAAAGATTCCTGAGAAGTATGTGATCAATTCATGTGTTTTGTGAAATCAAATTATCTTCAGATACTATGGACAAATTTCCAGAACAAAAGAAACTGTTAACCTCAGTTTATGGTGATAGAGCATTCCTTTTCTAAAGGACGTTACCCCTGTGGCAGGAGTACTTTATTTGTGAAAGTACAAGCTACTGCCACTACCTGCACCATGTGGTCTGTGGCACTCAGATGCTTCTTCCAAGCTCTCAGTATAGGCTACTTGAGAAACACACATGTACTTTAAACTTCTGATCCTTCCCTTTTTAATACTGCTGCAATGGAGCTGAGGTCAGCAGGATAAACCTTCTGAAGGTTTATCCCTGAAAAGGAGAGGGAACTGGGGCCTGAGGTTGCCACCAGTTTGCTGAGAAGAGCCAAAGGCAGGAGCCAGCTGAGGAAGAGCTGCTCAGTTTGTGAGGCTGGGGCTCCATCCCAGAAGTAAGGGGCAACTCTCAGAACAGAAAGTGCACAAAGTACTCGAGATTTTGGCAAAGATTGAGAGGTAGATGCCAATACTGCGTCTCTAAATGGTAGAAATCTTGTAACAAGCTTTAGGTCTGGGAGATTTCCACTGCTTTGAGTAAGAAGTAAGGGATCCTTCAGGCCAAGTGCAAAACCACAGAGATCCAAGGCTTTGAAACTTGCCAGGTTTCTCAACTTTCTGATGAACCACATGGTACCTGATATCAGCTGCTTGGCCTCTTCTATAGCTACTGATACCACTGGGATTTAGCTTTCCTGTCTCTGGAAGAATTACAACCAAAAAGAACCAGAAGAAAAATTTTAAAGTCCATTTTCCTGTTCTCTCTAAGGGCTACTTCACAGAAGAGGTGAAAATTTCCCAAAAGAAAAAAACAAAGGGAAAGAGGTTTCATTTCTTTATTCTCTTACCTAGTGGGTTCTTTGGGGATTTCCATTTAAAAAGAGAAATCACAGTTAAATACAGTCTTCCCATCAGAAAACAATACTTCTCTAAATCACCAAATATAAACAAAGTCACTATGAGGAAAAGAAATAGTAAAACAATGAACTACTCTTATTTGGTAGTGCAATGCCAAGAAGATTCTGAAGGGTTTTTTTGTACTTCATTGAATGACCATCTCTACAGAACACAGGGGCTGGGCAACATCCTCTGTACCATCATTGTGAAACCAGGAAAAGCCTCCTCAGATCCTGGCTGAAAAGTAGGATGGAATGAGGATGGCTCTACAAAAACAGCCAAGGACAAGAAGCAGCTGGCAAGGTTATTCAAAATAGTAACCTGGTTGCAATTTGAATTTTGCTAGGTTGCAACTTGAATTTTAACTGAAGGAAGACTCTCCATAAAATCAGAACTCTGTATGTTGAGACAAATTCAGATTTCAGTTTACATCTGAATGCATCAACTGTGTGGAGTCTGAGGAGTTGAAGTGAGGTGAGGAGAAGGATTTGTTCCTGCTTCTCTGAACACTTTGGGGGGAGCCAGTTCTCAGAAAGGGACAAACAGCTCTCCCTGGAGCACATCACACACATCATTGCTCATGTGTCAACCCAGACAGGAAAGAGATTTGCTGAAGTTAAAGAATAAATGTTTGGAAAAACAAACCCTGCCAGTCCACAGTGGCCATCAGGCTATTCAGCTGGGGTGTTTTGCATATTTTCAGGAGTGTAAGACCCAACTTCCAACTTGCATTCCACAGCAAGAGAGTATCTCTGGGGGTGCTCAGAGGTCTCCTACCCTGACACTTACAGAATACCAGCGGTGAGTGAAGGGCACATCATTAATCTGAGGCAATCCAGACATACCAGCTTACTTGTCAAGGAAGCTCAGGTTCTAAATTTTTTAAAGCATTTAGACATCTTTTAATTTTATTTCTGGAAAAAAATTAGAAGGCAGTGTAGTAATGCAGCTGAAGCTAGAGAATTAATTAATCACCAAATTAATTACCAAATCTCTGTGACACAGAAGATTTACCATCTCCCCTTGTGCTAGGTACTGTCCTTTGGCTTTATTAACATGAATTCATTCAATTTCTTTTAAACTTAAAATCTGGGGTACTTACCCTAATTGAGAAAGGAAGCAAAAGAGAGACTACTTCTGTACCCAGTGTGTTCTTGTCAGCACAGTGCAGAATGGAGAACTGAGAGGCTTTCTACCAACTGACACGCAACCCTGACAGAACTCAAGCTAAAAATAATGTGGATATCCACCATAGGAATGCATGAGCCTCATGGCTGCTGGGATTGTTGCTTGTGATGGCAGCTCTCCTGCTTTATGAATAAGAGCTGAATTTTAGTTATCCTCCTCCACTTACTTTGCAACTAGTATAAAAGTGATGGAAACTGATTTAATTCCTGCTTCTACCAGGAAGCTTGTCTCCCAGTACATTCTTTGCATTAAGGTAGTGATAGATTAGAAAATGCAAACAAGTTTGAAAAGCATGATGGCAAAGTATCTCTAGATAGGCTAGCTCAGTGACATTTTTGTGCTACATTTTATTTTGCCTGTCCTAAAATAAATCAGATTTCATGGCACAGGACATGAGTGAAGAAGTAACATTTCTATAACTGACATATTTTAGGATGACACGATTTGATTTTTTAAACTTTTATCCAAAGGAAACCTTGAATCATCAAAAAACCGATTCCCCACCATGAAAAATCTGTCCTAGGTCAAGTTCAAATAGCTAAATAAAGAAAAGGTTTCTCTACGCTGCTAACCCTTGCCCTTGTATTCTGAATTGAACACCTGAAATTGTGGCAAAAGGTTTGCTGCTCCTGCCCTCACATGGAACACTGAACATCCCCACGGCTGGGTGCTCCCAGGAGCAGGCAGGTGAGAGAGAAAACTTCCCAGGGGATGCAGCAGCCAGACAGGGAGCTGCCCCCTGTGCAGGAGCAGGGCTGTGACAGATTGTGCTCTCTGGCCTTGAGATTAGAACAGTTTGAGAGATTCAGTTGTACCTCTGGCTTTAAAGTCTGTTTACAACACAGAGGTATGGGAAGAAATAGAGGAGGAGGAAAAACTATTTGAGCAACTGTAAAAGTTCATTTGAACAAGGGAAAAGTGATATTGCACACTGATCTGGAGAAAAACAAGTGTTTTAGCAAAGAATAAAACAGTTTCTCTGGAGAGCTGGCTTTGGGGCAGAGCTCAATGGCAGAGGATTTAAATGTATTCAGATAAATAAATAGTGTGAAGTTATTTTTATGAACTCTTTTGAGTGTGTGTTTCTATGACTATCCTAAAACTCAGGTGTTTCCAAATATTCCTTTGAAAGTGGAAATCATGTGCCTTACACATCCATTTACACAGAGGGCTGGATTAGACATGGCTGATTTTGAACTGGGTTAATTTTCACTTGCTCATGGCAGACTTGGCTATCCAACTGGGAATGGCACTGATACCAGCAGCCACCTGCTTCCCTGGCTGGCTTTGAACACAGCTCAGGAGCAACTTGTTGTTCAGTGGGACTGGACCAGGTGCATGAAAAGGCAACACAGCAGATGTCAGATGACTGGTGACCTCAAATTAAGTGGCTTGAATAGAGAGAGTCAGTGAGTTAACCAAGCTTAATCTGCCAATGCTTTCCACTTTCCTCAAGACTTCCAGCTGGTGAAAGGCAGCTCCATTCACTTGATCAAAGCACTGGCCTCCTCATCTGGAGGTGCTTTATTTCCCTATTGTGAGTCTGTAAATGATAACAGAAGGTGCAGAACCACAGGGGAGCTGAGGTAAAGCAGCTGCAGGAAATATTAACTGAACTACATCATAAAAGCAAGATCTGCTGCCAGGCACAAGAGGAACCTTTTCAGTGCAAGTGAGATTACATAAATATTGGTGATCACAAGAGGACGCAGTACCTTAACCAGAGCAAGAGCAGAAAATGTAAAGACCTTACTTGATTTTTCTTCTTTAATGTTGTACTCCAAGACACCAGGAGCCTCGTTCTGCACTGGCAGGCGGACTGCAAGGACCATGTTGCTCACATTACCCTCTTTCCTAACTAAGAATATCTGAAAAAGGAGAAAAGAATCAAGAGCTCAGCTACATTATGTGAGCTTCTAAACTTTATTTTAGGTCATTGGCAATGTAGATTTTATCAGTACAATCCACCTTTAAATAGCCTTATTTTAGCTTCATTCCACTTAGCTACGCTTTATACAACAAAAAATAATGGGGAAAAGGACATTTCATCTAAGTGAAATTCAGACCTATCAAGGGACTCACAAAGTTTCTATGCATCACTGATGTCCCACTTATGCCTAAAGCAAGCTATTTCACCAACTGAAGATTTAAAACTGCACTCCCAATTTGTTAAGTGATGGTCCTCACACCATCACTTCACAAATCACAGATGAGTCACCCCAGAATGTCCCAGTCCAGGTCTAAAGCAAGGGTGTCACTCATCCATTTAGTCAGTAAGAATCTGAGTGTCCATGAGAGGAGCACAAGGCCAAAGGCTCTGGTGGCCACAGTGTCCATGGCAGAGCTTTTTATGGGACCAGAAGATCATTCAGCTTGGCAGGTATCCTATGAGGACCCTTTTCCAATCCCCTGGGTGAAGCCATGAGGCCAGACCAAGTTTCTCAGGGATTTGTCTGTACAAGCCTGGAGAATGTCCAAAGCTGGAGACCAGCACAGCCTCTCTTGGCAACCTGTCCCACCACTTACTGTCCTCACAGGGACAAAGTGCTCCCTGCACCCAGTCTGGACCCCTCTGGTTTCAATGTACACTGTTGCCTCTTGTCCTCCCACCCTGCAGTGCTGAGCACAGCCTGGCTCCATCCTCCCCATGACCTCCCTGCAGGTGCCAGGGGTTGCTGTGTGGTCCCCTGAAGGTGTCCCCTGGCTGGACAAGCCCTGGCTCCACAGCCTCTCCTCAGTGGGTCTGTGCCCAGCTCGCTGGCCACCATCCCTACAGCTCCTTTCCCACAGAGATGCTCCACCAAGAAAAAGAAAAAATGCCTCATTCTTTGTATTGCATGAGATCCTAAGTGTGTTTCTAATTAAAGCTCATTGTCAGGGATATTTTTAGTTTGTGTCTTGAAGGTGCAGATACAAAGACAAAATAATCTTCACATTCATCTGTTCTTTGATAGTAAGTTTAGGCAGAAAGGAGTCAAGGTATTTTTTAAAAACTGACTTAAAAAAATCAAGCTAATTTTGTAGCCTGGATATTAATATTAGAAAGAGAAGTATGAGTTGATAAAATCATTAATCAACTGTAATGTATGGAAATCTAGCAAATACCATTAATTTCTTGGGCAGAGGAATTTTTAAAAAGCTTGTCTAGAAGCCAGGACTTTTCCCTGCATGAGTCCCAGTCCTAAGGGCATCTCCAGTCACTTTGAAGCACCCATGCTGAACACACAGCTTTGGGGCTGCTTCACAACTTCACACAGTGCTGTCATCTTGGCCTCTGAGCTCAGGAGAAATGGAGCCCCAGGGCCTCAGGTTGACCATCAGGGCAGAGAAAATGCAAATAAATGCACAGGTGTGTGCCCAAAACAGGCTGATTGCTGCAGGGCAGCCCCCACCTTCTGTTGCAGTAAATGTCTACAGGCAGGTGGCACCTGCAGGGAGAGGCTCTCCCTTGCCCGGGTCCTACCACCCACATGGCGCTGCTGTCCCTCTAACCATGGCTGCCAGACAGCACCATCTTATAGTGCTACATCTGAAATTTAATCTAAGCAACCAGGGAAATGAAACCTGGAAATGAATCACTTCTTTTTTCCTGATCGGCACGCCTGGTTGCCATGGATCCAGAGGCTA
This sequence comes from Molothrus ater, assembly GCF_012460135.2. NCBI lineage: Eukaryota > Metazoa > Chordata > Aves > Passeriformes > Icteridae > Molothrus > Molothrus ater. The sequence goes on along the minus strand of NC_050483.2, from coordinate 46,783,246 downwards.
AAATTGGACTCTGGCTGTTCAGAGAAGCAGGAGGTGGATTTTCTGAGCTGTACTTAGCCCTGAGTGCTGTACTTCCCCCGGGTCAGGGCCAGTATTGAAATCAGTCTCTTCTGTTCTCACCACAGGTGGGAACGGTGCTGCCCAGTCTCAGGTGGGCTCCCAGAGGGAAGGAGGTTCTGCCCCTGCTGTGGGACACCTCTGATGCACCAGCTCTTCTCCTGCCTGCTTCCCACTGCAGCTGAAGGCTGTGCCCAAGGACAGTGTGAGCAGGAGGAGCAGAGGCAGGAGGTTCCCCCAAAGCCACTCAGAGGTGGGGAACTCCCTGCCTGCAGGGAATGGATAATGCCTGAGGAGGCTTGGGGCCATGCATGGCTACATCACAGACTCCACTTACAGACGGAGCAGAAAAACAAAGATCTTGCTCAATCTAACTGAGAAATCTGATTCAGGATGAGGTGCACTGCACAGCCCAGGCTGCTCAGGTGAATCCCACTGGAGGGTGTCCCTTGGCTGTGCCAGCATTTAGCCCTGGGATAGACTGACTTGGCCAAGGGACAGGTCCAAACATCCTCAGAGCAGGTGTGCCCTGACATAAATGCAGGTAATTTACACCTGCCCTTCCCAAAGGATCCAGCTAGGACATCTACAGCCCACTCTGCCTCACCTCTCAGACCTCTCAGGAAAGGGGAGCAGCTCCCTTTGGTACAGAGCTGTTTTCCTTAAGCAAGCTCTAAGCTTTGCACAAGTGTATAATTCTCTAATACTCAGTTTATGCAAACCAGATATCAATGTGGCAATAAAAATTACTCCCAGTAGCTCCCTGAATCTAAGGTCCTTTTCTTCACAGATTTTTTTTTTCATTGCTCCAGATCAGGAAAATCACCATACTTGTGGCTATGCTGGTGAATAGGAAGCCATGTCCATGAATCTAGATGGTAAGCAAATAAACCCAGAGATAATATTCCTTGTTTTCCCAAAGCCAATGTATCTGTTTGGTGCTGTTGAGAGAGGTAAAGTGTCAAATGGTAATGAAAACAGAGAGCAGTCTGCTGAATATTTTTGCTTCCACATAAAAAAAAGCACTGCTCTCCTAACCAAGGACAGGAAATGTGGTTGTCTGAACTGCAATTGCTTTGGACTTACCCCTGCTGTTTCTTTGCCAAGGATCGCCCCAGCCCTTTCCTGGCTCATGTTCAGCTGCAGCCAGACAGGACAGGTCTTGATGAGTTTGTCAAGGATGCTGATCCCTGGAAGCTGGAGGCAGTTTCGCACAGCACTGGCCTGACAGAGATGTGTCTCCTTCCCCTCTTCACTGGCATCTCTGACAGGGCTGAAACACAGCAAGGGAGTCCCTGGTGAGCAGAGCTGCAAACAGAAACCTGGGGGGAGGGAGGACTGTCAGTGCAAGCACAGACACGGGCACTCAGACATCAGGAATGCTCCTGGAGGGGCACCAACCCACCCCAGGCACCAAGGCTGTTCTTCCAGCAGGCTGGCAGGGTGCTCTGTGCTGGGCTCTGCTGGTTTTGGCTCACCCTTCAGTGCTGCTCCAGTACAGGTGCCCAGAGACACAGGTAAGGGATGCACAGGGGTGCCCAGGGCCACAGGGCTGAGCATGCCTGTCCCCTGGGTGCCACCCTCCAGCTGAAGGGTCTGAGAGATGCTTCATGGCTTCAGAAGCAGCGATGCAGAGGAGTCCCTGCAGTCCAATGGCAGACTGGTGATAAATACTGGCTTCAAGCTATGGTGCTGATTTGACAAAGTCAATTTATACATGTGCTTAGCTCTGCAGGCAGTGGAAATACTTGTGCTGAAAAGTCTGGTCACAAGAGCTCTACTGGATAAGACCATGGACTCATGGGGATACAGGCTTGTCATTCATTTCATGAATTGATTTTGCATTTAAAGAAGATGTAAGAGAACATACACAAAAAGTGTTTTGTTGCTCTAATTTTCTGCTTAGAGGTCAGAACTGAAAATAGGACTCTCACTTTTTATTTGGTCTTACTTCAAATATTTTTCCTTTTCCTTTTATTTTTAAAGATACAGATCTTAAGGTACTACATTTCAAATAAGGTCAGTCTTAAACTACTAAAAGAGAGTCATTTCAAAGGCCTAACCTAACACAGAGGTCTGTCCCAAAAGTCAGTTTGTGTAAAAATAGCCTTTCATATCCCAAAAGCAATACAAAGATTTTAATTTTTAGTAGTTTTTTCTTTTTCAACCCTTCACAGACAGCTTTCTCAGAAAATACAGGTGCCTTTATAATTCAGGTTGTAGATAAAGGGTATTATTTCACAGAATCTTGATTTTAATCAATCCTTTTTTAAGATCATAGTCAAGACAGTAGGAATGAGAGAACTGTGCTTTAAGAAAAAGCAAATTGAAATAAGTGAAGCTCTGCTTGTGATAAAAGCCCAGCTTGTCACATAGGTGAGGGGATTTCTTTTAGATTTAACAGCCTGTGATTTTAATCAATATCATCTGAACAAATCGAGCAAAATAGTGGAATATCCTTTTGGAAGTTACCCTGAGTCATCTCTTGGGGTTTTTTTACAGAAAAAACAACCAAAAAAAAGCCTTGTAACCATGTGAAGGGAAAACATGTGTTGGATGGCAATATTCATACTCAGTAGTGGGAAAGAAGTAATGAAAGTTGACATATAATGAAATGTTCCGTAACACAAAAATTACTCCCCTAATTAGTCACAAAGACACGAACCTGATCACATCTGAATGATGTGTGAAACCTCAATCAGAAGGAGGTCAATGCTGATAATGTCCTGCTGTGTCACCAGAAGGTGACATGTAGGGCCATAGCTCCTGCCTGAGGAAGTTTGTTAGCCATTAATTATGTGAGGTGGGGCCAGCAAAGCACTGATGCTCAGGAATCCCATTGCCTGCAGGGAAATGAGGGTTATCAACAAAGTCAGGAAAGGGACACAACAAAGCCAGCCTGGACCTGCTGAGCACCAGGCACACAGTGACCCTGGCACAGAGCTCCCTGCAGAGCATCCATCCCTCTGCTCCCTCCCAGGGCACAACCTCTGAGCCCTGCTCACAGCACCAGCTGGGCTTTGGCAGCAAGAGCAGACTGGTGAGGAAAAATAACAGAACTGACCTTCCAATACATGTGGCTGCATGTAGGGTCTGAATTTTGGAGAATGGATAGAAAATTGAAAATAATTCCAAACTCAGACATACAAGATGAAAAAGTGAGAGCCTGAAAGTGTTTGCCCTAATGGAAAATCTCATTATTTCAGTGTGTGGAGTCTTTCAGTGGAGCAAATTTAGGGCAGTGGATAAGGCTTTTTTTTTTTTTTTTGGTGGAAGAGGCAGCCAAATATTTTGTGGGCCCTCAGGGATGAGGTATTCTCTCAAAAGCCAGACCAGCCTGGAAGAGCTAAGCAGGCTCTTGTACCTGTAGAGAGGGAGGAAATCACAGATGAGTGAAAGGGGAGACTGTGGCTAAAGGAGAGGCAGGAAGGGGATCATTAAGGGGATCATATGGAATCAGGGGAATGTTTGGTGAGATGTTTCCTGTCAGTGAGTTATAAGAGATGATGGATAAATTCCCAAAAGAAGAGGATTGCATTGTCCAAATCTCTTAAAATGCTGGGTTTGGAGCAGTAGCACACACTTTTATTGAATCAAATCTGTGCTGGCTATGAAAGGGGAGTGCCTGACCCCCTGGGCCTTGCTCAGCTGTAATGCTCTGACCCATGACACGCCAGTTGACGCAGTTATGGCACCGACGCTTGACTTCTGTCCTGGGCACAGCTGTCACAAAGATTTGGATGGGGCTGTGGGAATGCTTAATCCAGCAATTTAATCTGGCTCTGTGGGAGCTCTGTGGCTGCACAGGGAGGAGGGAGGCCCAGGCAGCTCCTGGGCCCTTGCTGTGCTGCCAGTTGAAGGAATTTCCAGGGCCACCATGGTGAGCAGCCGGCCTTTCCAGCTTGCTCACTCAGAATTCATGCATCAGATGACTTCTATGATTTCTAAAGCCTCCGTTTTCAAAAATAACATAAAACTCTGTTCTTGTCCCACAGTCCTGCAAAACCCTTTGGCTAATAGAGGCAGGTGCTCACTTTGAGAGGTGAGATGTGAAGGTGAAAAGCTATCCCTAGAGCTGCCTGCTTTCCTTTTCTTTTCTTTTATTGAGTTCTTACTGCAAAGTACATTTAAATCTTGCAGCGCTTCTGCTAAATTGGATTCAGCTGGGAAGCAGGGAGCTGTGTGCTGCATACTGATTGGCAGCACAGGCTAATTAATTACACAGTGATTACATTCACACACCTGCCCCGGGCTTGCAGAAGGTATCAGGTTGCTTGTTGGAGGCAATAATAATGACAATGGTGGTTTGAATTATTGCACAGTGACTGTACACTGCAGTAATGACCACCATGACTCACTGCTTTAAAAACCTGGAGCCACACGTGCCAGTTCAATATTCCCAGAAGTCAGCAGACCAGCAAGGAGATATAATCCACTGAATTTTGTGCAGGTGAAGGCCTGAGCATACCTCTGCAAGGGGTTTAAAAAATATTGTCACAAGCCTGCTGAGACTAAGGGCTTCCTGGCTGGACTATATGTGGCTGGTCACTCTGAATTTCCCTGAGGCAGCTGAGACACACAGCAATTGTGTGAAACAGCACAGATTAATTCTTCACTCCTGCACATTTGCTTGGAGAAGAGACATAACATATTTTTAAAATTAAATCTCAAATTGTTAATCAAATGCTCTGTAGTGCACTGATGAGTAACAGCAGAGTGCCTTAGTATTGTTTAAGCAGACCAGATTTAAGAATTAGGAGCTAGTCTTTTATTATTATGTTTTATTGCTTTTGCTTCTCCCTCTGAAAACGAGAAGACAACAAGAAAGAGCAAGAGTGAGGGTTTGCTGTGCTGTCCTCAAGGAGAGAGAGCCAATGGGATATTTATATTTACAGCAGAGCAGGAACCACAGGTCTTGAAATGTGTGTGAGCTGCCTTGATACTGAGGGAGAAATACAGACACTCAGTCACAAACTCCATGTGCCAGGTGATAGAGAAACTTTTTGCACCAGAGCTACCTGAAGGGATATCATTTGGGATAAACCAGCTTGTGACTGAAGCTGACATGTGGAAACCCTTCAAGCCCAGTGGTAATAAGGAGCACTTGAAGCAGGAGGAAACGACAGAACCTGCTGAAGCCAACAGAGCAGTCCTGATGGAAATTGATAGGCAGTGCTGTTAATTCCTGTGCTTAAAAGAGACAGTTGGGAGCATGGAGATGGGTGAGACTGACAGAAGACTCACAGGGCTGGTTTACATCATATGTCACAACCAACCCAGCTGGACTCAGCTGCAGGGCTCTGTGCCACTGGCAATAGAGGCAGATCTCTGTATCCTTTTTTTTTTATGGCCACCTTCTTTCCTTACAGGAATAACTGGAGTTACATGAACAGCAAGTACAAGGTTTCACCCACAGCAAGAAACAGAGCTGCCTATGCTTGCCTTGGTTTAGTACCACTTCTGATTAGACAGGTGTTGAGGAACACATTGAATGGAGGTAGCTTGGTGTCCAAACTGCACAGACTTATTAAAAATCTTTGTTCAGACACATGTGAATTCACGTGCTGTTACTTTCAGTTTGCTGCGAGAGAAATTATGCAGTGCCACAGCTAGAGGACATCAAGCTTCATTTTGCTTCCACCTCAGAAATGGCCATTTTTTGATGCCTTTTTCTTACTCTCATAAGCCAGCCAATCTTTGATCACTTCATCAGTTCAGATCAAATTAATCTGATATGGAGGAGAAGGACTAATTTACCCTCTGCACCTGCCTTTGGTCACCTTGCTGCGTTCTTCTTTCTTTAAACAGGTGGTGGAAATGAGACCCTGAACCCAACCTAGCTGCAGGAAGAGCTCCAACATCTTCGAAATTCTGGAGTTGTTTCATCATAGAATAGAGTATAAGGAAGATGGGAAGGTAGCAAAGTGATATATTGAAAAACCCATAGCACAAAAGCAAATTTTGTGCACCAAACATGAACCTGACTTGCAGAAAATTCAAGTTTTAATAAGTGTTTTTTCATAACAGAGCCAAAATCAAACAAACAAACTGAAATAAAATAACAAACAATGAAAAACCTAAAAGTAGAAAGAGAAGTTCTTGAGATTTTCAGAAATCCCAGGTAATTGTCACCCTCTAGTCAGAAATAAACAACTTTCTTGTTGTCTGACAGGTAGAAAGAGGAGGGGGGGGAAGAAGTAGGATGTAAAGCAAGCCATGGGAGCTTCCTGCATTGTAAGGTTCTTGGATGTACAGAAAAATTGGATAATGGAAATTGTGTGAGAAGCTGGACATGTCCCATGAGGCAGGCTTGGCTGTCCAGTGTCCTCCCCCTTGCAGAATGCTTGTGTTACTGGTCCACCCTGGTGACAAGTTTCTAGCTCAGGAAGTTGTGCTGCTCAGTCTGCGGTCCGTGGAAAGCCTGTGGTTGGCAGAGCACTTCCTCCTGCTCACTGGTCCCCTTGTTCCTCCTCTACCTAATTGTCCACCCTTCTACGCTTTGGTCTACAGCTGATGCTCTGCATGTCCAGGAGTTTTGGCTCAGCCTGGGAAAGACCAAGCTTAACAGCCAATACAGCAGCTGTTCCAGCTGCCAAAAGGAAAGACAAACCAAGGGTCTCCTAAATATCCTGGCACCTCACAGCTCAGCAAAACTCTGTCTCCCACCTACTCCACCTTCTGTTACTGGCACCATCAATTTCCACAGTGAATTTTGCACTCTGCAATTGAAGTGAGCTCTTCTGTACCTGCCAGGGATTCCCAAATGCCCACTTCTGTGAAGGCTAGCAGGTTTGCATGCATCCGGGCCCTGTTTGCACACATTCATCTAAGTTTGCCAAAGTGGAACAAGCGATCACCCTGCTGGGGAGCTCCATTAAAGGCACAGAGGAATCAGGTGATTAGGTGTGGGACAGCTCACCTACCCTTAAACCACTCACCAGTGAAAACCAACAGAGGAAGTTACAAAAATGAACAAGCTCTACTACACTTCAAGGGCAAAAAGGTGTCATGGCCACTTGTGCAGGTGGAAGAACTGTAAATCATGTGTCAATTTATTAAGTAACCACTAGCCACTGAGTTTTCTGGTCACATATGACACCAGGCTGGTGTCTTATGCAGTGGCTCTGCTTGAAGGTCTGATGGGTCAGCAGCACAGTGGAGGAGCTGTGTGGACATGCAGTGCTGCCTGCAGAGCTCAGCAGGGATAGCTGGGCTGGCTTGGAGGAGCTGAGCCCCAGGAGCAGGCTCTGCACAAACACATGGAGCAGAATGGCCGAGCTCCGCTCAGCCCTGCTGCCCTGGCTCCTGCCATCACTGGGTTTAAAGCTCACACATGGATTTTCCTCATTACTTAGTGCAGGCAAAGGATGTGACTGCAGATTATCTGCTTGTGAACTTTGCAGAGCCTCGCCCCACTGAAAGGTGAGGAGTCAGGTCAGCTCTGCAGGAGCCTTGCTGGATGAGAGCTGCTGCTGCTGCTGTGAGGGATGTGTAACCACTGTCCCTGCCCAGAGCACAAACCTGCTGCTCAGGACCAGCAGTGCCTCTCTAAGGGTGGGATCAGCAGGGCCAAGTAACCCAGGAACAGAGAAGCAGGGGTGCCTGCAGTGCTTCCCATGAACCCTCCAATGTTTCTTCCTCCTAAATTAATCAAGATTAATTGTAAGTGCTTATAGAGAAGGAGCAGCAATATACCTGTCAGACCCTCTTGTCAACAATCTTTCAGCAAAGAGCTCTCTCAAGGGGTGGGGAGATGTAACAAAATGTTTAAGTTCCCAGCTTCTCTGTGGCCCCTAGGTTCATTAGGTCTGCCCCTCTATTTAAATACACAAAGTCATGTATACAATAAAGAACTGCATATGCATAAAACCTCCAAAAAGTACAAGCTAATTTTCATTACTGATAGTTCCCAGGACAGCTCTACTAACAAACAAGCCTTCTCACACACACTCACAGCCATGGAATGGATGGAAACAACTTAAACGTCCACAAATTTCCTGAAGGAAGGGCCCTTCTTTCAAAGATCCTCCTGCTTTTTTTTTTTTCCCTTTCAGTCTAGCCATTTCCTGCATCCAATAACACCAATGGAGTAATGGAATATGCTGCCTGTGGCCCCACACTGGACTGGGGCTATTATATCCTATTGTTGTAACATGCCTTGGCTGGTATTCCCAAACTGTACTGCTGCCTTTATGTAACTTTACATACTTATTTTTGTAAATTTATTTTGTATTTATTTTACATATATATTTTGCAAACAACAATTTATCTCACAAGCATCAACTGTATTTCTCTTTTTACTCAGTCAAAATTACTTTGTCAAGTCAAAACCACTTTGCAGGTTTTATTAGCTGTGCTCCCTTCCTAACAACAGTCAGTTAATGATAAGCTGCTCTCCCCCACATTTACAATCAGAGATTTTCAGGGCATTTGTCCTTTGCCTAAGTCAAACTCAAATTATTCTCTTAGGAATGTCAGCATATCAGCAAAGCTAAAGGTTTTTCTTTATGTGCAGGCAACGAAGGATCATTTATACTTCTGCAAGGCCCTTTCAGGGCAAAGAGAAGAGAGCTGCTGGAGCACCAGCCAAGGCAGAGTCACAGTGGCTAGAGAACAGACATTTTCCTCAACAAAATTGTGCAAACATGTTTGTTGGATAATCCAGCTTCTCTGGAAAGGCTTGTGCAGCGCAGAAACCAGAAGCAAATGTTGTGAAGAAGAGAAGCAACTTCCTAGGCTTTAAGATCATAAGGAAACACCAGATCTCCCTCACCCTCCCATGTCAGTGCTCAAGAGGGGCCCAGCTGAGCCACAGCCTGGAGAGAAAGGTTTATTCTCTGCATTCCAGAACCACCTGAATTGCTGGAAGCACAGAGACCCCTGCTTTTACTGCAGGGTCAAGGTAGTGGGCAGAGGTTTTGCCCCTTTCCAGCCCATCTGGACAGGAAGGAAGACAGGAATGGAAAGCCAGGGAATGCTTTTCTATATTGTAATCACCTAACAAAGAGGGGAAAAGGAAACGGAAAATAAAGGGGAGGGACAAATTTCCAATTCAAACTTCATTAAGAATAGAGTGCAGTTTAGCTTTCATAAAGCCATTCTGTTTCAAACCCTATATATTAAAAAAAAATTTGAAATCTGCATGATGTCTTAGAGCCAAAAACCTAGGCAAAATATTTAGAGAAGCATCAGACTAGAGATAAAAAGCTATGGCCTTGCTCACCCTGTGAGGGGATTGAGTGTAGGCATGAGGCACACCAGACATGAGAGGCTGACCACACAACTTGCATAATGCTGAGCAGTTGTCCTCTGCACTAAGAAATATCTGCAAACCCTTATCTCAGTCTTAATTTACAACTAGAAATGGTTGTTTTGCCAAGGGAAACAAATTCACTGGACTTTCATTCTGCAGAATATGAAGGAGCAGAGCACAGGACTTCTGAGGTCTCTCCTCTCACAAGGCACCACACAAAGTGGCTTGCTTACACACAATTATTCATGTTTTGGGTAAGATTTCCTTCAGTGTCAGTATGAATGGATTTCAATATGTGGTGCTCTTAGTGAAAAAAACAAATATCTAAATCTGTGAACCTTCTGTTTGTCTGTCCCCCTTAAGCCTTACTCCAGCAATTTCATATGCCTCATTAATTTTGATTAGGCATTAGAGAAATGCGTTTATTTCTTGCTTTATTACCTGATGGGATCCCTGCCTGCATTTACACTGGGGCAAGGTTAGAGATCTGCCTTCCTGAGGGAAGCAGAGGAAGAAGAAAAGGGCTTGTTTGGGTATTTCAGGGATATGGAAAGGTGGTGAAAGGACATGGTCTCTCACCACCTTCTAGTGGTGAACACCTCCAGAACACCTGGAAACAACTCAGGGTGGGAGAGGTGTTCTAGTTTGCTAAGTTGTGCAACCTGTCTTGTGGGTGGGCATGGCCCTCGTCCTCCTGTGCTGGTGGGACAGCCTGGGGCTAAAGGGCTGGTTAGTGGAGCAGTGTCAGAAACTGCTAAAACGTCCCTGCAGTGACTGCCAGCCCAGCATGTGACTACAGATCCTGCCAAGCAGCCAGACAAACCTGTCAGCTCCCCCAGGCCCCACCAAACCTCTGCTGGGACCTCAAGATTGTTTATTAAATTGTGTTTATGGTCACTGTGTCACCAGGGCTAAAATGTAGGTAAGTCATGAGCCACAGGCTTTGTGTTCAGACCACAAGACAGTTTAAGACAATCCACAACATGGCTGTCTTGGTCATGTCCTGCTCAAAACATCTGTGCTGCAGCCACCCCTACCTCCAGGCTGCTGTGGCTTGTCTGACCCTGGGGCACTCTGACTAAGGGGGCCGGAGGGGGAAAGAAGGTGAGTGCTGGACACAGCTCTCTGGCCTGGCTCCCTGCTCAGCTTGGTGAGACATGAACAAATTTAAGACTTGGATTCAGCCCACTGGCACCAGTCACCCTGAACTACTCCCTGGAACTGGGATCACCACAGGCACGTGGGTTCCTGAATGGACACAACAAATAAACACCTCAAGTCAGGCAGGGTAAATCCAGACTGGATCCAGACAGCTAGCTCCATCATCCATCCCTGTCTCAGGCTGCTGTTCACAGTGCACCTCCTGCAATCTCTGCTGGGAGGGTAACAGTTGTTTTCCCTTTTGGCTAGAAAGGTTATCAGTGAGATCCAGCCTAAAATTAACTACTTTCTAATCCCAGTAAAGGATTAGAATGGGAGTTCAGGACACAATTACACAAAAACATTCTGTATTACATTTTTGTCCTATGGACAGAAAGGAAAGTTGGCCAAAGCCAAGCTCTTTCCTGTGTGTTGATTCAGCAGAAGAAGCTTTGAGCTTTGCTTGGTTTCTTGTTTTGTGGAGGGTATCAGGAGTGAAAAATCCTTGAAGAGAACTTAAGGAGGGCAAAAAAGGAAAGAGAGAAGAGAAAGATTCTTGGCAGGCAAGATGAAAGGTTGGGCTGGGTCCCAGGCTGTCATTTAGCCAAGTATGTGTGACAACCTTTTTTTGCCTAGAAGTCTGCTAGCAATTTGCAGAACAGTGATGCAGGTAGCCAGCAGTGCTGTCTTTCTCCAGACTCTGCTATTTGTTGGTCCCTCTCTGTTTCCTTGGTGAATTTTTCCAAGCAACAGAAAATTTAATCCAGTTCACAAGGGGCTGCAGCTGCTTTCTGTTCTGCCCAACAGCTGCTTTTACAAGAGAGAGCCTTCAAAAGACTGGCTTTCTCTGGAGGGCCATGGGAGGGATGTACATAAGCAGTGTGGATTCCCTGTATTTGGCAAAGTTCTGCCAGCATCCAGAAGGTTGTCTGTATTCAGTTGCTTTCAAGAAAGCATTTGAAATTCCCAACAATTCATTAGCCTTGCAAAAGCAAAGCAAACATATTAATTAACATGGTCAGGAGATAATTTCAAGCAGTAAGACAGGGGTTCCAACCCTACCAGGGATACACAGACCCAGAGCCACCCAGAGCATTTCCCAGCAGCCACACCTCTTGCAGGATCATTCTCAGAGCCAGGATTCCAGGCCTGCCTCAGAGAACAACTCTCAGGGTGGGGTTTTGGGCTCCTCCTCATCCAGGGACACAGAGGGTGCTGGAGGAAGAGTACCTTTTCCACATTCTCCCCACACCCCACCTTTGCTTCAGCTGTAGAGGCTGTGTAAACACTGAGGAGAGCTGGTTTAGTCCCATAATCCAGCAGGGAACTCAACCACCAAAGAGAAAAGGCTTTCTGAGAAAGGGATTCTGCTCCTAGCACCACCCCAAACTTAAAGGATGGTCTGAGGAAACCCAGAGTTCCACTGCTCAACAAAGATCCAGGGGATTGGGCTATGACATAAGTGACTATAATCAAATCAGCTCCATTAATTTGTGCCTCAGTTTCCCTTCCTATAGTAACAGTATCTGTCTTTAGCTGGTTGTTGGGAGGCTTAATATCCATGAACCACCCAGAGATCCTTTCATAAAGACAAGGACTTTATATTATTCACACCATGTGATTACAGTTACTAAAAACACTCTGTCCCTTTTAAAGGTACCAGTAATTCAGAAGGCAGAAATCCTTTACTCAGACACAAATAGCTTTTGCTCTGTTTAGCAAAAAGCTAATAGAAAGTCTGGGAAAGGCACACACATAGGCATGTGTGTATTAATCTATTTGGAAAGAGCTGCATTCCATAGCACTCCCTGGCTTGTGTGTATCTAACAGAATATCTATTTAGGAAAATGTGACTAGCACAACCAGCTATGTAATGCTCACATCTGCTAATCCTTCACTGCTCAAGTAATCATCTTCACTTGCAAAAAGATTTATTCCATTTTGGGTGCAGGCAAAGAGGAGCTAAGCACTTCAAAACTCTTGTAACTGATTATCTTGAGGGAAGCACTGCCTTCATGGTCCCCTTCAGCTGGGTAGAGGGATCTCATTTCTGGAGATAGGCAGAATTACTTTAGAGAGTTTAGACAGGTACAGAATGGACAGAGGAAAGGCTTGTGGCTACGATATTTACCATACTGGGTGATGCTTGTGGCTCTGTTTCATTTGCACAGGTTGAAGAGCACTGCTCCCTCGACCACAGCTGCTTCACAGGGCTGTGGTACCAGGTATTTTGACAGACATTTCCCCCCTCCCTCCCCCACAAAGTTCACAATCAAAGGACACCAGCTGAAAGCTTGCCTTGCCTCTCTGGGATGCACCCCCTTGACAGCCAGGGATGGATTCTGAGTTCAGCCAGCTCCAGCTCTGGGGTTACTCCAGACTGACACCAGAGCACAGCTCCAACTCAGCCCTGTGCATTTGTGTTGTTTAGGAATTCCCCTTGCCAGGGTGGGGGGAAGGGAATGGCACTGGTGTTCCTGCATTGTATGAGCAGATCAGGGCTGCCAAACAGACTGGTGGAGGGAGGGAGAGTGCCAAGGAAATACAGCATACACACAGGCAACCCTGTGAAACAGCCCTGCCCTCCACAGCAATGGGGTGCAATACTGACAAGGACAGCTCTCCTCTCCCCTGTGTATCAGAGGCAGCTCTCTCTGGCTGGGAAGCATTGACACAGACAGATTTGGACCCTGTGCATCTTTTGTGGTGGCTAGTTCTCCATGGATGCCTGCCTGTTCAGCTGTGTTCTCCCCTTTGTGCAGCTAGATCAGTGCCAGAGCCAGGCTGTGCCCAGCACCCTGACATCTCCCCCTGTGCAGTACAGGCATGTCCCAGCTCACAACAGTGAATTCCAGAGGACTCCACTGCTGGCTGGCTCTCCTGGAAAAGCTGTTCAAGTGGTGTGTCACCAGGACAGGACTCAGTCACATATTTGCCCCTCAGGCACCTTGCTCTTTGAGTTCATGGGTGGCCCCCACTGCTTTCACCCCACAATTGCCATACAATGTTCTCTGTGGCCCATGGCCAGTACTTCTGGCAACCTGACCCAGCTTTGAACAAGTTCTACTGCTCAAGTTCTAGAGCACAGTCAGGAACCCAAGCCATGCCTACCAGGGCAGTGTGGGCACCGCCTCCCCCCATTCAGCAAATTCTGGAGAAGAAAGCACCTTCACTAAACCTCCCATGTACCTGTGCCTAGATTTTTAAGAAGATATTTTCTCATACAGACAGCCAGGCATGCATGATGTTGTCTAGCTCCTACCTAGCTCCAAATGAGGATTCATTCTATAGATTCTGCTTCAGTGCTCATCATGAAACACCTACCCAACACCACAGAAAAAAAACTAATCTCAAAATTGGCATTAGGAAGAAATGTAGGACATAGATCGAATGGCAGACCACTGCAGACCAATGCCTGCTTTGAGATCCAAAAATTGCAACTTCACTGCCCTTGTAGCATGATTTTGCTTTAACTGCTTCCACTGGTTCTTGAAGACCTTCTTAAACTCTCTTCTGCAATCTCCTTTCATTCTTGTTTTCTCAGTTTTGGTCTAGAGAAATCTGAAAGTCTTCTTTGGTAGTATGAATACTTTAAAACTAATTTTTTAAAAAATAATGATCAAACATCTCAGCTTTGTAACTATTTCTGCTTTAATAATTCCTCAGAAGGAATTAAAAGTGCCAGGTCAGCAAAATAATCTGTGATTCAGCTGCTGCTCTGAACACTGGGACTGCCAAGACCAGGTCCATCCCATCCCCTGTGACTTTAGGACCACCCAGAGCTGATGACATTATAACAAAACACATCACAGCCTCTCTTTGCTCTTCCACAGAACATGTGCAAAACGTGCTTTGCACTGGTTCCTTCTAAAGCTAAACCTAATTAGAAAGATTATAATGACAAATTAAATACCTAAATTCATTGCCATTAATTTGTAATTCCTCACAAAGGGCAACTGAAACAATCACAAACACATAGACACCCTTCCCTCCACAGGGGGAATGCCTTTTGATGGAGTTGGCAAAGCGTGATAGACTTCTGAGGCACCAAGGGCTTTTGATGACCATATCTTCACTCCACCCACAGATCCATGTGTATTAGAATTTGACCAGTCATTCCAAACAGCTGCCTGTTCATTCTAATCACCTTCCAAAAAGCTATTTATTTCTAGTCTCAAATGCAAAAAACCTTCTCCCTTCAAAATTATAAAGTTTGAAGGTCTGAGATGTACAATATTTAGTCCAAGTTTCACTAAGGTTTCTGTGCTCTTTATCAATTGACCCAGACAAGCATTTAAAACTCTCCAGATTTTTTCTTCCTAATGGATTTGGTTTAGGTATTTTCTTTAATGTCTATTATTCAGGTAATTTTGGAGATTTTTCTCAGTCTCACAATCCTATACTGCTGTTCTCAGAGAAACTATCTATATTTACTGATTAACGAGTGGAAAAAATCCAATTATCATTTGGAAGTATGATATAAAATAGAGAATCTCTAAAATACCTGGACTACATACACATGGTTTGATGTTGTCATCTTACTGCAGGGGTTCCATGCTGTTGTCTCCTATCACAAAAGTTCCAAACCTTCTTGGTGTTTCTCGTGGGCAGCTCCTCAGAGTACTGACTCTTTCCTCTTCACCAAAAGGCCAACTGACTGCAGTTCCCTTCTCACCCACCCACCCCACTCTTTTATAGCATCTTCTTCTCATTGCTTACAGCTGTGGCCTGTTAAAGTCATGTCTGTTCCTAATCTTTGATAATTGGCCCAGCTGCAACTCCTTAGGGGTAAGATTACTTTCTACACTATCTTTATTTTCTTATATTCTATCCCCCTACAGTTTGATAAGGTATGAAGCCAGCCCAAATTTGTGCCAAGCAGCCCTCCCAGCTGTTCTCCAGGACCCAGTGCTTTATGTGAGTACCTGTGCTCACAGAGCAAGGGAGATGTGTGCACCTTAGGTGCATGTTTTTCAGCCTGTGCTGCCTCTAGGTTGTAAAGCCAGCAGTACAAACCAGCACGTAGCCATTTAGGACAGGAAGTGAAAAACTATATTTAGCTGAACCTGTAGTAGAAAGTAGATGATCAGAATGTTGCTTACATTTGTGCACCCATTCCTGTGAGCACTGGTATAAGACTCTGCAGTGCTGAGAGGTTCCTGCTCAGGGGCAATATTCCCACTGTGGTCTGTCCTCTAGGAACCAAAGGGACAGCTGCCTCCTCTGCTACCACCAGTGCCACTGCACAACGTGTTCCAAGCATCCACCAAGTTTGGCAAGGACTCACAAACTGGAAGTGCTGGAAAAACCATGTAACAAGTCAGTGTGGTTGTAAACATGCTTTTCAGTTAAATCAGTTTTGGGAGATTTTTGTCTCCTCCCTAGCAAATTCAGGTAGCTTTGGAGAGCACCTCCTTTTTTGTATCTTTACAGTGAGATCCCAGTCTTGGTGCAATGCATCTTGAGCACAGATTTTTCCCTCCTGAGAAGCACCATCCTTCTCGACTGGAAAGTGTATATCCCTTATGAGAGCTTGACAGACAGCAGGGATTTAATAACACTGATTTGTTTCCAGTTGCTTGAACTGTCCCTTCCCCCTTAAACACCACATCTCACGGGTTCTGGTGAGAGTACTCCTTTTCTATGAGGAGAACTTTACAAGAATTCCTGAGGGAAACAGAACTTTTTCCACTGATTCAAATAATCTGAGATTTAGTCCTTTACAAAGGATGGCTCTTGAGTTTTAAATAATTTTTTTCTCATTTCAAACCTGATCCTGATAAAAGTTGGTCTAAGATTTACTTACTGCACTGCAGAGAGCTATGTGTAGCCTGGGTAGAAGAATCCCTTGATAACAAAGCTCTTGTGACCAACTAATAACACCAAGGTCATGGATTTAATCCCTGTATGGGCTATTCATACAAGATCTGGACTCAATGATCCTTGTGGGATCACAGAATATTCCATTATTCTGTGAAAACTCCCATTCCAGTAGAAGTCCTGGTTTTTATAGATGCTTCATAGGTTCCATGGTCTGCTCTACACAGGAGATCAGACTAGACAATCAAAACTTTCCCTTCTGAAGGTAAAATCTGTGAATCTATGAGAGTGGTTCAGTTTACAGATTCCTCCAGTGTTTGACCTCTTTATGTCTACATTCATCACATGAAACCTGTCAACTGTGATGTGGGTTTTGTGCCAAAAAAAGACATGTCACCAAAAGATGCACAATCATTACTGCATTAGGTAATCTGGTGTCCCAGAAATGAGAACCACTGTAACCCATCCCAGCTACCTGAAACAGCCATTTTCTCAAGGATGGATTCAATATTTGCTCATAACATTTCTGTCTCAGCTCCTGCCTGCTCTACTCATCATATCCTCCATACATTTGCCAGATGTTGGAGTGAAGGCATTTATCTTTACATGAAACCATGATCACCATGGTCAAGCAGCTCACATTTCTCCAGATGTTTTGTGATCTCACCACTTTATAATGTTCCTAGGAGTTAGCCTCACTCTAGGTGAGAATTAATGGTTAAATGTTAAATTCCCCTGCTTCTCTCCCATAGCATTGTGGAAGAATTTGATTAGATTGATTTCTATCCAGCTCCTAGCTGCACTTCTCCCTCATTCCTCTCTGAGTGGCTACTAATTCTGGAGGTAGATTTCTCCCCACTGTCTTTCTGACATTTGACAGACAAAAATCAGCAAAACTTGTTTATGGATTTACTAGATGCAGAATAGACCCAGGTCCTTAATAGGAATGAATGCATGCATATTTCCAAGTGGCTGGGGTACTTCCATGATAATTTGCACTGCCATCATTCCTGTGCATGTGAATAAGCTTTCCTTTTTAACTAATGTTAAACTATGCTGAGCAGAGGGGCAATCTCAGGAATTTCACATGCAATTTTGGTGCACAGAATTTTACAATCAGGTTTAGATTCTCCATCAACACCTTGCCTTAGGTTACCATTTCTTTTGAAAGCGATGAATTCCAAATACTTTGTGTAATTTGCACCTAATTCAGTGTAACCATAACAGGAAATCAGCTAAACACAACTTAGAAATGTTTCTAATTCTGTAATGTGTTGGAAGCCACAATGTGTGCATGCTAAAATGTAATTTTGAGGATCTTCAGCAATATTATAGTATGTAAACAAAAAGAGTTAAAATAGATTTTAAAATAGCCAAGTTCCTCTTTATGAGTGGAAGATAGATTGGAAATAAAGACAATCAGTGAATGAAATAAAAGGTCATTCTGTTAACTTGTTCAGATGCTCAAAAAACATATAAAGAATGCATGCAGCATGGCCATTGATGCTTCAATATTTCTCCAACCACTTGATTTACAGTCCTGATCTAGTTTTTACTTTTTCCTGCAACTCTAGACAGAAAACAAACCTTTGCAAGCACGTGGCTCCTTTCAGACATCTCACAAAGAGATAAACAAATATATCTTCCAGTCTATCACACTTAACATCTTAACTGTCACAAATGCAGGGAATATCTGCAAAGTGCAAGTAATAAGTTCCTCTCACCACTCTACAGGGATTGGATGCTTTCATTTTTTTCCTGACAGCTGTGTGATCTTTGTCCCTGAGTGTTTAACATTACATGGAACTGAGGAATTATACCTTGAAACAGGAGTGCCATTGTTCCACTTAATGCAAACAACTGAACAAGGCAAAAGCAATGAGAACTGCAATGCAGGGTTCTGCCTCCATCCCCCCCACCCCATGTGTGCATTTGGGAGCAGTGCTACAGTAAAACCATCACACAGTGCCCTGTCAGCAGCAATTTCCCCATTTGACTGAGCGTGCTCTAGGTAGGGCAGCACCCTCAGCAACTGGAAATGCAAGTATCCCATATCTGTCCACCCATCCACAGAGCTGCTTCTACTGGATCCATCACAGAAATATCTGAAAACTTTATTCATGGAAAACAGGCTAAGTGTGTTAGACAGATAAGAAAAAGTCTCGGTATCTGCTATTATTATGGTTTTCCAAGGGGGAAGGGGCAGAGGGGTGTGACTGACAGTTCCAGCAGCTATGTAATTTTCCCTTGCTTGTTTAAAACAGGAAACAGAAATGCCCAGCTTCAGCATGGGCTTTATGATACAACCAAGCCTTGGGAGGATTCCAGCCTTATCCTGGAATCCCAGTAGCTTGCTGACGGTCCTTTGTATCAAAACCCATTTTGCCTCCCACTGTTTTCCTGGGATTTGGTCCTGCAAGGTGCAGTGTTTTGGCCAGAGGCAAGGGAAGCCTTTTCCTGACAGAAAGTACACTTGAAGTCTCCTGGGAGTGTAAGGACGGGGTTTGTGTACACCTCAGTGTGCAGGCACTGAAGTGACCAGCACCTCATAAGGACAAGCCCTTATCCACTTCTGCATTTGAGCAAAAAGAAAGCAAGCCTCCCAGAAAAGCTTTGTCACATTTCCAAAACCAAAGAAGTCCCTTTTTCTGTCCTCTGCCCCAAACTGTAGATTTGGATTTATCCTTCTTCCTTAAATAGCTAAGGTTCAAGCTAAATAAAGCTATTGCAGTTTGTTTTCAGCTGGAACATGTCAGTTAAAGGAAATACTGTAAATTACAACACAGTCATGCCACACCATTGTGACTGTGTAACTAGTAACTCAGCAGTCAGCTCAACATGCAGCCGGGAACTCTTTGTTAAGTAGGAAAAGGAAAGCAACAGTTATTAAAAATGAACAGTCACTAAAGATTCAGGACTTACCCTGAGTCATCCCTGGCTCCCTTCTCTCCTGCTGATGTTTTCATCATTACAGCAAACTTTAAGTCACTTTCTGTATCACAGTGGCTTGAGAGTTCCTCGGTCAGAAAAGCAATTCTTTCCCATCGCTGAGCAGAACTTCACCATCCTCAGGTTTTGTACTGAAGATGGTATTTCAAGGGCGCGAGGGGGAAGATGTTTAAAACCAGCTTCAGGCTCAGTAGTATCAAAGGGCAGAGGACTAAACAAGCACTGAAATGAAAGCAAACTACCAAGAAGATCCGATTTTAGCCTCTCTTATTTCTACTTCCTGTATTTATATGAACGGGGGATTTCAGGAAGAGGCAGTCTTTGGTGGTCAAGGGTGTGTGTGTGTGTGAGTGTATGTGTGTTTATAAAGCCATATTTAGTAGTGCAAGCAGGTTAACCTTATTAGAAAGAAGGGCCCGAGACTTTGAACTAATTTGTTTCTCTCACCTGAGAGGGTTTCAGAAGAAATCATTTTACAGACTACAGGTATACCAGGAGGCAACGGAGCACAGTGAACTTTGTAAAGGATTTTGTAAGGCAGCAAAGCAGTAAGCCTCCGTCTGCAAATTCCTGAAGCATGTGTATTTCTACTGCTTGAGTAACTGGAACCAGATGGAGCTTGGAAACCTTTCTATTTACACAGGACCTGAGAAAACGAAATGTCTAATGCTGGCAGAGGGCAGCTTTGCAAGAGCATTCCCAGTTAAAGCAAAAGCTAACGCTAAGTAGTGTGACTGCTGGCAGATGAAGAGCTCTCCAGGCTGGGAAGCTCAGCCGGGCTCGGTGCACGTTTGACCTGCCAGCGATTGAGGCTCTGCTGGGCGGGAATCTGACCCAAAACACACCAGCTGTGCAGGCTGGGGGCTGCCAGATGTGCTGCCAGACAGGGCTGGTGGCACCCCTGTTTGGCAGCCCCGTGGCTCCAGAAGTATTTGATGTTAGGAGAATACATAATGGAAAAAATAAGGCAGAAGTAGAAAGAAGAGGTGGAGAAAAGCAAATGGATGGAGTGGAAGGGAGACGAAAGTAATTTTTTGCCCCCTTTATCTTTAGAAGGAATTTCTCTGGCTTCTGAAAATAGACAGCGATACACAGTCCAGTCCAGAGCAGAAATGCAAATGCCAGGGAGCTGTCAGTGTATTGGCAAGAGGGAAATTGGACCTCAGTGCAGAACACAGAGCCAGTTCTGCTGGCACTGAGCTAGAAAGAGTCAGGGAGACTTTCACCATCACCAAGTCACACCTTTGATGGAACACAAGTCAAAAATTTCCCTTTTTTTTTAATAAAGACTGTAACTTCAGTTCACATTAGGAAATTTATCTTCCAGCAGCTTTTACAAGGATTTATCTTAGAAACATTATTATCTTAGAAAGAGCCTTACTGAAAGACTGCATGATGGAAAATTCACCACTGTTCTAAGTAAGGCATGTTAGTGCTTACTTTCTGCCATTATTTAAATTCACACCTGATTTTTTTGCCTTATCTAATTTTAAATTTTCAGCTACTGTATCTTGTAATGCTCTTTTCTACAATATTAAGGATCTCCTTGCTCCAGCTCCTGGAGTCATTTTCAGGCAACAACAAACTCATTCATGAAAAATTTAGTCCTCTTAAACAAACTGGTTGGCTGAGATTCACTCATCCCTTACTGCAGACTTGTCAGATCTCAGCTCTGAATCCTCTGTGGGTTCTGGGCTCAGAGGTCCAAGAAAAAAAAATCTTCTAGATTTACTCACTAGCTGGGCACCTTTGAAATGCACCTCAGGTACTGGCATGAGAACAATCTCCTACATGCATCACACAAATTCAACCCTACCCCAGTTTACACCTCCCTCCCCTGCAATTCAGCAGGAACCAGGCCCATTCAGCATTTGCCCTTGCTCTGCTGGAAAAAAAGTTTTGCTGAGACAAAACATTGCAAAGTTGTGCTGTCTGCATGGATCTGCTCACACAGAGAAAACTGTTCACACAAACAGGCAGCCATCCTAGGCAAAGACTTAAGATTTTGCAAATGCAGAACACAACAGAGTTAGAAAATTCCAATTATATTTTTAGGGAAGAAGAAAACATTACTAGAACAAATAAATAGGTCCAGGAAAAAATGGCAAAAAATACAGAATACAAAATTCCAGTATTTTGGTGCTATCTGTTTCATGTGATTTGAGTAAAAAATTTAATGTTATTTCCTATGTAAAGAATGCAGTTTCAGAAGTTTGAAGTTTTGAAATTTGTTTTGTTAAAGATATTGACCAAATTTAATTTTAAAAGTCCCATATTTTCTGCAAAATGCTCAGCACTTCTGTAAAATATTTAAAATATGAAAAAGAAGACAAATTTTGTTCAAGCTTTACTAGGTGTCTTTCTGAGCTGGAGATTTGACAGGTTTAGTATGTGACAACGTGTTCTAGAATCAGGCTTTGGAAGGAAACAATTACAAAAAAGCTAAATGACAAAATCATATCCAGTTACTTCAAATTGACATTTTTCTGTGATAAATCCAAGCCAAATGGGAGGAATTTATTTCTCTTCTAGGACTGATTCACTCTTTCCATCTTAAGCCACAGCATCCTGCAGCCCTTTTTTGTAGTTTCATGCAGCTGGGTTGGAAAGGTTTAAAAATGGCTTATGGGGGAAGCCATTAAGTACAATGAGCACTTGAGCTACAATAAAGGGCTTTCAGAATATACCCAGATTACACCACAGTTCTGCTTTCCATACAGGAGGGAGAGGCTACATCAATAATATGGCCTGTGATAGGAGTCCTCAGGAACTGTCATGCCTATTGTGTCACTAATCCATAGATTATGTGCCTTTTATAGAGCCTATTACATAACAGATCATGATGGGTCACAGTGTCAAGGATGGAAGGATTAAATGAAGAGGCACTTTTCACATTCAGATTCTGATTTTTAAAAGTTAATTCTTTGTAAAAGAAGGAATCCTTTTCTGTTCCCAGCTTAGAAAAATTTAGCCTAGCATACACTGAAGAATGAAATCTTTTTCAAAATTCAGAAAATGCAGAATATCCTTTTTCTCCACTTCCATAAAGCTTTTCTGTAGATGCACAAAAAGCCCCACAGTGGCTCATGCCAGGTTTATACAGCAGTAGGGATTCCAGTCTCACACACAGTGCTTAAAAAAAAAAGATCAAGCTTTGTTTTAACTTGCATCTCCTGGTAGTAAACTGGCTAGGAGTACTCATGAGAAGACTCTTGTCTAATGAAACTGATAACACACCAGGCCATGAGATGAGGTAAATAAACTCTCAGCTCCTCTTTTTCCAAGAAATGCATTTAAAGCTTTTCCTGAGGCCCAGCACAGACTGCACCACAGACTATACACAATATACTGGGAGTCTCCACACACCCTGAGGTGGACTGCAGGCATGCTGGAAATGGGAAATCAAGGGTAAGGAGTATTTCCAGAGCCTAGGGAACTGGGAAAGGAAAATAGTACTGTGTGGCCTCTGGACCTTACTTCCAGCCTCTCATCAGCATGCAGTACTCAGTGTGAACCTGCTGGACACCAAAATATCACAGGATGAGGCAGCCAAAACGCTCTTGATCAGGGCTTTTTCTAAGGTTGCCAGAATTGCTTCTGGATCAGTGCCTCAGTACAGCAAACTGTGTTCTCAGCAAACTGAGCTCTCAGTTTTCTGATCCCAAAAGAGCAAATTGTGTGTTTCGGAATTGCTGCAAATCAAACCAATACACTTAACTCACTCCAAAAATTGGCTTGATCCAGGCAATACTCCCTAGAATACACAGAATGTGGGGCCTTCTGTCACTCTGTTCAGCAGGGTCCAGATTTCTCCAAAAAGCTAACATGTGTAGGCACATGTCTGAAATTTTAGATTTTCAACAATATATATAAGAATGTTTCACATCTACTAATCATCTGAGAAAAAAACCAGCAAACATTCTTGTTTATATAATTTATTGATAGTGTACATATTTTTATATAGTGCATTATAATACTGAGTGCTATCATCTTTATAAATGCTGAGTTAACTATTTTTTAAAATTTTCACAACAAAAATAATCAAATATCATGCCAACATTTTGTAACAAATTATCACATTAAATCCATTTGGATTTCATGACATGTTTATCTGTACAATGGACCCCATATCACAGAGCATTCACAGTGCATAAGGTCACAGTCATTGAAAAAATAAGTAACATGAGAGATTTCTGTTATTTACAGTTTACAAACCCATCCCTTTCTGTTTTCAAAGTAAGCAGTTCTAGAAAGTTTTCATAATAGTTAAAGAGGTATTGCACCTCTAAAGGGCGCACTGCAAATACGAAACACAGGTTTTTAAAAGGTTCAGAAGTTATTTTAGTGACCATAAATGATTTCAAAGAATTTCTTGCAATGGAGGAGATACCATGAGCCAAATTCTATGCTCAGTTCCACTGATAGTAATTTGTGCCAACTACCAGGACACTAAGGAACACTGGCACCGCCCCCAAGAACACAAAGGCAAGAATTTGGTCATAACTTTGCTGCAGTAACAGCCATTTGAAACACAGGTGTTGCTGGGGAAGGAGATTTACAAGTTTTCTTTGCATACATAACTGGTATATGAATAAAGGCCATAATCCTTCTGCAAAAACTCTGAAAGGAAGCATCTCAGTTGTTATTAATCTTTCTAGAGATGATTTCTGTCCAGTTTTCACATATTCTGATACCCTTTAGAATTTGCTACCATGCCTAATGCTGTAAACCAACCTTTTTATTTGTCATTCAAGTTTATCAAGACCATCTCAGTGACAGGACAGCAATGACTGCCTACATTCTTTGTGCAAGTGAAAAAGATAAACAGAATTAAATTCCAACTGGCAATTCTTCTAAGAAAATATCCAAATGGCATTAATTTCCCATAGTTATTCATTTCAGACAGTGCACTGAATGGGAGCAAGCAGAACCACATGATGAACAAACTGCCACAATCACTGCACATCCTGGCTGTGGAGAAGCAGCCACACATCTCACATGTCAGGAGAGGACTTCACAGTACAGGACTTCACAGACTCTGGGGAAAAACCATCAGGACCTCACATGGGGGAAAATGTGAGAAAAGTGCTCAAGTTATTGAAAAGGAGGCTTTTAAACATGTACACAGAAGGTCAGAAAGTGGAATGCACACATCAGTGGAATGACATTCCCTTCTTCAGCAGGACATTGATCACTTGCATACAGACTTTTCCAAATGGTTCAATGGCATAATAACGGGTTTGGTACAGAATTGCTGCAACTAAACACTGTCATTTACCTGTGTAACCATCACATAAATGTCACCATCTAACAAAATGAAAAATATGGCATTCAGACTCATGGAAATAGAAAGAAAATTGCACAGCAAATGCATGAGCTGCAGATTTTTTTCTTCTGAATGTTTAAACATAAATAACAGAGAGATCTGAGGCTTACAATGACAGAACATTATGCTCCAAGGTAATGTACTTCAATTAGGAGATTCTTTGGTTTTACCTGGCTATCAGAGTTATTTTAGTGTCTGTTTCATATTACATAACATCTAATCTTTCCTTGGCATGAATAATCATACAGTATTTCTACAGCTTAAAGAACTCTACCAAAACCAACTAACAGTGGGACACGAGTAAATGGCATTAAAATTGAAAGAAATGCAAGAAAGGAAGACAGCAAAACTCATGAGGCATTTGTGCACCTAGAGCAAACACAGAATAGAAACAAGTGTAATTAAAGCAGAGTCACAAGGGAAATCAAAGACAGAATAGAATCTTCTCTATAATTGCTAAGTATTAGATTAGTAAAGACCTTTGCCATTTGTTTACATGTTGACAGAAAGCTTACAAATATAACCTAAAACCAGAAGCTAACTTTGCTTGTTGCAGCTGCAGCAAGCATATAAAAACAAAATAAAATTGGCACACCAAAGACTGAGCCAGGAGAAAGATGGTTGACTATGCTGTACCTGTTGGGAAAACTTAAGGTGTTCTTCTAGGTTAGACTTCAGCCCAGAGAGAAGCCCTTAGAGCATCAAAGAGACATTAAGATAACCATACCTGGAGCTCCTTAGATTTAGACATGCAGATCCTGAGCTTGAAATCTTTACTCAAGCAATACTTTATAATGCAGTTCAATTGTTATGGTAAATAAATGGAATCAAGCACTGCTGAACGCAATGGAAACATTCCCAGTTCCTTGCTAGAGAGAGAATTACACTCCATGGGTCTATGTGGGACTGTGCTACTCCAGGGGAACTGCAGCTCAAAAGAGCTGCTCTAAGCCCTCCTTGGCCAGCTGTAACTCAGTTTTGATCCTGCTCATACACAAGGGCAGATGCACAGTTGAGAAGTCTGAGACCAGGAACAAATTCTCTTATTTACAAGAGTGGAAATCTACAGTGGTATCAGCAGAGCAGAAGTCCACAGATTCTAGTCAAATCTTTTAATTTGACAAAGAAATAAAATCTTTAGACTACAAAACCAATGGAAAGAACTGACTATGATAAGAAACCCAGAAACCATACTCTGCTGTCATCTTAGGACACAATCCAGCAAGGCACTTGGATAGATGCTTAGCTTTAAAATGGAATCCAACCTACTGAAGTTAAGCTTTGCTGGATATGGGATGTCTTTTTCTGAGTTGTGTTACTTTTCAGTGTTAGTATGCTGGCAAATTTCAGATCACACTAACAGTTTTCTCTCTCACATCCACCAGCTTTCTTTTCACTCTTGAGCTGAACATTAACTTACAGAACATTGTGACATACATTCCAAACTCAGCCAGATAACTTTTGCAATGGTTAATGAAACAAAATGGCTGCAAAATTTTACAGATACAATCCAAACAGCTGCAATATAGAGCTGTGCTAACAGCAGAGAACCAAGCACAAATCATTCCTTTTCTTGACTAGAAAATGGCAACATTTTTAAGGGTTTCCTGACCACGCAAGCTAATGTTTTTATTTTATTTTATTTTTTTTTTTTTTTGGATTCATGTGAAAGGCACTAGTCTGTTATTACTCAGCAATAGCCTCCCGAATTACTGATACATTCTGACGTGGGTTTATCTGCAATACAACAATTTGTCAATCACATCTTTCTTGGACCATTCAGTTTACCTGCATGGTTTAGTGTATAACTATTTATTTTAGCATATGGACACAGACTACTTAGGAGCTTCTTGAAGTACTTGATGTGATTATATGTCATCAAAGCCCTGACACAGCATCTCATCATTCTTTGGCAAACAATACATCCTTGGTCATGTGGTGGTGTCAAAGGAGAATCCTACTAATGGTATTCATGATGATAAGCACAGCATGATACTTGTCTCATAGCAGTAGATGCAGATGAGAACACCCCATGGAATGCAGCATTGGAGTTCAATATAAATTGTCCTGAAGTGAGTTTATGTTTCAGGGAGAGCTGTAGATGACAGGAACTAGCCATACATTGTAAGGGTTGTTCTGGATTCTGAGACTGTTTCTGCTAAAAAACAATGCAGGTTTTCTGGAGCAGATGATATTCAGATTAGGCAGAGCAATTTTAAATGATGTATGAAGGGCTTACAGAATTAACAAAGAAAATTCATGTATATTTGGACAGAAATTCAGCTGCTACAGAAAAAAATGGTGCCCATACTCTTCCAAAATTTCCTGGCTCAGAAATCTGAAGGTACAATACAATTTTCTAGATCTGGCACTATAAACTTTGATGCCCTTATCCCTGTCAACTCAGCTGATCACTATGCATTCAAAACCAGACTTTGGAACTACTCTTCTATTATGTAAAGACAACTGAGCTGCCTGAACTGTGCACAGGAGAGCAAATGTTTGCTTGGAAACAGTTCTCCAAGACCACACAAACAGAATACAGGAAAAAACACATTTACTCAGACGCCCTCTCTGCTCCTTTCAGTCTCATATCTAAGTCATCCCCAGATTTTCAGCAGTAAACTGTCCCCCTGAAAGACAGCAGGGGAGAGAGGAATACTAGGGAGGGATATTCCTACAGTGGTGCAGCACTATGCTGCATTTTCACAGCTTTTCTGCAACAGAAGACTCCAAGATGAACATGAATTCCATCTCCTCAGCTTTATACTGCAGCAAAAACGTCGTGAATGCCTGGAAATGGGGTCATTGGCATACTTGAGATGAAATGTGTTTACTGCCATTCTTGACTATTTAATAAAGCATTTTAGTAATGCTGTAATTGTGTCCATCTTTAGTTCTTAGCTTAATGACACAACCGTTTAATTAAGGTAAGAAACCCTAAATGGATACTAATACTGACATTTGTAACAAAATGTAAAGCAAATAACAAATGTGTTGCTCTTTTTCACTTTAGAATCACATTGAATGGACCCAATTCTTAAAAAAAACACCAGCAGCAGCATACACTCTTTAATTTATTCTAAAATAATTTAAGAAATAATTTTAGTTGTAAACTCATTGCCTGGTGTAAACAGTATTCTGCATGTCAGCTGGCTAAACATAATTGTCATATATGTCAAAAGAAGGAACTTTCTGAGTAAGTGCTTATTTGCTAAGATTTTATAGTATACTCTCATTGACACATTTTTTAATATTTAGTCTTAATGGAAAATATTAATACATTTAAAAACACATCAACTGTTAGTTGATAGGTTTGGTTGGTTTATAAACATTAAAAAATTTTAAAAATCTATGTATAAAGGTAACTGTGCTTCTTTAGAAACTTTATGTGATCATTCACATACAGCTTCAAAATATTTTTAAAGTTTAGTAGCAATTCAAAATATGCTGTCTCAGTGATTTACAATTATATCACTGATAAATTGTGGAATGTTACCCGCTATTTTAATACTCTGGGCCGGATCTTGCTGTCAATTATATCCAGAGTAATTCCTTGTATCAGATTTATGCTGGTGGAAAGGATATCAAAACTTGGCTTCTACTCAGGGTTAAAAAGAAGTATATCATGCTTCAAAATTTGCATGCAATCAAATCAAGGACCATATTCTCTTGACAGACTTGTTTTTGTCAGGGTGACTCTTATCTGCACTGCTCCGTGTCAGACATTCATCTTCATTAAGCTTCTGGGAATAAGAAAAAATGGTGAAGAATACACCAGCTTCTTGACTGATGAAATAAGCTTCTTCCTCTCACCAATCAAACTGAATCAAACCAAATCATAATCAGGGTGGGTTTTGTTGTCAGAAAGTCTGGATTATGTTCAGCTACTACTCCCAGCTGATAACAATAACTGATAGTTACTGAGCACCCAGTTATATTTTATTTCTTTAGCTTCTTCTAAATTTACACAATGGGCTTACAATGGCCAATGCAAAGTTTCTTTTGTGGCGTAATATTCCACAAATGTCATTTTATATCTATGTATACAGCATTCCTCATTAACAATAAAACATATTTTTCAAGTATGAATTTCTGCATGTAAATTCTCTTCTTCGGTATGCAGTTACTCTGACTTCTAGTGTGCATCATCACAAGTGATACAACATACAACCATTTCCTCTTCTTTCTCTGCCACATTGTTCATTGAACAGAGTGATAAATATCCAACATTGCCATCAAAAACTGTCAGTGCAGTTTCTCTATAAGCAGAGCACTTGAAGGGGGAAATGATCCTCAACAGTGCATGCCATGATATGTGCCGTGGACTTTCTGGTCCTGTAGTTTAAATATTCTGACCAAGCCAAGAAAGGATCTGAACTTGCCTCTTATCCTTCCATGGAAAGTAAATGTCAAAACCAAAAGAACTATAAAGATTTTTCTCCCATCCTCTTGCTAACCCTGATGGTGGTGGTTGATTGTCTGCAGAAGGAGAAAGAAAATCACAGAATGCCCAGGAATGGGTCCTTTTAGAGTTCTGTGTAAGATCCATGTAGCTTTATGACAGAGCAGCAATATCCAAAGAGGAGGAAAATGCTTTGGTTGCCTTCAGCTAGCATGTTAAAAGAAAGGTATGCTCTCCTTCCATATAGGTAAAAGTGCTCGTTAGCTGATTAAGCAGGAATGACACTCAAATTATTGATGGAAAGAAGGTAGAAATGTGAAATGCCTCCTGTCATTACAGCATGTGTAATCAGAAGAATTTCAGCGTCTCTCCTTGCTGTGGTTTAAAGTTCTTCTCGGCACATAGGGAAGTTGACAAAGGTGAAGACATTGAACTCTATCATTATTGATAAACACAGGAAAATAGCATAAAGAAGCAACACGTAGATGCCTAACTTCCTGTCAAGTTTCCACTTATTAAAATGGATTCCAAACACCTGCAAGCAAACAGAGTGTCAGTTAATAAAGTTCTGAAGGAGACTTCTGGAAACAACCATTATAAGCTAAAAATGAGAGTCTTTTGAATTAGAGGTCTTGCAGGAAGACAAAAATATATTCTCAGTATTTTATAGATCAGAAAGGCAACATACCTTGTTGACTTGGCTCTGAGTCTCAGATGTCCTACAACTGTTTTACAAAATATTCAATGAACTAAACTAAATTAATGTCCCTCCCTCAAGTGCTCCCCTACAAATCCTTTATGTCCCAGTAGTACACCAGCACCAAATGCCCATTCTCTCAACACCTTCAAAAGAGGTGCTCTACTTATTTGCTGAGCTCCAGAACTAAGGGGTTACAAGTTACAGGTGGTAAAGCAACAAAATCCTCATGACGGCATCTATTTTCCACAGTGTTCAATGCCTCGAATTATTATTTTGCTCAAATTTGTTGCTCAAAGCAACAAAATCCTCATGAAGGCATCTATTTTCCAGTGTTCAATGCCTCGAATTATTATTTTCCTCTGAGTTTGCTGTGGGAGGGTCTGTGCAAATCAGGGTACTCAGCAAAACAAAGGAGACTGTAATAGATGCCTCAAATTCAGGTGATCTGGCTTCTGCTAGGAAAGGACTGTTTTCAGAAAAGCATGAAGAGCTAGCAGAGTAATGCCTCTGCATAATCCTCCCATTTTTTCCCAATATGCTGATTAACAATATGCATGCAGCAACACCAGATACAAATGTGTACAGAACACCAGTGCTGTTTCACAGGCACTGTGCAGTATGGCAGGCTGGGGATAAGAAATGAAAGAACACATTCTCACACCTCATAGATCAGATACATAAGAAGTTAGTAGCAGAGTGAACAGCCCTGGCCATTCTACCACTTAAGTCGTGCACAGGTGATGTGAAGCTTTGTAAGACTTAGTCATGCAAGAGTGTGAAATCTCCAGTGGTGACCACGTCCTCTACAAAGCCTGCACAGGCAATCAGTGAAAGATGTTAGTAGAAGTGGATATTTTTATACCTTTTTGATTCCTTATACCTGAATTTGATTCTTCCTACAGAGCGTTCCCTGGGAGTCAAGCAGGAACAGACCTTAAGTACCAGCAAAATTGACTTTTGAAACAGAATTATTGTTTCACCTTAAGAAGTCATGGGTTACAAGGGTCTCTCATGCTGAGGCACATTTAGCATGTCTCATCCAAGTCCTGAGGTTCACAGTCCTCACAGACCAGTCTTCACTAAGGGTTTAGGCGACACCACTTGATTTTGGCTGGTTTTGGAAATCAGAGACAAGGGCAAAGGTGATGAAGCACAACAGGTCTTGTCTCAGCCTAGAGACAGGCCAGGGGTATGAACATAGGACCACAGAAATACTGTTGGATTCAAAATTTTCAACACTGCCACTTAAATCCATGGGATCTATGCATTTCCAGCATCTCTTGCACCAAATGCCAGATTGCAGTCCTCACCGAGGATAATGGTAGCTCTTCAACTTATGGTAATGCTAGAAGAAATCAATGCTAAGTATTTCTATTTTATCCTTCTGTAACATGTAAATACCTAACAAGTATTTTCAAATTGAAATACTTGTAGATACTCTAATACTTACAGTTAGTGCCACTGATCCTAGCAAAAGTGCAACTGAATAAACCAATCCTTTGCTGTTAATTTTAACCTGTGGAAATCAGAAAATACTTTTAAAATGCTGACCATATAACTGTGCTTTGGAGATCAAAAATCAATTTACTGATTTAAAGTCCACCTTCTGCTTTGAACAGTGCCTTACATATTTTAAACTATGCAAATCCGTAACAGATGTATCCTAATGAAGAATGGGGAGATTAAGGAATCAAACCAAATGTAAAGTAATCCCATCTCCATTAAAAAAAGAAGTGAGCATTTATAACAGATTTTATGTAAAAAATCCTCAGAAGAGAGAGATATGCTGTAATTTGGTCTTAGGTACAAAAATGTTGAGGTACATGGAGACAGGTTTACTGGAAGTTGTGCAGCAAGAAAATGATAGAGCCATGAACCATCCACGGGAACAGTTTTCTGCTCCACAGTGTATGTACTCCAGTTGACAAACTGGAAATTAACAGCAGCTTGTTGAAGACAAATTGCTTTCTTAACAGGGTTGCTTAGCCAAGAAATAACAGCTTATTTTAGCAACTAATAACATGATCAACAGGTTGGTTTTAAATTTATTCTATTTGCATGCTTTCCTTTTAGGATTTTTTAAAAATAGAATAAAAGTGCAAATGAAAGATTTGCCAAGTATACATACAGTTGATCCATAATCGATCGCCATGGTCTGCAAACCCCATGGAACACCTAGTCCCACCAGAATGTCAAAGACATTGCTCCCTACTGTATTGGATACTGCCATGTCACCAAGGCCTGCAGAGAAATAAAAACAAAAAACAGCTCTTTGATAAAATCAAAATTCATGGCCATTACTATGTGCACTGGAGGAAACTAAAGGGGAATGATCCACTTTGATCCAATCCCCCTTGAACTGGTCAGAGTATCTGAGGTAGGGAGACAATTTCCCTAACATTGGCCTGACTTCTGAAAAAGTGTGCAAAAATTGCACTTCTGAAAAAAGTGTGCAAAAATTGCTCACTCCAACTACACCTTCCTTGTGTCTTGCAAAGCCTTTAGAGGGTGAGTGGTAGCCATGCAGCACCCGAGGTCTATGCCAAAGTCTTGTTCTAGGTAGTCTGCAGCCACAGGGAATCTGAAGATTAAGTACTGGATTTACTATGTGGATATGTGACCTTCATCTCATGAGAATGAAAAGAGATCCTGGAAATAACCAACCAGTTGATAGTCAAAGATATTAGGCACTTCTGTGGGGCTTAATCAGTAATAATTTCACTTAAAGAACAGTAAAATACTACAGGAAAGGAAAAGAAAGGTAAATGGTGGTAAGGTACCTAAGTATTATTCAAAATCTACTTCTAATGCCCACCACTGGCTGGCATCTCATTCTGCATCAGTGTCAGTGGATACAAGGAAGGCAAAATTCTTTCTGTCCCTGCTAACTTCCCTTAGACCTGGCCTAAGTATTGAATCACTTCCATTAAGTGAATACTGGAAAGGAAGCAACTGAAAAGGAACTCTGACATAAATGGGACATGTCCCAAATATAGTTTCAGAGTAAACAGAGTGCAGACAGACAGTACCATACCATAAATACATGATCTGTAAGGTAATGCTTTGGATCTCATGATGGTAGTGTCCATCTATACCTGTCTCCATTCTGTCAGTGAACAACTCCTTGAATTCAAGCAGTGCAAAGTCCCTGTCTTTAAGGGCATTGGGCCCCTTTTTGTCAATCTAGTGCTTACCTTAATTTTCAGAGCAAACAATCTTTGCAGTATTTTTGTCTAGTATAACAGAAGAACTAATCTAAAGACGCAGTCTGTTAATTTTAAAATGTAACATTTTCCTTGTTCTTGAAAAAACCTGTTCACTTAAATTAATACACATGCAAAATTAATTTAGTAGGAAGGTGGTTCCATAATAATTCTGAAGACTTTGTTGTACTATTTTTGTGAGAATATTCTGCACACAACAAATAATGCAACATGGAAAATTATTTACTTTAAATATATAACACTTTTCAAACAAGCAACATTTAACAGCACTACTCCTATCTCAAATTACAAAGGTGGGGCTTTTGAGTACTTAATTTATCATTGAAAAGCCCTTGTTGTTTGCTCAATGATGTGTGCTGGAGATATCATTATCTGATAAAATAAGGCTATGGGAATTGAAATGCTGGAAAAGAATAAAATTAGGTCTTTTCTTATTCTACTGCTATACAGATGATCACACTGTCAGTTCTAATGTTTTTCAACAACATTAGAACAACACAGGAAGGGATGCTGCTACCAGCATTGTAGAAAAAGGAAACATGATGAAACTCAAACAAAATTAAAGATAAATGAGAAAGCCTTTAACAATTTGAAATGGACAGCTGAGGAGAATGCAGATGTCAGTAATCCAAAACTCTTTCCAGTGCAGCTATTCATACGTTCCAGTGGGAAAGAGGTCTGCATTTGGATGAGAACTCTGCCTGGAGCAACAACGCTTCTGCCAGATCCTCTCAAAGCACTTCACTTCCTTGGATTTGAGAGGTCTTCTAGAAATCAGTACAAGTTTTACATGGAGAAGTGCTGGTCAGTGCTGCTTCTTCAAAGTAGTTTTTAATAGCTGATATTCTAGCAAAAGGTAGTTTTTTGGTTCACAATAATTAGCAAACTGTTTTGGCTTTTAATGAGGTTCTCAAACAGTAAAAATTAAAATGAAATTATAAAATTGCATTGACAATTTGCGTATGGAGGAAACAATCTTACATATGTAAGATTGCACTTATGCTTCAGCAGACACAGTACCTTGTCTTGCTACTATTAAGCTGGCCATGCAGTCTGGGACACTTGTTCCTGCAGCCAGAAAAGTAATGCCCATGATCACATCTGGTATCCCAAGGGTGTATCCAATCACAGTCACCTGAACAAGGAGGAAGGAAGATTAACTTATCATATTTGGAAAATCTCCTCATTCCAATGAGAAGAGTATGCCAGTTTGGCATACTCTTTAACTTTGATTTCTGGTGTGGACTCTAATAGGAATAGACTCAGAATACTTAGCCATTTCTGCAAATTAAATACTTGTGGAATAACCAGCCTAAAACCAACCCTGTGCAAAGGAAAAGT
The DNA here is from genome assembly GCF_012460135.2 of Molothrus ater. Classification (NCBI taxonomy): domain Eukaryota; kingdom Metazoa; phylum Chordata; class Aves; order Passeriformes; family Icteridae; genus Molothrus; species Molothrus ater. The sequence continues at coordinate 46,749,031 of NC_050483.2, read as the reverse complement.
AATTTGGGTCTTATTATTCAACATTCTGAGGACAAAAAAAATCTCCATTTCCTGTTGTATTAACATGACATACTGCTGTTTTAAGGAGATACAGTAAAATCTGTGGGTTTGGGGTTTTTTTTTGATTTCCACAAATGGCAGGATTCTCACTGGTTCTATTCTCAAAAGGACTGCAACCAATATTATATTGTAATATAGTGGTAGAGATATAAAGAACTTTTATAACCTAACACATGAAGAAGGAACTATTTTCTTGTGTGACTTCTCATATAATCCTGAAGTGAGCACGTCTGGTTATACTGTCTCCTGATATTCCAGATGCAGCTTGAAAAGAGCTTAAGGAATCACTGAAGATTGCAGCAGAGCTCTTAGAAAAGACAGGAAACTGTATTTAGCTGGAACATCCAAAGAGGGCTGAAAAAACATCAAGAAAAGGCAGCTGAAAAGGAACCAGGCTTGTGAGAGAGAAGACTGACCCAGGGACAGACAGCTGTTTCCCTGCTGAGACTGCTAAGGATGGAAGTCTTCTAGGCTGTGTGTTGTTTTCTTGAAATAGTTTGCCAGTCTACTACATGAGGAAAATTGGACCCTACACCAAAGAAAAGGTGTATTTCAGGAACTCCACTGACAAGCCTTATCTTCAGGGGCAAGCAGAGGCCCAGGAATAGAAGTCAGCATGACTCTCTTGCTGAGAGTGGTAACAAGGTACTGTAGCCCAGCTGCCTCTGAAAGCAGTATGGGCTGCAGCCTTAATGAGCACCTCTCTCAGTTGTGAAGGGAATATCTATATATGGAACCAAGGTACAAAGTATTATATGTCCTTTGGAAGGTCATATGATACAAATGCGTGGCTTTGGCTGGCAAATTAATATCTTAGACACAGTCTATGTTAGAGGGTTGTTTTACGATGCAAAAATTATATAGAAAGTTGCAAAAAGTATACAGAAAACACAATCTTTCATGAGAGGAAACATAAAGTGGTTTTCAAATGCCTGACAGGCATTTGAGGAAAATAGAGATGTTCTCCACTACCTTCCTGTACTGTATTATGCCCTATACAGTAAAGGCCCAATTATTTCTGCAGAATAAAAGGCAGCAAAAATCTAAAATTATAATAATTATTGTATGAGCTGAAGAGACTGCACTGCAATTACATGCCTTTCTTGGACAAATGCACAGAAGGCTTTTACATACTTTGAGATGCACATTTCACTCAGTATGAAGTCCTGCTACATACACTTACCATCCACACCATGAAGTAGGAGAACAAGGCAATCCAGAGAGTGGACAAGACAAATGTCAGCATAAAGCACCTCTCCCAGCGTGGTTTGCTGCAGTTTGGAATTGTAGTAAACAGCACAAATATCAACGGCCATGTCAAAAGCCATTTAATTTTGTTCATTTTTCCCTCTGCAGGACAAAGGAAAGAAACAGTTGAGCTTTCCCATTACTATCCCAAGCTCAATAACACCTCTTTCAGCAGAGCAGATGATCCCAGAAGGATGTTTACAATTGTGCATGTCAGCTCATTTTCCAGGGTACCTTTAAACTATACTTGGCCTTGTCACTTTCAGCCAAGTTCTGCATGCTCGTCTAGAATCTTCTTATAGTTAAGTCTGCCAAGATCTATGAAAATCCATGGGAGAATTAAAATTATTTAAAATCATAGCTGATATTAAAAGCAAAATTAAGTCAAGCGTGTTGCTCTTTTAAATGTATTACTACCAATCCAGAATTTAACAAAAACCCCAACAACAAAACCAACCAACAAAAACAGCCCACCCTCTCACCTTAATAGAAATATTGAAGTCCAAGTGGTAAAAATAACTTGCACATTCTGTGTAGCAACAGAAAACAGAAGCACAAGACCCAGCCTATGAACATGGCAATTTTTTTCCATGCCTTATTGTTCTATACTTGGGCAGAAGTTTAAATAAACCAATACTTAGAAGATCTCGATTTGTTAAGTCTCTCTATCTGCATACAACACCATCTTGAAATGTAAAAGAAAACTTCTGGAAAAAGAAACAAGGGAGTGACCTCCCTTGGACAGCTCCCCAAAATCAGCTGGTGAGAAATACCCAAGAACTGTCATCACTGAAGACTGGTACACACCTTGTCATTTGTTAAAAATTTACAGTATTGCAAATATAATCCTCAGTACACAAAACAAAACTGTTTTATAACTGGGCCATAAGTAAATGGGGCACTATTCATAGAGTTCATGAGGCATCCTTCAAGCAGGATGACAAATTTGTCTCTCAGGATAAGTGAGAGTATCACAATCAACATCGTGGCCATTTTGGCTTGGGCTTTCTTTACATTGTTTTTCCATCCAAGTAGGGGTTTCCATCGCTGACTCATGATGCTATGTTTGAGATCTACTAAAATATGCTGTTTTGCATAAAATCATTGATCACATTGAAAGAAATGATCAGGTACATCTTCCAGCAAAGTTACTTAGCTACATTGTAAAGAACAGTTATTAACCAGCTCCTATCAATTTCACCAGTACTTTTCTTTCAGCAAAGACTCTGGGATTTAAGATGTGTTTAACAGGAATTTTTGTTAGTGATTTTAACTGGATTGATTTCAGCTGTCTCAACCAATGTGCACCAGGATGCAATGAAATTTAATATTTAACATTTAAAAATTAATAATACTTTTATCATTTATGAGGCTACTTATTAGTCCAATTGAACTTGTTGAGCCCAAACATCTTTATTATTTTTGTATATATTCTAGAACTGTATTTTCTTGCTTGAGTTATGAAACAGTTTTCTAACTTGAGATTTTCTTGTGAATTTTGAGATGTCATCAACTCACCAGGAAATCTTAGACTAAGCTTTGCTCTTTAGTCCCATTTATAGCTTGGGGCTGTGGAACTTCTAATGCATAAAACTACTGAAGTGTGTCAGGGTCATTTCTAATTCTAGACTTTTACATATCACTGAGGATTTATTACAAATTTTACAGGGAAGACCTTTTTCTCTCTGCTTATGTATACTTCTGCACAGATGTTTTTTAAAACGGTTATCTTTTACCTGTTCTGTCCAGGAAATGACACTTCTTGGCTCACTTCTCTCTTTAATTGTTAACAAGGCTGTAAATATTCTACAAAATATCCTATGGTAGTAGTTTATACCTGCTCCTGCCTAATTTGTTACAGTTTGGATTACTTAAAGACTACTGGATAGTTAATTTTTACTCTGTGTACTGAAGTTGCTAACCTTGGTTCATAGTCCAACAAGTCAGCATGGCCTAGGCCAGTAACATCCTCAGCACATAATCCCATACACAGGGTCAGTGGATGACTGATTGAAAAAATTGTGGATCCGGTTCTGACCTGTGTGGGTGTAATTGGACTGACTTTGGTGCTGCTACACATAGGCAGTGCCATTTCTCTTTTCAGTAACATAAATAAAAGAAACAGAACTGCCTTAAGAACAAATAGAGCCTCTGCTGGGGAATACATCTTGTCTGGGATCCTGAATTACTCAAACAAATGCTTAACTGAGAATGCATAGTGCCTTACCACTGGCACAGCTATGTTTGTTCATTTCCAAGAAAACCTAATTACTAGTGGAGGAGGGCTTGCCTTTCCATTATCTTTGCTGAGTTTGAATGGATGTGTGTCAGATTAAAATTCCTGGCTCTATTAGTGGTGATGTTTTCCCCACACAACGTCTTGAGTTGAAACTGCTTAGCTAGATGGTTTGTGGGAGTGATATTTGCATTCATTACATGGCAACAGGCTTGAGACTCTGGGGAAGAGCAGTGTGTAATTCTGGGGTTTGTTGGGTTAACAAGAGAAGCCCAGTGGCCATTTGCAGTTAGCCTGGAATACTTTGGAACCACCATGGTCAAAGCAGCTTACTTGACACATTATGCATTGGCTTCTCTTGTGCGTTTTGGTTTTCTAGCTTTTATAAACTTTTATATAAGCCTTAAGTATATATGGCCTTGGTTTTACCTCAGGCCTTTTCATTCAGCTCCTACTGTTCTGGGTCATGGAACTTTCATGGCACATAGGACTAAAGAAGTCTACTCTTATGCTGTAACTTGGCAGTGTTTTAAGACTTTCAAGTACATTTAGCAGCAACCTCAATGAAGTGAGACTTTATTTTTTCAGGAAATGATGACTTTATTCACTTCACCTGGCTTAGATGAATGCACAATCAATACACAGCTAGAAGATGCAAAGTATTTTTTTTTAGTTCTTTTGAAAGTACTTTTGCTGTTCTGTTGTTTTGGTTTTGACCACCCACTCTAAAATAATTAAAAATATTGAATGATAAAGATTTTACAGTGAAGTATGCTTATAGCTCATGACAAATGGTTTTCCAACTGTTGAGTAGCTCCCTAGTACATCTGCAAGGAAGAAAATGATCATTCGCATTTAGGCCATTATTCAATACCAGCTGTTCTGTCCCATCACAAGACCCCAGCACAGTTGTTTTAACAGTGGTACCACCCACTCCTGTGAGCCCTAGGTTTAAAGGTTCCTGCAGCAACCCACACAACTGAGGAAAAGTGTATTTTGCACCTCTCTCCCCTCTCCAATAATGAAAGAATATTACAGAATATTATTACAGAAAGCTACACTGGTCTACATACTGTTCACAACACTCTGCTGTAAAACAAGAAGATGAGGGGTTTTTTGCAAGGACTTGTTTTCACTACTTCATACACCCATTTTTTTCTGTTTCCACAGATATTTGGAAGTCAAGCATGCCAAGTATTTCAGAGACAACAAGGTATCATTACAAAAGAGCTTGATTACAGTGTTTCTGAAAATGAAGTGGCAGCCCTACAACAAGGAGCTCTGCTAACTTTCAACACATTCCTGGGCCAGTCGTCTTTCCAGATGTTATGCTCACAATAATTACTTTCACACACAGATAGTGTGTCCTGGTGAACAAAGCCAGCAACACATATTACAGCACTGTGAAGAAACAAGTATTTCCTTAAGCAGCTAGAGAAAGCACTTCCTACAGAAAAAAATAGAGTCCTATTTGCAACACTCTCAGACAGCTGAGAGGAGCTCAATATAAAAGTGTGAAATGACATTTGTGTTTACCTTTAGATCAGAAGCGTAATCTTGAAGTAAATGCACTGACTGACCCCACTTAGTGTTTTTTGGTTTGCAATTTTAGTCTGCAACATGGAGCAGCCTTGAATCACACCAGTAGAACCAGAGGGATAAAATCAAAATTGTTCCAAGTAATAATGGCCATTTTATCCACAGGACCAAGCTAGAACTAGTCTGAAACAGAACTTCCAAAGGCACATAGTGCAGGCAGCCCACATGTCCTAGTAAATAAGCTGCAGTGAAAACACTTTTTCAAGTTTAAACAGAGTGGAGTCTGTAACTACACCATCAGGAATCACATCTAAGTTATTGTAGCTAGTTAAATTTGACAGCTTTTCCACCTAGTTTTCCCTTTAAAAGCATGTCAGCGAAGCACAGATCTCAGCTCCAAACATTACTTACTTCAGAACATGCCTAAACCTTCCCAAGTGAAAGAAGCATCTCTTTACACAAAGCAATGACTGATCCAAAAAATTGTACCATCTCTGAAAGTCATGAATCTAACTGGCACACAGGAGCTTCATAACAGTACGTTTGTGAATTCGTATAAATCTCTTAAAATCACTTGAAAACTGGGAAAGGTATTCTCTGATTGGAATGAGAAAGGCTTCCTGAAGTTTCCTACTGATTGCTGTTTTTCCAGGGACTTTTTGTTGATGGTAAACTTATAGTAAAAACAAGGCACATCCAGGTTCACCTAAGAATACTGCTGCAAACTTTTCTCATGCTTCATTTAATTTTTAATTTTTTTAATTCCTTTTTTATCTTTTTAAATCTATCATTTTTCATTTGAGAAGGACCAAAACTCAACCAACCAAACAAAAAAACTCAACATGTTTTTTCTCCAATTAAAAATGATTTTCCAAACACCTGTGCCCTTGGTTCTAATTAAGCTTTGTATTTACAAAGATGAATTTACATCCACATATTATTATCAATAGCAAGTCAATTCTCAACCCAAAAATGTGTAAAAGTAACACATATGCCTCTACACTAGGAACTTGGTAATAACCCAGACAGCAAGTAAACTTCTGTTAGAAAATGCTGTTCATCAGAGTTCAGACTGACTGGAAAACTTCAATATAACTAAATTAGACAATCTGAAAACTTAATTAGCTTCTAGTCATGTCCAGTATCCAAAACACAACGGAGAAATACAAATTTTTCTCCCAAGTATGGTACACAATACAGAAAAAAAAAAGAAGCAGATACAACAAAGTAGATCTGGTGTGAATTTTCCAACAGGACTATTTTCCACAAAAAAAAAATCTGTTGCAAAATAATAAAAAAATTGTTAGAAAATGGCTTTCAATTTTTCATTAGAAAAATTAACACAGCAGCTGACTCCCCACCATCTTGGAAATTTGTTATTGATTTCAGCTCTGCAAATTAACCTATAAATTGTGGAGGCAAGAGATTCTCTGTATGAACACAGTAGAAAAAGGCCATGTAGTGTGTAAAACAGTATCCAAAGAGGCTTCCAAGTGGGCAGCAGACATAATAAAATATTTTTATTGCAGTTCTCTTGCAACAGACCTTTGGAAACTTTTTCTTCCTTTGGAAAATACCAAGGTTTTACTTTTCATCCTCATCCAAAACAGACTATTTTTCAACCTACTGATACTCTTCTTGGAAGTTTCATTTTCCAGAATACAAGTTCCAAATTCCAGACTGTGAAATCCGTCCAAAACAGCTCAGATTTCTATTTTCAGCCTGTGCCTTTACCACGCTTTGAATATTTGGATTTATGCCAATAATCTTCTCTTAAATACACATTTTTGGTACAGAGAAAACTGGTCTACAAAAAAGAATTTGCTCCAGTACACAGAAACAAGCTTTACTCTCAGAGTTACCATAGGTTTACACAAGACAACATTCAACAAAAGTAAGATGTAACTGAACAGAGGTACTCGCCCTATCTTGTTAGACTTGGTTGGATTTTGGCCAAGTTTTAACCTCGCTGTCCAACAAAGAGCTACAGCCTCCTGAGTGTTCAAGTGAGGTGCACTGGGTTTGCCTTGTCCCCTGTGTTTCCAATTAAGGAAGACATCAAGTGAAGTGAGTAGGAGCCAGGGTCAAAGTAAGTAAAAGGTTCTTCACAAAATCATGAAGCTCCTTCCCAAAGGATATTGTGGGTGTTAAACGTTTGCAAAGATTCAGTGACAATTAGACATTAACATTAGGTTAATGAAGAAGAAACACACTAAGAACTTTTAGATGAAAATTTTACATCCACACCAAGAAGTTCCTTGGGGTGAAAACCACTGAACAATAACTTGTTCTGTCTCTCTCTCCCCCCTAGACTTCTTCATAAAATCATGGCTGGAGTCAGAATATTGAGATAAATGTCTGTTTTGACCAAGTAAAAACATTTTATATGTTTTCAGTAGATACTGCTTTTTTGCTTCTATACTACATGTTATCTTTGCATTTTGGATCCAAACAAAAATGGATAGGATTCCTAATCTCCTTTATTGCCATCTCATTTTAGCTCAAGGAATTATTATTCCTGTTTTAGCTAACACCATCATGACTTATATAAAGCATCCATGCTCCAGTTCTGTAAGAGAAGTAGTTCCTCATTCCTGCGAAATGATCAGGAGCTGAGATCACAGAGTATTTTAAAGGGTGCTGAACATGTGACAATGGAAGGGATTTAAGCATCCATTAAGAGCTGCACAGAAGTGCTTTTCTGAGTCTGGGCTCTAAAAGACCACTGAGCTATGCAAGGGCTTTAACACACCATTTTGTTGTCAACATATGCTTGCCCAGTTTTGTCCTATTTTATTCTGATCTGTGGGGTGTGTTTTTAAAGTTTAAGACCTGTTTTCAAACAACTGTAGTCACATTGTAAAGCTTCAAATGAGCCTTTCTCCTGGGAGATAATCATCAACATCTAAAGGTTAGGTCAAGAAAGAAATTCCTCTTCTGAAGATAATGTGTTTTTCCCACAAAGAAACCAAAGGCAAAGGCTGTTTGAATGATATCATATGCAGTTTCCATAAAAACCTGTATGTTGCCTCCTTTTTCAGGATGGGCCTGAACAACATCCACACCCAGGAGTGAATCTCTCTGGATGTTTGACAAGGGGGATATATGCTGGAATAGTCTGAGGCTGTTTTCAAGTAACAACTGTATTCTCTCTTTCTGCTTGCTAAAGCCCTACGCTTATTGCAGAGCACTCCTGTGGACACAGGATAAAAAAGGAACAAAACGTAAAAGACGCATTTTGAGATGACAAATAATAATTTGTCATCAGATGAAACTAATCCAGAGATGAAACTCTGGACTTCACTTATTTCTGTTTCAGAAAAAAAACTTATTCTTGAAAAGAATCTAGAATACACAATTTGAAGAAAGTAAAATCCCAAATTCAGCTAAAGAACGTGACTACAAAACAGCACAAAAAAAGGGGTTGGGCCAACTCACAGCCATTGCAGTTGCAGCTCCTAAAATACAAGAGTGGATTTTTTTACCTAGGACACCCCAACCAATTGAATTGAAAAGTCATATTGAAAACTGAAAGTCTATTCTTCAGAGAACACTTTCCAGTACTGAAAAAATACATGAACTTCTGATCTTTAGAAAATGTATGTGTCTGATTTATTTTCAGTCTGGGAATAAAAGAAGACCAGAGAGGATTCTTGGAAACTCTCTGCAAACTACCTTTTCCCTGAAGCCAGTTTTAAATGTCCAGATTTTTTTAGGCTACTGATTGTGCCACAGTACTTAAACAACAACAGAGCATGATGCTGGGTCCTCACATTTTCACCAAACTCATTCAAGTAGTGCTTTGGAAAGCATAATGAAAGAATTCTCAGTCAGAATATACGAGTTGAGCAATGAGAATCCAACCAATGGATAATCCACCCCAGACAAGAGGAGTGACTATAACTGAAGGTAATGATGAGGATTTTATGCAATCACTTATTCCATTTTATGCAACTCTCTTGAGCTCATGTTGAACTTTTGCTCCATTCAGTATGAATTGAATCACCAGTGGTTCCACTCGGGCCTGTTAAACCTCACTTTATCTTTAAAGACTTTCTCAAAAATGCAGAAAAAAATGCATTTAAAGAGGACCAGTGACATAACTAATAACTCCCTCTTTAGTTCAAAGCATTTTGTCTATTGTGAATGTCACACACTTAAGAAGCTCTTATCTGGAATTTACCTATGTTTTATTCATAAAAAAGCTGCCTGGAAAGTAAGAAGAATTGCATGACTGCACTACCCTAATCAAAACTTCTATCCAAAAACTTGTTAAAAACCATCTCAGTTTACAAGTCTTCTTTGCCAACACAGGCAAGGGTGGTCAAGGTTTGGAACAGAGTGCTCATGGAAGCAGTGGAACCACTGTCTCAGTAACTCGGGTTAGCGGTGGACACAGCAGCATTTTTTACTGTTCATCCAAGAAGCCCCTCTCACTACAGTCACTAGAACAATTTATTATATATTTATACACCATGGTGCATCTGGCTTAGCAATTTCCAGCAAGTCATTATTAACTGCTGACTTGAAAATTATTTGGAGTAATTTTGAAGTACTCATCAGGTCATTCTGACATGTTTCAGTGTAAACTTCCCTTTCCTGTTTTTTCTTCACCTCTGGCAAATCAGCACTTCTACCATGGCTGTCCATAATGACTGGAAAACACTTTCCAAAGATCTGCTTTTAATCACCCAGCCTCCAGGCCAGTTTTATTGTCAGCAAATCCATCCTTCAGAAAGTCAAACCAGTCCCTTTCCTCCTCTCTCCCCACATATGTTGTCTTTCTTACATCCCAGCATTTGGCATTTTAATTATCTTCTTTTTCAGGACTATAAACATCTAGAAAGTAAGCCTTACCTGGCACTGAAAATGGAGTTAGACTGTCCTGTTCATTCTCCTCCTCTTGGTTCCCCACAGGGATGTTTCCATTTTCGATATTCTCCTGTCTCCTGTTCTGAAGTGCTTTGCTGGAGCCATTGGCAGATTGGATTAACCGCTGGCGCTGCAGTGTCAAAACACAAAACTGCCACAGGTCAGAAAATATTTACTTGGTGACATCTGAGTTTTGCTCTCTGTCCAGCCCCAGTCACATGAGCCATGAAGTTTCTCCTCAAAGCTTTCCTTTCAGTCAACAACAAACTTGTCAGTGGCCTACCTATCTTCAGCAGGCATCAGGCTTCACCAGGTTAACCATCCACTTCAAAATTACTGGCAGGAATCTTCCAAGCCATGATGGAGAATGTTGTAACATTTGTTGTTCCATCCATGTTTGAACCAATGTGGTATTCTAAAGCACTTCTCACTCAACAGTTCCCACTCATACCAGCAATAGCACCATAATTAAATGGTAACACTCAAGACACCTCTGCACAATTAGCGTTGGCTTGAATGACTCATTATCCAGGAGCTCTCCTTCTCATATCCAACTCTTCTCCCTCCTTCTCAACTCCACTTACTGAGGTAATTTTTCCTATTTTTAATTTCAAAAGAAGACTAATCCTCGTTGCCTTTGTCTGAGTACATAAAGCACATAATTGGCCCTGCAGACATGTACAAGAACTGCTGCAGCTCCAACACACAGTAAAACAATTACAAGGATAGGTTTTAAACATGACTATATATACCCACTCATGCACTGGAGAATGTTAGATGCAACAGTAAGTTCTTACTTTTATGAAAATAATATTATTTTAATTCACTAGATGAGGTAATGCAGGGTTGAAAAGTGTTCTCTTTTCCTGACAAAGTAGCAAATTTCTAAAACGTGCTCTGAAATGCCTTGAAAAATAAAGTAACTGCACAACATGCAAACAAATTTCTGAAAGCAGTATCAACGTACTCTAGTGAAAAATAGAGAAAAATCCTATCTGAATACTTTGCAAAACTTGTGAATATCTAAGTGAGAATACATAAGACCATGCATCCAAAATGCTCAAGTTTAGAGAATGCTTTTTGCAGATGTTTAAAGGGCCAAGTATCAGCTTTCTACCCACACAGCAATTAAGAATTTTTCTCTGATCAATGAATTGACTTCAAGGATTACAAAGTCAACTACTGCCATGTGCCCTGTCTGATCTTCTACTCCTGACCATAACACCTTTCACTATTTTACCATCAAACAGGATTTTTGTTACAAATATAGTAATGGTGCTTTCTTTTATTGTGGAATTCATAAGGCTTGCCAGAGTAAATACCTCTCATATTTGATATTGTGGGAGCAAACTATTAAATCCTGCCTTCATAAAACCCAAGGTAGGTAGGCCAAAGATTTCACCCCTGGTGCTTCAGCAAGTTCAGAACAGCCACACTTGCCAAGTCCTGCCACTTCAGCTGCAGGGTATGGAAGAAGCAATATACACACTCATGGCAATGTATCGAGTAAGAGAGAACTGAAACTGTCCAGGGCAAATTCCCTTCATGAAAATATTATGGTCCATTTTTTTTTTTGAGTTGGGGAGTACAGTGAATACTAAAGAGGTAGGTAAATCTCTGAAGGGATCCTGAAGTGTTAATAATACAAGAGCAGTTTCTACGATTTTTGGCTGCCTTGTCCATTATTATCCTTTTTTAACCTAACCACTTTTGTAATAATCAAAGCAAATTCTTCTGCTATAAATAAAACCTTAATGTGCACATATGCATGCACACACTGATGAAAACATCTTATGTCAGGGAAATAAGATAGTCCCTCCTTTTTGACTGCCCTCCCATTAAAACAGGCAACATCACCAGCTGGGAATCAATCTTCAAATATGTTCTCATATAGCTTCTTGAGAAAGACATAGTTCTATCCCAACCATAGGAACATGGAAGAATCTGAATTCCAGGGTCACTATGAGCACAGCTCTTTGGTAACCCCCCTGCCTCATGGTCATTTTCTGTTTTCCTAATGAACGTACCTCGTTAATGATGAGCCGGCTCGCCATCCGCATTCTGGTGCGCGGTCCAAACTTATTTGTGATCATAATCCGTAATCCAGCTTCAGGGAACCGGTATTTGGGAGGACTGGAGCAGATTATCTCATCCACCATCACAACACTGTTTTTGCCATACTGCTGTATCCCTTTCACTAACGATCACAATGGACAGAGTTAGCAGTGGAACTGACCCTACCACGCATCCCACCATCCAGAGTCGGGTCTTTTCAGACTCAGGTGGGGGAAACATTTATCTGAATGCCAGAATTTATGAGTGGCTTTCTTTTGATATTTCTGCAGCCTGGTGAATCTCCTCATCAGTTGTGTGCTTTCTTAAGATCACATGCTGGAAAAGGATTTCACTCTACTAAGGCAGCCTCCAAGCCACTGTCAGATTAGTGGGAGCAGTTTTCCCCCAGCTGTTTGTGCTGTACCAGTTTGATCTGCTTACGTCCCACTAGAGTTTTGTACCCTTTCTCTAGAAGTGTTTGCACTGTGGCAGTGTAGACAGCACTCCTGAAACCTCTAAAGCTGCTCCATTGGATCAAGGTGCTGCACATGCAGAAGGCTCTAATGCCTCTCTCACTCCTTCTGGAAATCTTCACTTCACCTTCACAGATTACTACCAGTATCTCTCACGAGAAAAAATTGAAATTATGACAAAGATCGTCAAGAACAAATCTACAGTTCTAACTAACAAAGTAAGCCTTCATTAATATAAAGGAACCCATACCAAGATCACAAAGTTAAAAAAATTCTACCATGTTAAGAACACATAGAGACAAAATTTTATTGGGAATCAACACAAGTACAGGCAAGGACTTTAGGAGCTCACCAACAAACCAATATTCTCACAAATGCTACAGACTACACATATCAAGCAGAGCAAGGCTCAGCAGACAGGAGACATACCCATGTGGTGTTAGAAAGCAGGGCAGAAAATAGATACATAACTATAATAAATATTATTACATATAATAGTATGTACAGAAAAAAATTCTTTGCTGCTTGTTTTCTGCTTTGCTTCGCTTGGCCTCCCCCTCTCCCTCCCCTTTTGTATTGTTACTTACATTAGGAAGAGGAGGAGAATTTAGGAGGTAGAAGTGAAAGATAATTAGTGCATGGTTCCAGTCAGGAAGCAAAGGAAATCTAAGAAAACATTCAAACTCAAACAATGGAATTAAACGGACCTGTTCTAAACACACAGAAGCCTATATTGTTACTCTTTTGCATTGTTACAGTGTTGAAATATTTTTGTTTTCCAGGAAGACTGGATCCATGCATGCATCTAAGTCACATCATGCAAAAAAAGGCTTTGCTGTCTTAAGCATCTTCTAGCATAGTTGCAATTGAAGGAATACTTTCTCCATAATTATTCAACAAGAAAAACCAGCAAGCCTGTAAATCACCAATAAATATCTGTAACTTTCACCCTCTTGTTTCACTAAAATGGCTTCAGTGAGTACACTGGGATCACCTGAAGTGTCATAAATATAAGATCTCTGGTTTCACAAAGAAATGTGTCCTACTCAAAGAATCCACTCTGGAGTCTGTCTTGCAGCTTAACATCTCTCATACAGAATAAAACTAGTAGCAATTTTACATTTGCTAAATGTAAAGGAGCAATTATTCTCCTCTATCCCAACATCTACACCAAATTAACCTTGCTGAATGCTGTGGCTGATGATGCAAATAAGGAGCACATCCACTCCAGTGACTCTTGGAGTGTAGCAGCTTTTCTGTGAAGGAACACTCAGCCAGACAGGTTTCCTAGCAATCAGTCCTTACAGAACAGGACTCAACCACATAAACTTAACATTTGCTTTAGCTAAAGAAAAATGAATGTTTGACAGCAATGCTGGTAAAGACAGAAAGGCCTGATATTAACAGTCTCATCAGATTAACTGTTCCCAAGTGAGTTCCTCCAGAGAATTAACCAAAATGCTTCATCTTACAGTGACATTAAAAACATGGGAGCACTGAAGTTACTCAAACAGTTTCTTAGAGCCCTATGAAGACAGTGAGCAAACACTAAGCTTTGATAAAAGTATCATAATTAAAAACTCAGTGCTACTGTAGAATGTCTCATACGAAATATATATTTAAGTACTGCAGCTATTCTGACTTGCCGTGGCACATTGCTCTTATGTTCATTATTTTCAGTTTGACTCCCTATGCCTGTAAAAAACAACATACCTTAGCCCCTATAGTATGGACTCCACCAAAAGTTGTTTTAAGAAATGTGAGAAGAAAAGCCTTTTGTACTTCTCCTTTGTGATAATCCTTAAGAAAAAACTCTACTGAGAACAGCTTTTCTTTCCAACAAACTTACTGCTCACCACCAAAGGTTCAGCACCAACAGCTCTGTCAAAATCAACAGAAAGCTTCTTGATGACTTTAGCTCTGAAAGCCAGTCCCTCAGAAACCTGCTTTTGTCCAAATTTCTGGTTTCAGGCAGGGGTCAAACCATGCCACCTGGTGGAAATTTGGGTCAACACAATAAAAGTCAATGGTAATACACATTTGAACTTTGAAAACTGGAGCAGCGTTCACAAAGTACATCTAGTTTGTCTTCACCTGTGTGTGCAGAACTCACCCTTGAAATTAAATTTTTCTTATGGTGAAAATCCCTCCCTTTTCTTTTTGAAACTTGAGTGATGAAAGGTTTTATATTGTACCACAGAAAGCTCTTGAAAGTAATGAAACTTACAAGCATTAAAGAGCTTTACAGGGTTACATCTTTCACCTGCACCCCGAGCAACAGACCATCCTTGCTAAAAAAAAGTTCCTCACCCAAAGCAACTGCTCCTCCAGGGGAAGTAATCAGGCCTTTCTCCTGTGGAAAATCAGATTAAGGTCAAACCTACACCTTGGTGAAGCCAAGGGAGGTTTTTTGGTGGATCCTCAAACTGTTAAGCAGTGCAAGGCAGAGGCCAGCCCCAGTTCTCTCCTTGCTATTAGCAGTGCTCCTATCTGGAAGCTGCTGCTGGGGAAAATGCAGCTCAGCTCGTGAAGCCAGCATGTGTCAACTAAGAGGGAGTCACTGATGGGTCATGGCACATTTTGAGAGAACAGGAGGGGAGAAGCTAGAGGCAGCCATGTGACAGTTTTCTAGGACAGCGTCTTGACACATAAAGCAGTTAGGCTAACACTGCCATCCTCCCCTCCCACTGCTCACTCCAAATCCTTAATATCTTCTTTTTGTACTTTCTCAGGCATGTTTGCCTGTGACAGTATCTACACACTGGCTCTTTGAACAATTGTGCCTCCAATGCAGCATGTATTTGTGTAATGGGTGCTGGAGAAGGCAAAGGGAATGTGACTGAAACTGCAGTATCAGTGCCTCTTTGAGACAAAATCAGAAAAGAAATCTGATGTGCACAGCTGGTACTGGAGCCTTCTTGCTTTTTTTCCTGCACATTCTTCACAAGCATTCAATAATCTACATATTTCCCTGAAAAGGAAAGAGACACACAGGCAAGTAGTCTGTGCTATTGTCTCTTTTCCACAAGGGCTAGAGAGGAGAGCCTGCTGGGAGATGACATCCTCAAAAGTATAAACCACTACTATCTGTGGTGTTTAACTGGATTACTCTTTTCCCATGTCACCACTTGAATACAGCAAGCATCTGTATTCAGATGATTGCATGGAACCTTGCATGGACACAAATCCACATGCAAGTGACAGACCTCATTATATCAGAGCCAATGCTCCCAAAAGTTCATTATAAAATGAGATTAAAGTATTTCAAAGGCACCACCATGTCTTATGAGAAATAATTTTAAGTTATTATTGTCTAAACATCTTATCTAGGACTAGAGCAGAAGTGTGCTGTCACTGAATAAACCTCTATCTACCTTATGGTAGGTATACCTACCAATAACTACCTTAGTTATTGGTAAATAAAGAAATCCCAGAGCAGAAAAGAGTGGGATTCTCTAAATTCCTGTTTGGTATTGTTTGTGGGGATCTTTCCAATGCTACCAACATTGCTGATGAGCTCAGCCTCCCCAGGATGGGAGATGTGTGCAAAGAATAAAGTGAGGAGACCTCACTTGTTAAGAGCAGCCCAAGTGCTCACTAAGTTACATGGTTTGTGCTTTGAAAGTGGAATGATTTTGCTCTACAGAGAAAAGAGAGAATGGAAGAAAAGAGAGATAAGACAAAGATAAAAACAGGCTTAGAAAACAAGCCAAAAATACCCAGGTATTTTTGCTTACTTTCAGTACCACAAGCTGTATATCATCTTTCCTTTATGACAAGGACACAAATAGCAAAAAACCTGCATTTTTCAATTTTACATATGTGTCTGGTAATGTATACAGACTATTTAGGCATGTGAAAACCAGTCTTCTGAGGATCTGAGCTCAACATGTCTCTTGCCCACTGCTCATGTCCTTTCCTTCAACATCCACATCTCAACTTCTCATTCCAAACTAATTTTTGAAGTGAAAATTGCTTTCTTCTTGGTAAAAAAAAAATGTATTTCTTTCACAATGTTGTAGCTCATCACTGAACAAGAGATAAAATGGAGCAAAATTGCCAATGTGCAAAGCAGCTTGTTTTCAGAATATGGAAAAAAAAATTTTTCTTAATGTGCAATGAGACTGCTGAATTATCCAGTTAACCCTGCTTACAATTGAGAGGTGACACTGTTTTGATCCGCATAAAAGAAATAAAAAGGATATCCTGTGAACTACTCTTTTTCCAAGTCCTGTCTGCTCAGCCTTACCTTTCCATAGTAATGGAATGGATGGGTCATCACAACTAGAGGCATAACATTTATTACCATCTTCCAGCTCATTGTTGACTGTGTCACCATTTCCAACATTCTTGCTTTTAAGGGTGAAGAAGCTTTGCATCCTCATGTTGTACCTGAAAGTGCAAAGAAAAGGTCACTAAAAGGCTGGATTTTTGCATTTTCTCAGCAAACTTTAAAACCATCTGAGAACAACTTATGCAGGCAAGCTGTAAAGCCTAGATGCATGTTCTCTGACAATTAATAGGAAGTGAAGAGAAAGGACTGTCCAACTCAGTGGCAAGCTGATAGGAAAGCAAGGACTGCACCTATCTCTCAAGAGATACAGCAAACTGCAGAAAGGCACTAGAACAGATTCAGTGAAGGCACAACACTGGAGCTGTTGATTTTGGAGCCAGGACATTCACTATACAGCAGCTTCCTTCCTCCTGCATCAGCTCACAATTCACCTCACTGCTTCTTTCAGTACTGTGAACCCTGTGGGAAGGTTCTTGAGCATTTCTGGGACTGCTGACCATACCCTTCTAAAGACAGAATACATCCATTTTAGCACTAGGGTGGGACCTAAGAGGGCTGTCAATGACTCTGCTAAGACTTGATGTAGGAGAAAAGGGAGTTCCAACAGGGTGATTTGTGAGGGGAGAGCACCAAGGGATCTAAGTCTAAGCAACTTGCAATAGAAGGGTGGACTCACAGATACCTGCAGTAACAGTGAGACCTCTGACTCTCCTGTCAGAGGTAGATGATGTCAGTAAACAACCTGGTATGAGATAGTCTGAAGACAAATATATGCTTAGCACTCTATCTAATGTTCCTTGACCTTGTTCTCCAAGGAGCACAAAAAATGTCTAAGAGCTGACATGATCTCTGTTTACAATCCAGAGCACCCTGCAAACTTTTCATATACCTTTGCATAAGTGACATTTTTCTCAACTTTTTCTGAAAGCCACTTTACTTCTGTGCACTATGAAAAGGATGCATCAAAGTATTTGCTGCTGATTAAGCACAAACCTAGAATTAAATTCATTAAGCATAAAACGCAACAGATCTAACACAGAAACATGACTGGCTGTATTTCCCTCAGGCAGGAAGGCCAAGGACAAAACAAGACCAAAAGAATGATGGTCAGTTAATATCTAAAGGGTACAGTAAGGAGAAGTACTTACTTCATGATAAGTATGTAGAATGAATACATAATGATGAGTACAAGGCTTTCCCACCTCAAAAAGACAGAAAGCAGTGTTAGAAGGCCATTCCAACAGCTGTATGCTTTACAAGTTTTATGTAGGAGTGTGCCTTAAACATCTGGTACAAGTCACATTTGTGCACACAGGACTCACATCATTAAGACTAGATGGCGTCTCAGCAGAATGAGAGGGGAAGCAGACTCTCAAGTTTCAATAAACATGCAAATAAACTGCAATGCATGTATTTCAGAAATGTGCTATGCAGACTGAAACCACAGCTACTCTCTGAGCATCATAACACCAAGGCCTTTTGCAATTCAGTGCTGAAGCACAGGCCAGACACTCTGAGAGCACTGTGAGAAGGTGCCTATGATCTTCCACTAGGATTCACTTTGGAGTGTTCATTGGAACACCTGGCATCCCCACAAATGTTAGCAGTCAGAATCAGAGCAGAAGAGTTTTGGCTACCCTCCCTGCACATGGGAATCCTGGGGCCTTACACAGAGTCCATGTACTTTCCTTAACATTTCTTGGTTCTTACATTTTCTTTCAGTTTTCCGTGACCATCATAAAAACTAAGCCCAAACAAAACACATAGGATTTCCTGAGTGTTCAATCCAGCTCATGCTCTCAGTGTGTAGAATAAAAGTCAATTACACTACAACTCTACTTACTCATGGCAAATACAGGACTGCATGGAATAATTTATACAACTTACCATTCTATCTTCTCATCATATATGAACTAGAAGAGGGAAAAAAAAGAAACACATAAATTGACCATTTCTCTGATCTATCTCAAAACTGTCAAATTTCTTCAGCAAGTATCAGCCATATCTAGACAGAACTACTCAAGTTTGACCCTTTTTAACCAGAACTTCCACTGTATGGATTGTGACCCTCACAAAACATAAAACCTTGTGAACAGCGCCTGGACCCCTGTCAGTGGCTGTTTTAAGAAATATCAAAGGAAATGGTGCCAGCATGTGAAAGACAGATACGCACTCATGTACCTACATGCTATGTTGTGCAAATGACAGCAAAGTCACTTATTCCAAAAAAACTTAACTCTTGAGTCCTTCTAACAGCTAGACTAGTTTTAGCAGAACAGGCAGGCATTTTACTTCTCCTCTTGGGTCAAGTGGTTATACAAATTTTACTCCATCTAGTGTAACTGCTGTTACTGAATACACAGCTAGTGATCTGCTTGTATTACAAAATACAGATTAAGTGCATTCTTCCCTGCCTTGCCACCAGACATATTAAATGTGCACATCCAGAAACTACTACACTGCTGTAGATGAACAAAGTGGTATCTCACCTGTGCTCTACATGGAAAAACTTAGCCAGAATCAGAAATAAAATTACTGTGTAGAAGCAAGAAACAGCCACCTTCTCTATTTAAAATAGCTCAAAATTTTTCACCTCCACAACAAGCAGTCTACTAGGTCTGAGGAGAGTGCTATCTGCACTGCATAACAGTATCCTACTAGCCTGCAGAACCCAAGGTACAAAATGAATGGACACTGATTAATACAGTGGGCATGTATTCCATGGGGCTCTATGAAATTTTCATGTTTATACAACATTGTGGAGCTCAGCTCTCACTTCCAGATACCATAGAACTAGCTAGGAAAATAATTATTTGCCACTGTGTATAGTGAGCAGGCTGGTCCACTAAAAATTCAAGCAATGAAACACAGTAACTGATAAGAGAGCTACTTACCACAATAAGTACAATCACAGATATTGTGTAGTACACAGAATCCCGGAACACAGCCCACTGGGTGAGACAAACCACCTGAAAAACACCACACATTCAGCCAACAAAAATATGGGATTTCAAAAACAAACAAACAAAAAAGGTCCCTATCCTAAAATAACTTAGGTGTGTGAGCAGAATATTATTACTAGCAACAATTCTGAAAAATGCAGTTTTATGCTACCATTACCATCCACCAGTCTGTTAGACAATGGATCTATAATAGGCATCAGTAATGAAAGTAATATAGAAACTTCCATTATTGAAATGCATTTCTTACTAATGATACTTGATTTGGTCCTAATTTCAATGGTAAAGTAAAATTCATTGTACTGCAGCAAATCAATTGTTCCTCGTTCCTTTCATTTGTGGATATATTGGACTTACTACCTGAAAAAATATGATAAACAATGTAACCATCTATTGAGTAAATGGAGCAAATCTCATGCTTGTGTCCCAGATTCTTTGACTGTCATCAGTACCAGGAAGGATCAGCAGATGCCAATGATCAGTTGATTGTAAACACAGTATTGCATTAGGAGGAACCAGTTTCCTCTGTATGCTATATATTCAGATTGCTGACACTACAGCTGAACTTTTTGGAAACATTCACTATATGTAAAGCATCTGTATATTCTTTCCAATCTTTGAGGTTTTTCACAATCCCATTTTTGTCTATGATTTCATCCTTTTTTTAACATACGCTCATGGAAACCTCTAAATTGTAAGCAACTGAACTATGTAAAGACCAATATCTTACTAACCTGTCCTGCAAACAGTCCACAGACACCAACAATGCAGAGGATGTTGAAAACTGCTGATCCAACAATGGTCCCAACTCCTACATCTCCATGAGTGATAAATACACCTGCAGAGGGAGTAAAACATACATAACTACCCTCTGTCATTTAATTTTAGGTTGCTCAGAACACATACTACTTGTGAAGTAGAGACTGTTTCAAAGATTACCCAAAATGTGTTTCATAATTAAGGCTCACTTCTCTGTGTAATAATTTGGTCTTTTAGTCCAGCTAGCTGTGGCTTAGAACCTTTACATATATACTTTTAGTAAATGATTTCTTAACTAGTTAGTTCAACAGTAAGTTCTGTTTCACAGCTTAGTTTTTAGCTGTGCCACATCCCTCAGCCTGCTGGCCACACTGCTGCTGGTGCAGCCCAGGATACAGCTGATTTTCTGGGCTGCAAGTGCACACTGGCTGCACAGTGACAGATCATGATGAGCTCATCATCCAACACCCCCAAGTCTTTCTCCTCAGGGCTGCTCTTAATCTATTTCCAAATATATCAAGTTACTTCTCAAGGGACTTCAATAAATCTTTTCTTTTGCATGCTGTGCTCAGAACCAGACATTCCTCTCTGTGTTTTGAGAGAAGACTCACAGTTTCATGAGATATTTTGAGTAGTTAATGGTACCATGAACCACAGACTAGCTGACAGCTGCAATTGCTGATTATAAATTGTCAGAAGAATGGGCACCTGTGCCTAATCTGCTGCTGATTTTTTAACAGCAGATCTCAAAAAAGCTTGTGTGTGGGCTCCATACCTATAACAGATGCAAACAGTTCTGGGGTGGAGCTCCCTGCTGCCATGAATGTGGCTCCAGCAACATCTTCACTCAAATGTAGTTTCTAGAAGAAAACAATTGGTAATTTCAGCACTGCTACTGTATTTACATCGTGGAGTTCTACAGTTACATATGTAAATGAATAGTCAATTGTGGCTTACATGGAGCTGATTAAAGAAATGTATCTCTGCAGATTCAAAAGGATTGTAAACATCTCAAATTGTTTTCATTAATTTACTTCTGTAACTCTAAACACAGTCATTCAATTCCCCAACTCTTAGGGCTTCTAAAATTCAAAAATGAAAATTGGTAACAGAAAAATACAACCTTTGTGAATAAATCCTACAAACAGCAGGCTGGATTCTGGCTTCACTTTTCAACTGTGTTAATCAAAAGTGAGTCCTCTGCTGACACAGATAAAATTAGTGCAGTTAGACACAGAGAGAGCTGGGCATGGTAGAGAGATCTATTTTTATGATGGTGTCTCTAAAGCTTTAATAGGATATAGGTAACTTAGAGTTCTCAGACCAGCAAAAACACGTGCAGGTCCACAAGTGGGCTGCATCAATTTAGCAGTCTGAAGATCTTTCCCTTGAACTATAAGCACGTTTTTATGAAGGAGTTTTTTTCCTTTTTGAGAGTCTCTAGGATCATGTTTAGTACACTATTTTTCTTTCAAGGATAGAAAAGTAACTAGGGACAAAAGGAGAAGTAAAAAAAATCCTGTATTTTTCAAGCAGTTTGCCTGAAAACATCTTAAGCTGATAACAATGGCATCCTACACATAGGACACATCTTGACAAAACAAACACAAATATGATCTATTACCAGTCATATTGCTGCAGGAGCTCAAACCTAAGTGTGCTATCTGAACTCTTGGTAGCTGTTCAGATGTTCAGAAGAATGTGAGACAAAATGTAAAGATTTTATGAAGGATCAGTAGCCAGTAATTGGTACTACCAACTAGTATAACTTAAATATGGTGTCTAAGGTGCATGCTGAATACTGAACACCTGGAAAGGGAAAGAAAAGATCCCAATTGAGTATTTTAGTATTCCCTTATTATTCTATTTGTTCTTCTACTGATGAGTGTAAGCTTATAACTCTGAGTAAAACCGGCAGGTATTTAGTACATTTAGTAACAGGAAAAGAGACTTTTAAACTAGCTACAAAAAAATCCCAGGAGTTATTTCAGAAAATGGTCACTCTTAGTTTTGTTTAAAAGCAAAGGTGGAGATATTAATTTTGTGTTTAAAAAGGATTTAAAATCTATATTTGTATTATGTATTTATTTTGTTCACCAAAATCATACTCAACACAACATATACATACCCTGTCACAATCAACTCAATTAGAATCCTAAATGTAATTTTGTAAAGTCCTCTCAAAATTAGGTAAAGCCATTATGTTACTTTTTTTTTTGCATACAAGATTTTTATTCCGAGTCCATATCCAAGGTACACACTTTTCTCACAGATTTTCTCTTTTTTCCACTTTATGCCAGGACCACATATACTTCCTTTCTCCTTGCTGACATGCTGGTAGATGTGCAATAAGATTTGCATAGCCACCACATTAATTTTTCTATCTATGATATCTTTCCTCAAGTTACTTTTTAAAAAAAGGGTACAATAATAAATCCAACCCGTCCATAACCCATACCTCTTCTAGTTACACGCCTCAGGTATTTAAGAGTGGGTTTTGCCATCTGATCACATTAAATCTTTGATTTTTTTCTGCTTGAGTGTGGCCAGAGAAACAAGCATGCACAGAACACTGGTTCATTTTTTTGATGGGAAATATCTTTAAATAATATTCTCTGAATAAATTTCTAAAAGAGTGATAATTATCATTAACATACCTCACAAATTTTCTCTAAGGATGGAACAAAGAAGTCATCACATACTATGGCCAAAGCGTAAAACATATAAAGAGCCTGAAAAGAAAATACATTCAAGGAATACGTTAGATTTTTCCTGTATATGAAATGAGGAAAAAAGGTAATGCTACCTTTATTCAAACTAGCAAAAGTATAGCTTCACTTTTTATTTCATTCCAAATAAAAATCTTCCTGTTGATAAATTTATGACATAAAACCAGATTTTTGAATATAAGATCTCATTTGGAACATATGTCAGACCCTAAAATATGAAAGATACCACACTTGAACAGAACAGGATGCCACAACACATTTCATATCATGAAAAGTAACAGGTAAAGCTACAAGGTTATGAAGTCTTCTATATTTTTAACTAATTATCAGACCAAGTAATTATGTAGAAAGTAAAATCAGGCTGATGAACAATATTCAGGAAATATTTACACCTAGAAATAAGTGGACTCTGGCCATAGATCACTGCACCAAACCACTTAGAAATGATCCTGGTTCCCTGCGTAGGTGTGATTCTCCCACTGTCCTATGCAGCTTTATGTGTGGTACCCATGCAGTGGGCTTGATCCTTTACTTTCCCTGAGCTGGGAATGAAAAACTGGAGCCTGCAGACCTCACTTGCTTTGTTTTTTAATACAATAGAAAATAAAATTCCACATGATATTTTCTATATTTCTTCAGGGTTGCTTTAGGGTTTCTTTAATTATAATTGCATCTATTGCATAGAGGCACAAAAGAAAAGTGATTCAAGAAACTTCCACATCATGCTTGATGTCAATAATGAAGGAATCCCAAACTCTGTCTATATAACATGAAATCCAAGTCATGTGATCCATTCTGCCAGGATTTTAATCTCCAAGAGGATGAATGTATAGGTACTGCAAACTCAGACTTGCATACTTTTCTTAAATCATGGAGTCATCGAATCATTTAGGTTGGAAAAGACCCTTAAGATCATCAAGTACAACTGGTAATCCAACAATACCAAGTCCACCACTATACCATGTCCCAAAGGTGTTACCTTTTAAGAAACTGTACTCATATAGATGCATTAGAAATACTGAAATCAAAATATTAAAAACTTGTTGATATATACAGAACCCTACATAGTAAGGTCACTATGATGATTAACATGTTATTAAAAAATAAAATAGAATAAGTGACATAAAAGGAAAACAAGAATGAAGCATGGTAGAGAAAAACTTACAGCAATGATATGAAGCAGAATTCCTCCTTGCTGACGTTCTTTATTTGTAAATATATCTTCAGGAAACTCATTAATGGCTGAAAGAAAAACATACTTTTTTTAAAACCAATGTACACAGCATGTAGAAATGGAAGAATGAAAAACAGGGAAGCATCTGCAGAAACATATGACCAGACATAAGTGCCTCTTCTGATGTATTATATTACAGCTTGCCATTTCAGAATCTCTTTAGTGCTCTGTAGTTTTGAGACACTGTGTAATCACAGTTGACACTCTTACAGGAACACAGTACAGGATAATTCACAAACTACTGGTCAAGATGCAGCAATCTGCAATGCTTTAATCTATTTTGTATGTTTTATAAACATTTTAAGATGCCAACAGAAGCACATACGCATGTAACAGCCAAACAGGTTCCTTGTAGTAATACACTGCTATATATAGTAATATCTAGTAAAATAAAATACCATTCCCTCCATGAGAGGGGAATACCTTTCTAGAATAATACTGAAATACCATCAACTTTAAGAACTTATTGTCAGTTACATTAGCTGACAAAAGCAAAATTTTTCAGAGAAGTTACTCCTTACCACATGAAATAATATATGGTAAAAATTAGTTAGCACACAAGGGATGTATTTTTTAATAAATTCTGCCTATTAAAAACTACTATTATCTGAAGTGATTAGTAACTAAAAATGCATTAAGGAAACTTCTTTACTGGAAGGGAAGTGGGAGAAAAGACCCAGATCTACAGCTGCTTGCACAATATGGTTGTTCTTACATCACTGGTTGAAATACCATGCCCCCATAGGTGTAATTCAGGACACACACACCATTCACGCTGCAACCCCCATTTTGCCCTCTGTCTCCTCCATTCAAGCTGTGGCTGTGAGAACACACATAGGAGAGCAAAGAACAGAGCCCTGGCCTGGGTCTCTAGCAATGAGAACAGGACTCTGCACATGAGGCAAATCTTTTCACACATTTGGATGCAAAGGTGTGCAGCTCCCATCACAGGGGTTTGTGCCAGAAGTGCCATCATCCCCTTACTGCCACCACATGGCAGAAGGAATATACCCCTGCTCCCTATCTTGGCAAACTGGATGTGTCATCTGGGAAGCTATTACCTACCTGGCCATCTCATTCACTTGACTGTATAATATTTCACAGTACAATGTTAAAAACGGTTAAGGTAGTATAAACTGAAGTTTTAAGAAGCACGAATAAAAATCACCATTTTTCTAATCTTTCTAAGGTGACTTTACTTCTGTGAAGTTAATACCAAATAGTAAAACAGAAGTTCTGAGGACATCAAAGGTAAGAGCCAGAAAATAAAAACTAGTGTAGGCATCTAATCACAAAACAAAAGCAAAGCAGCTTCACTGCAAACTGCCTTGCTTCATAGACAGTGATAACAGTATATTCTGGTGATAACAGCATTAGTAATAAATAGCTACTTGTAATGAACACCTGCTTTTCTCACGAGGTAATACTACATGAACTAACATGAAGACCGCTTTTCTCAAAGATAATGCTCCTCTCTACAAAGAACTCATGGTGTGCGTTTTTTTCTCACAATGAGACAATTCAAAATCTTCCATAAAAGTCAGGGAAATTAAACAAAGCTCTGGAGCTTGGTAGACAAGATTTCTTTCTTAATGAAATGGCCACCTACCAGTGAATTCCAAGGTACAGTATGGAGTTTTACTGTATAAACATTTGCTGTCTTTATGGCTTTATTATCCAAATAATCACAGGTTTGGTCTAACAATTATCTACAAATTCTGTATACCTTAGCTACATGCACTGTTCTTTATTTACTAGCTGTATTATGGCTTTAGTATCTTGAACTATTTGTTTTTCTTACCTACTGCTGTGATAACCTGGTTTCTCAGGAAAAGGCTGTTTGGATTCCCCTGGGTCCTATTTTAGGCCTGGGAATTCAACAACACTTAGCTGAGGGGGGCAGTGGCATTCCCTCATCTGTATAAGCTGACAGAGGGAATATGACATTATCAGAGCTTGAGAGAGCAGTCTGCCCTTGTGGTACATCTGATACATGTGCACAGCAAGGCACTGCTCTGCTTCACACAGAGATGTTTTCTCTTGTATGGGAGATGGAGTTATCTGTCTGCCTGAGTGGGAGCTACATCTCCTTGGTTTCTACTGAAAAGAGACAGAACAGATGGGAGAAGGAGATTAAATGAAGAGCAGTACATTTAATGGGGCTAACCTTTGCCAAAAAAAGAGGAGAACATACACCCATCATCTTAAAACCAGATAGAAATACAGAAATATTTATCCTGCTGGTACTGTTGCAAACTCTTGGGTCCTGCAGCTCATCTTATCCAGCACAGATCTCAGGGGGAAGGGAGGGCACCAAGAAAGCCAAGTTCTACACTGAAATTGCCATCAATCTGTTCCCTCTCTAATCATTAAGTGAGTGGGGAAACAAAAGCACCTTCTCCAGTTACAACTTGGAGGGGATGCCACCGCCCTCTTCTCTGAGTCACAGACATAAAAAAATCCCCGCTTATGGCATGACAGAAAGCATGATTCACCTTTGATAAAAAGCTCTGGCTGAGCTGTCTGTGGCTAAAGAGCTATACAAGGCATGCAAAGAGCATGCCTGAGAACAGAATACAAGAGCAGCTGCAGAGCCTAAGCTGCCTGCTTGGCTCCGGAGAGAAGAGCTGGCACGGAGCAGCTGGGGCAACCCCGGCGTGCCTGTGACACCTGCCCTGACGTAGGCTGTTAGCAGATTAATTCCGGGTACCCTGAGAGCATTGTTCCCACATGCCCTACCCATACCCTGCCAGGCAGGCTGCCAACCAAGTGAAGTTTCAGAATCCCCTAAGCCTGACAACCATCTCAACAACCACGTGGATCTGTGGTTTTATAACCTGCCTTGACATGTGATTTCTTCACCTTATTAGCAGTTGATTTACTCACAACAAACATGCCAAGTCTTAACACCTGCTAAGTATTCAAGCCTGCTACAACTCTTAAGGTTCTTCCTGACAGGGAAAATGGATCTGTAGATTTTTGAAGGCTACGTGCAATCAGATCTGCCTTTGCAGGAAGGGGGTTAGGCACATGATGTACACAAAAGCTCAATGCCTCTTTTCATGCCTACATCTTGCTTCTCTGTCCCTTCAGACCCTGCTACAGCTACAGATTGCAATGCCTACCCCTTCACCCTGGCACTCAGGGAATGCTGATCATCAGACTCACTCAGAACAGATGTGTAAGGGGATGAAGGATATACAGAATTAGATACTTCCACTTTTACACCTTAAATAACCATATTCACAAGCTAGCTTGAATATTTAAAGTTTGTGTCATTTGTTTAAGCACTGCAAACAGCTTTAGGCACCTCTGCACTAAAGTATATTTCTGCTTGTGTGCAATTCCCTTTCACATTCCAGATCCTCATCTTCCCCAGGCTTGGTGTTGTGTCCATACACATGTAGTTGTGCCTCAGTGACAATGAACAAACTCATCACTGTGTGCAGAAGTGAACTTCTTTGTACCTGTCAAGGAAATGCATGCATCATTACTTGGTGTCAGCAGCAAGATATCAACAGTTTGTGTGACAGGACTTTTGCAACAGACTTCATGGTACTGCAAATTGCACTAAATTGTAATTCCAAACTAGTTTGCTGCAAGATTTGATTGAGAGCCAGAAAATCATCACTCCTTTCAACAGCATCTCCCTGAATGCAAGGATCCTATATAAGCTGAGTTGCAATGAATAGGATAAGTATGTCTTAGAACTAGTCTTGCTTTTAAAACATTTGTGACTTTAGCTCACACTGCTCTTCAAAATCAGGGCACTGAGAAGATTTTGACAGAAAGATGGTTAGCAACTTTGAAAGCATGCTCCCATATTCTCTTCGTGAATGTCAAAAGGGTCAGTCCCCTGTCATGTTTCACCTATTCCTCCAGGTGCTGAAGTATAGTCTCAGGAGGACAGCAATGACCTCAGTACATGTAGGCAGTCTCAGGGAACAACATATCACACTCAGCTAATTCTCTTGCACAACCTGTGCACTGTAAATATTGTGATAGTAACTGTGTACTTGAGAAAAGAACAGCAGGTAGCTTTTGCTCATAGAAAAGCATTGACTTCAGTTATGCAATGTAGTATTAATACCAGAAACAAAGTCAAACCCTAAGATCTTACCATCACAGTGAAACCAGTTGACTCAAATATAAAATGTGTCATACGGAAGTCCTCCTTTTTAATAATACTTTCCTAAATTAGATGTAATGGATTTGAATAGTCATTAGAAAATCATAAATGTGCCATAGCACATTAAAGTTTTTTGGTTTTTTTTTCCACAAGCTAACAGTCCCTTATCTCTAAATTGGCAGTGAAGAAAAATGGTACACTCAGGAAGCACATTTAACCATGAAGGCTGGTAACACACAAATCTTAAAAGGACCAAAGAAGAAATAAAGAACAGTTCACTGATCATGTCAGATGCCCTCTGGAAAAAGTAGGAATTATCAAGCTTTAAGCTCCCACTCCCATTAGACAGCTGTTTCCAGTTTTCTGTAGCAGGATGACTTGAGGATTTTCCCTCACGCTCAGTTCAGCTTTTCCTCCATACTAACCTAGGCAGCAGGTTGGGGTTGGGTTATCAGGAATGGGTTACTCAAAGAAATACATATTTATTTGAAAAATTCTGCAAGGATGCTTCTGTAGAGATAACTCTTTACTAAACTTGTCTCATGGATTATATTACCTGAGCAACAATAAGGCAGCAATAATAATAATCCAAATGAAGTGCAATGAAACTATTTGAAACACCACCCAACTTCTTTGAGAGGTATTTGTGCATCCATGTAAAACTGTGTGATGCCAAAGATCAAGCTTTCTATTTGCAGGCAAAGTACCATCTGGCAGGAGGCACACTGAGCATCCTCCTCCATACTCCTCACCTCATAAACAGGAGAATTATGAGCAAATTTTATCTGTCTGGTATATTAATTCAATTTACATTGCTCAGCCAAAAGAGGACTCCCAAGTGCAATCATATGTGCAACGGAAAAGTAGCAGCTTATGAAGCAAATAACTGACTCAACTCTCAACCATGAAATCCATTTAATATATGATTGTAAAGAATGGTATTATTTATGAAATAGCCTTGAAAAATTCTCTTTCCATCAGTATCAAGTTATGAAAATATCTATACAAAACTGGATTAGCTACAACAAAAAGTAGAATTAATAGCTTATTAAATCCTAGACTTACATTGAGTTTCTTCTCTCTTTTATAAAAAAAGTATCTTGACTCATTAAGTTGATACCAAACAATGAAAAAACACATAAGAATTAACTATCAACCAAAAAATTAAAAGGCATGATGAAATCCAAGTTCCTGATCTAGGGGACTCAGTGATGACACAAGAACACACAAGTACTGCAACATGAGGATGCAACCACATACCCGAGAGCAGTATTTCATGTATTAACCTTTGTGTTACTAAAAAAAAAACAAAAAACCAACCTCGCAAAGGTTCCCAAGGTTTGAAATCATGTTTTGCTTGTTTTTTTTCTCCCTGGCCTCCAGACCATTCACACAATTTCTGAACTGTTCTAGCATCTTCTCTTACTAGGACACCAGTTTTCCACTAAGCATGACGATATTCTTCAAAATGCCACCTATGGACCCCAACCCTTTCATTTCACCCATCAGATTCCTAAACCAGAGTATTAAACAAAATTTTCACCTTCTCCCATTTTTCACTCACTGACTCATACTCTGTTTACACTACTCTGAGCCAAGGCTGGCAAAGCAGTTCAAACACTGCCAGGGTCCAGCACTGGTGCAGCTTTTTTCAGATATGACATGCCATTTCCAGGCTCTGGGGGAATAATTCTGGTTCTCAGGACTAAATAAACACCATGGAATAATGTGAACAGTTTAAATTGTACTATCTCTTCACTGTCCTATGAGTTAACTAAAGACATCAGTTACCAGTAAATAATTGTGTCTTCTACATGGAATTTGTCTCTACATGCAATTTCCCGTTCTGAGCTTCATACATTTGACACTCCCTCTCCACTTTTTTCTCATTTTTTGCTTCCTGAAAGTCTATAGTTTCTATGGTCTACAGAATCTTGTTTCATTTGAAGGAGGGAGCTCTTTGGCTGTGCTGGGTTTTGGACTCAGTTTGGCTATGTCCTTTTTAAATACAGATAAAAAGTGATGTCCCTGGCAAGATCACTGCCTTTTGGAAAAAGGATAATGACTGGATTAACAATCAATGCTGTGACTCACATAAAAAAGCACACTTATTAAAAGATCAGGCAACTTTTCAGCCCTTCAGGAAAGAATCATTCCTTATGTTTTTCACAGGCAAGCCTTCCAGCTGCAAACAAGCTGGAGAATCAAGCATCACACTATGAGGTTTTGGTATCTGCAGCTCAAGCTCAACAAGGTCTTATTTAGAATTTTTTTTACTCCCAGTCAGACTCAAAAATCTCTTCCAGAACTAAAGGATGGAAAGTATTTATGCTAATTGTTCAGCCTAATCACTTATAAACTCAGTTTATTCACCTCACAATAACACCAAGAAGAGGCTACTTTGACATGTCATAGCATCTTCAAGGGGATTTCACTGCAGGTCTATTCATAAACTGTACTGCCAGGAGGAAAATGACAATCTGATTTCTGTAACAATGGGCTTTGAAATCAAGCAGACAAGTTGCAGCATGTCACTGAAAAGATTACAAAAAGTGTAACGTAATTTTAAGACACTGTGGACTAGTGACCCCCTTTGAAATGACCCACTCCATTTGGCACAAAAGGACACTTCTACACATACTAGGTATTAACTCCCCAGTTAAAATATTT
Source organism: Molothrus ater (assembly GCF_012460135.2). NCBI lineage: Eukaryota > Metazoa > Chordata > Aves > Passeriformes > Icteridae > Molothrus > Molothrus ater. Next base: position 46,717,773 of record NC_050483.2, on the reverse strand, counting down.
TTTAAAATACTTGAACAAGTATTTTTACAGAGTACGCACTGGAGCTGCTCTTACATATATTGTTGCACTATGCCTAATGAATAGCTTGACAATCAGAGCAGACCACTATCTCTTCCTTGGTTCTCAAAATGACTCTGTCAGCAGGCTGTATACAAGGAACAACCACCACAGAAGCTGCCCTTGGCAGATTTCCTCACACTACAGAATTTCATAGCAGGGAGAAAATCTTCCTTGTGCTGCTTGAATATGCAAGCAAGAGGGATCAGTTAAGTGAATTTAGTCCAAGGCAGAAATACTTTCTGAACATCTGAAGACCTCATTTGGCACAGGGATGCGTTATTAATCCATTCCAACATTTTTCCATGGGTGCCACATGAACAATGGGATCAAAACTGCCCTTCAAAAAGTAAAAGCTGACTACCATGGCAGAGCTCATAAGAAAGACAATTACATTTAAGAGGAGATAAAAATGAAGTGACAGGAAATAACACCTTTCTTTATAAAATATCACTGATCCTTTTCCATGAACACCTCTGCTTGCAAAATGACTACAAAAGTACTTTTCTGTACAACCAAGTTCCTTCTACCCACCCTTCTTCAGTGAATAAATAATTGGGTGATTACTACCTCCTTACATGTATTGGGGACAGACCTCAAATAACACAGAATATGGTCTATTACCTGCGAGGTACACCCTCAGGAGAAGTGACAACCACATTCAAATGGCAAAATCACTGGCAAAATTGACTGGATCCAAGTCAGACCACAGATTAATTTTGAACTGCTAGTAGCCAGAAAAGCTACCAGGTTACTTGAAAATTGAACAGATCACATGTAGAAAACACTGAGACGAAATAATTAAGCAACCACAAGAGCTGGCACAGCAGCTATCATTCAGAACAGAAGTGCACTTTAAATGAAACTCTGCCATTGTGCCTTCAGTACAGTGAATGCATAATAATAAGCTTTTGAATCTCTTCTACTTTGGTAAAAGCTTCAGCATAGCTCATTTAAAAGCAGCTGTATTGGCACACACCATTCTTTTCCCCCAAATGCATAGAAAAGGAAACAAAATTTAATACTTAAAATATACCCCATCCAAGTAGGAATTTTAACCATCTAGGAAAATTGTGATAATTTTCAAGTTGAAACAGCATGAAAACTAGACATGGCTAAGATTCTACCAGGCTAAGATTAAGTTAAACAAATTGCTTTTTTAGAATCAAATGGGCATGAGATAACAAAGCAGACTTTAAGTCAGGCCTACTAAGACCAGAGAAAAGCATACAATGGGTATGCATGGGTATTGTTTACTTTTCTTACTTAGAAGCTTCTCTTTCTAGATATAAAAGGAAAATTATGGAAGGCAGTTGCAAAAAGAACTAACTCAAACATTTATTCCACCCCTGCCAACTCTAGGTTTGTTTCCAGCAGAGAGTTTTCTGTACTTTAACCAAGAGGAAACCAGTAAAATTCAAAGATGCTGCAATAAGGCAGAGGCCTTAAGATCTCTTTGGTGACCTTACTGAGGCCAGAATATCCAAGAGTTCAGTACAGGCAAGCCAACATTTTCATGGAACTCAGAAGCCCTATCCAGCCCTCAAAAAAAAATCAGGCTGTTGATGCCACAAACTGATCTGCTGGTTAATTCTCCAGGTTTTGCTTTTCTCTTGGAAGAAAGTTGAATTTTGGAAAATTATTTTAAGTTGCACTAAATAAGCTCTCAAAAAAACCCTCCAACAGTGTTAAAAACCTCTGGATGAAGTCAGGCTTTGAAGTCAAGCACTCAGCATAACTTTTGGTTCCATGTACCCCTTGGCGCTTTGAAAGAATCATTTTCATATGGAAATCAGAAGCACGATAGTTTTTCCGTGTGAGCCACACTTATGTGGTATAGCCAAGTCTCATTACTTCACTCTTCGTAAAACATACAATATTTGCTTTTTTTACTTTTTCTGAAACTATGGTCCTGGAATTGTGCAATTATGTAAGAACATCAGATTTCACTTAAAACAAAAGACTCTGCCTGTAGCCTTTGTGTTTGTAGAAGAGGGCACAAGCCCAAAAACCTAAAGGATTTACAAAACCCAGAAGACAAACAAAAAGAGACCCAGACTTGTTGTTTATCTTTTAAACAAACATCACAATTTTGTGGGGCCAGGTTTACACTTCTTGAGCACACAGGATTACTAGCATTACTTCTGAGTTCATATGTTTTAGCTCCAAGTCACAAACACATGAACATTCCAGCATGCAGTTTCTGCTCAATAATAAAAACTACATCAACACATGTCTTATGCCACAGATGAACAATCTGCTTTGCTATTTCCACATAGGTAATCCCATCCAAGGCAAGCAAGACTCAACCCCCTCTAGCTCCTATGTCACAATTCATTACTGCATAAATAATTTTTCAAATGGCAGATTTGCACAGTCCTCCCCAGACAACATCCCTTGGAGCACTTTGTTCTTAAAGCACTGCAGTACTGTTTACAGCTTCTTACTGAGTTTCTAGACTAATGACAATCTCTTTTAAGTTCCAGCCTCTACTATATATTTCAATATCCTCATATTTGATATGAAATCTGGTAAGTAAAAACCAGCTTCTTAGAAGATCTGGAGAGTTTCACATACTAATACTGCCTACTAAGCAGCACTGGAGTTTTCAGGAAGGGAAACTGATTTATCTCCTAAATGCATAGTAATTATTCCAGAATAAAAGCCATATTGATGTAGAATAGAGGCAAACAGCAGAGAGTCCACTACTGGAAAGTACTAAGATAAACATTACAATAATTTCACAATCCAAATTTACAGTCCTTCTCATGCTGTCTTCAATGACACAGAGTGCTATTCCATTGCTATTTAGAATCTGTAAATAAATATTGCAATAAAGCTCACACCACTTCACAGAAAGGAGAGACAAACTCTACTCAGAGCAATGCTAGATAAAGGGGAATACAAGGCCAAAAGCCACTGAAGTGAAATAAGCAAAAGAATGGAAATAAGGGGAAAAAAGGTACACCAATTTAGTAATGTCACAGCCCAATCATGAAAGATCTGTACAGGTTTTTTTTTTAGACCTTAGAAGTGTAGAAGAAAGTACAGTCAAACACAACACACACACCTCTCTTTAATCCAGCCAGCTCAGATACCATTAACAGGGCAACTACTGTCACACAAGCTTCAGCTCATATGGCACAAGCCCAGCTGGAAGCCTGGATATACAGGTCATAGCTGGAGCTCCTGCTTCATTGCTGCTGGTTCTACAAATAGCTCCCTTGAACTCAGGTATTTCTCCATTTCTTCACAAATTCTCAAGCTGCAAGTCTGGAGTGTTGCTTTGTAAAACCAGGCATCCCACTGTCACTGTACTGCATGCATGCTCTTCTCATGCCCTAGTAGCCATCAATAGCACACACAATTTAAAAAGTGCCAGCAGTTTTAATTTCTTTGCAAACACCACTGCCTGACAAGCAAATTGATGAGTTCTCTCCACCTCATTCTGCACTGGTTTACTACTGAGTCTGCATACAGACTATGAGGTACCATTCTGCAGAAAATCCCAAACCAACACATCGAAAATGTATTTGTACCTGATAGATGCTCACAAAAGGCTTAGCAGGCACCAAGCTATATTGTCCAGCCTTGAGAAGCAAGAAAGGTACATCTACCTGGACCATCAGAAAGGCACCATGGGAAATTATCACAGTCTATAAATATCACTGAGGTAACTACAAAAATAAAGACAGGGAATTATGAAGTCTCAGAATGTGGTAGGAAAAGAATCAGCATCTGAAAGCTAATGAAGGCAGAGAAAAAACTCAGTGAAGTATATGCACTAACTCTTAACAAGAGGAGCAATAGGAAAACGACATACTTATCTAATCATGCCAAACAGCAGCACATATCTTGGCCATATATTATAAAGCACTTTCTGAAACCATATACGTGAAATCAAAAAACCTCTCAGAACAACATCCAAAATTTTCTTTAGAAACATCACACCAAGATGGTGCCCACAAAATACACATAGAAATTACTCATCCAAAAGATGCTTTTGAGTCTGGTCTAAATGAGGCAAGTCTCCTGTGTTATCCACATCACACTCCGCAGTGCCTTTCAAGGAACTTAAAGCTGCAAAATATACCGATTGCTTTCACTTCTGCCCATGTAGGAGCAACACTGCACTACTCTTCTGTCTTAAAATAAGCTTTTATCATCTTCACCTCATTACATCATGTGGTTCAGAAACTGGTTTTTCTCTTTTAGAACTAGTTTAGGTGAATTGAAGAGGAAATCATATCTTCCTAACATATATCAGAAATACACAGCACATATATAAAATATATGTATGTTTTGTTCACATTCTCTCTATATGGATCTATTTAGATTTTCCTCAAACAGTTAGGAGGAAAAAACCCAACATGAACAAATAAATAAGCTGGAATACATTCCAGCTGTGCACCAGAAAACAGAGACAGCCATAAAAAGAAATCTGATAGAATATGGCTGCAGAAGCTGGCTGCAAGAGTGGTCAGAAAATGAAGAAATGTGGACTAGGACAGTGAGTACTTAAAGACAGCAGAGCCTCACCACAAACTTCATCTGCTTTCACCTGATCTAAGGCAAGCAGTGCCTCTGATCAATTATATCTCATCTGCCCAGAGAGCCAGACCTAACATTTCAAAACTTCTTTATATGCTCATTTTGGATTACTAAATCTATTAACTTAGCTTAATAGTGTCATTGTAATTCCCTTCAACAGCTTGACACAATGTAGCTGAAGAAGACATCAAGGTGACTGACCTGCTTGTGCATTTCAATTTACCTGGAATCAAGGGTTTGAAAACACCAAAGGACACTACCATGTGAGTACCATTTTTCTAGTCTTCTGTTCTGTGAAAATGCTTCTTCTGCTACTTGAAAAACAACAAATACTGGGCATAAAATCTTGCACCTGGTCTGTGAAACAGTAAGGCCTGATAACCTGTTCTTGCTTAATAAAGGATTATGCCTTTTAAACTCCTTAACTTGAGCGTGGCAGGGCTTTGATTCCAGTTGGCCAGTCTGTCAGAAAGCACCAGTTAGTGCTTACTTCAGCACCTCTCATCAGCCACTAACATAATCACTGCAGTCATTCAATCACTGAGTGAAGCCCTTGTGTTATTTTCCAGCACAGTTTCTCTCATTGATGTTAAACTATTTGAAATAGATCATTCAAATTAATTTTGCAGTGAAGACACAAGCTGAATGATAGAACATGATTTCCCCAACTGCATGGTGTGATTAATGCCACAATTGGGAATGATATGTACCAGTTTCATTTCCAGCAGTTGTTCCATCCACTAGAAAAACCTCTTCCCATTCTTACAGTGAAAGCATATATTGTGGTTTAATACAAGACCAGGCAGCTAACCAAGTAACAGCTTGTTTTTATCAGTTTGGTTTTTTTCTTCCTAAATTTAACAGTTGGGAGACTTTGAAATGTGTCTGCAGATGAATCAACAGCTTAAATGGTTCAGTGAGCAAAATAATTTTATGGGGTTTTTTTTTTGGTCAACATGGGGATTTTAACATATTTGCACTTTGCAGACATAAATTAGAGTAAAACTCATTTCAATTCTGGTTCTCTTTAACTCTCATTTCCTAACCACATTTTTGCTGAAAAGCTAATATTGAAATTAAGAAGCATAGCTCTAGAGAAGTTAATGGAGCTCTGCTGATTTACATCAGTTTGAGATTCCAGCCCACCTATTTTGCTTTAATTAGAAAGGTACAAGAGGCATAAACAGTGCAAACATTGTAAGTGCATGATGTCACTCTCAAGTTTGAGTTTAGAACTAGACCAAAGAATCCCGAAGTAGAAAAACTGTTTGGATTATAGATTTCAAAAAAGAAAAAGATTTCATGGTGCATCATAACAACTACATGGCACAAATCAAGGACCTAGATTCCATAATGGGCTGAGTACTCTGCTCAAGTATGGTCATCAGCACAAATCCAGCCCACCACTTACTGAAGTTCCTACTCATATTAGTCTCATTTGAATTAAACTTCTTGTTTTTAGAGTCAGGCACCTATTTAACTACTCTGATAAAGTTCCTCTGAAAAGACATATTTGCCTTTGCAGTTTATTTCACTTGAGAGTTCCAGCTGTAACTAAACAGTAAAATTATATTCTGCTAGACTACAGCACTATTCACACAGAAATAATTATACTTATATATTGTACCAATGATATATCACATATATACCACTGATAGGCAAAACAAAATTCTAAATAATGAGAAACATATGTTGGGAAATTAGCCATTATACTCAATGGCACTGGTTCTCTTTTTCCAATGGATTCACACCATTAACAGTTCATGCAGCTACACCAGCAGCACAGAGAGTAGAACAAAGCTGAGCTAGTACACAGGCCATAATGTTCAAAGCTATAATGTAAGGCTTTCTACACAATTGAGGGGGAAAAAGCACCAGACACCAGTGTCAGGCTGGGCTCCTTATTCCAGCCTTTCACATAGGCATGTGGGCCAAGCTCTGCTACCTGCAGGGTAAAGCAGCAGCAGCCCTGGAATGCTCCCAGCTACTCAGTCACTCACAAAATGTGATGCCCCACCCAAGGCTAATGTCTCAGAAAGCAACTGGAACATGACCCCTTAAGGAAGCAGGGATAACACCTGAGAGTTAGAGTTAGCCACACCCAGCAACACACAGGGAGAGCAGCCCAAGCTAGGCCTAACCCCTTTTACTCAAGGGATGCTGCAGCACTCAGGAAAATGATTGTCAGACTGCAATAACCTCCAGCATTTGTGGAAGTATTTGGAACACAGGAGACCACCAGAGAACTCAGATGTACATGGTGTTTAACACTGGAAGAGGCCTGCCCTGGTTTTTGGGTGTGACACACCACACTTAAGACTGGGCTGGGAATGATAAAAATGTAAGGATATTGCACATTCTGACACACACAGTAATAACTGTGGACCTTTACAAATACCACCAATGTTATAATGACAGAAAAGGCTGCAGCCAAGGAAGAGTGATGGGGTATGGTCCACAGGGCTCCTCTGCCACCTCATTGAGCAGGAAGAAATTTGGTATAAGACCTAAAGAAGACACAGCTTCCAAGGAAAGGAGGGTGGCACAGCTGTGCCAGCAGCCTGAGGAGGTGTCAGTGGCAGCTGGAAGAAGCTGAGGAGCAGGTAATTGCCTAAAATTAACATGTAAAGAGGGAACACTGTACCATGAATAACTGACACGAACAATCAAAAGATGAGTAGAACCTTTCCCTAGTAATAAATGCAGCCACATAAATGCATTAGAACATTGAATAGCCTTCCAAATAAAGCACTGGTATAGGTATTGACTGCAAGAGTGCTATAGGAAAACCAGATATAGGATACAAAACAATATTAATGCCTACAGAAAAAAAAAAAACCAACCCAAACAAAACCAGTCTTTACAAAGCCACAGTTCCCCACACATTTTATATGCAATCATCCATTTATTTTCCCACAAAAAACCCAAACAAAAACAACAGCAAAAACCCAAGAGAAACAACAACAAAAAAAAAAACAAAAACACCTAAAAAACAAAACAAACCACACTCAAAAAAAGGCAAAAAACCCAACCCAACCCCTTCCTTCCCCTCCCCCCTCAAAAAAAAAAAAAAAAAGAAAAAGAAACAAAGAACCAAACCCCAAAAAAACACCCCACTGGCATAGCTCTGGGTTAAGGGACACAGGAGGGAAGTGTTTAGAGGAGATTCCAAAAGCCAGTTTATATGCATTTGCCTTAAGCGTCACCTGCACTTTTAATAAGCCTTTAAACACTACCATACTGACATGCTACTGACATGAAAGTGAGATCACAGCCCTGTATATACTTACCAATAAAATAATCAAAGTAATTGCCTAATTTTGCAAAGAATGTCTCACTATTCAAGTCTAACAAAGTAGAGCTGATAAACAGTAAACACAAAAGTCATCATTATGGAATGTTCTCCTTGTTAAGAAAAGCTGAAGTAGTGGATTATCATTACAGCATTCTTAAAATTAATTATTCCAAATACACTATTTGTAAAATTTATGTACACAGTAACAGAACAAAGCACAATAGTTAATGTCATAAAACCAAATTAAATCATAGAGAACACTATAAAGGATTAAGAGATTATTGATAAAGTAATTGCTACATGAGTAAAAGGTTTTAAGAACAAAAAAAAAATCACAGAATATTCTGAGGTGGAAGGGACCCATAAGGATCACCAAGTCCAATTCCTGGCCCTGCACAGAAGCATACCCAAGAGTCACACCACGTGTCCAAAGGCATTGTCCAAACACTTCTTGAACTCTGTCAGGCTGGTGCTGCGCCCACTGCCCTGGGGAGCCTGTTCAGTGCCCAGCCACCCTCTGGGTGAAGAACCCTTCTCTGATATCCAACCTGAACCTCCCCTGACACAAGTTCAGGCCATTCCCTCAGTCCTGTCACTGGGCACCACAGGGAGGAGAGCAGTGTCTGCCCCTCCTCTTCCCCTCACAGGAAGCTCCAACTGCAGTGGGGTCTCGCCTCAGTCTCCCCCAGGCTGAAGAGACCAAGTGACCTCAGCCCCTCCTCACATGGCTTCCCCTCAAGGCCCTTCAAGGTCCTCCTGGCCCTCCTTTGGACACTCTTTGACAGCTTTGTATCTATTTTATACTTGTGGTACCCAGAACTGCCCCCAGGGCTCAAGGTAAGGCCGCCCCAGTGCAGAGCAGAGCAAATCCCTATTGTCATCTTACTGCAAAAGTTCCATCTTTCTTGGTGATTTCTCATGGGCAGTTCCTCACAGCACTGAGTCCTTCACAGCACAGCCAAAAAACTCCAGCTCTCTCCTCACCCAGCTAAGCCACTCTTACAGCACTGATCCTCACTGGACACAGCTGTGGCCTGTTAAGGGCAGGCCTGTTCCTAACCTTTGGTGATTAGTACAGCTGCAACTCCTCAGGGGTGAGATTACCTTCTGCACTATCTTTATTTTCTTGCATTCTACCCCTCCACAAATCCCTCTCTTGCCTGGCTGGTGATGCTGGGCCTGAAGCATCCCAGGACATGGGTGGCCCCTCCTGACTCATGTCCAACTTACCATCAACCACCAGGTCCCTTTTCACAGTGCCTGCTCTGCACCATACTGTTCCTCTGTCTGTATGTGCATCCAGGGCTTTCAAAGAAGAAGAAATCAAAGACTTTTTATGAAGACACAAAGAGCTAAGAAAGAGAAGACTGAAACAAGTGCAGAACTTACAGAGAGAAAGATAGAAAACTAAATGAGGAGTAGGAAATTACACAAAACGTGCACAGTAAGGAATAATTACTAAGAGGCAAAATGCCTGTTTTTGACTAAACATTCAAGGATGTGCTAATGAGACACAAGGACATCCAGGAAGAAAAGCCTAAAGATCTGAGAACAGAAAAATATGTGACAATCAGGCACAGATACAGACACTTGGAAATTAACCATCCAAGAAGCAATGATTGAAACCAGCAGAGATGAAGATGTTATAAAGAAGGCAACAGAAGGAAGAAACATGAATTATGCCGAAAGAAAAATAAAAAGGAGGGCAAGTAAACTACAAGTAAAGCATAAGATATCCAACAGAGCATGACACCAAAGAAGATAAGCAGAAGGAATAAACAGAGTGAAAGCAGTATCAGCAGAAATACACAGACAGATCAAGAACTGTCTCAGTGATCTCACTAAACACACACAAAGAAATCCCAATTACCCCACATATTTCATTAGGAGTGAACCTATGGGCACCACAGATGTTAAAAACATTTTTAACCAAAATACCAACACGGTAACTCCCATCAAAGAACCCACAAAAGTAAGTAGTGTAAAGAGTCTGACTGAACAGTATCAGGTAAAACTTGCAGTTCAGCTCAGATGATCAGAAATACTTCAATAATTTCTAATAGTGATTTCTAAAACACAGTAAATTAAACCCAGCAGTACTTAAGCCCAATTAATTTCACAGTGACTTTTTCCTGAAACATGAGTACACATTTTGGCCCCCAACTCTAAATTTTTCCTTAGACTTAGAAACTTTTCTCTGCCAAAATCTAAATTACTTGTAGGCTGACTTTTGAACAGTATTATTTAATAAACTGTAACAGTTAGGCTACTGTTCCGTCCACAACTCAGGCAATACCCAGACATTCTGAATGGTAAAAATGCTTTGAATAAACCATTTGGATTCAGATCCTTCAGGTCACCATTTCACATCTCAACATTTTGTCACTTTTGGTGATGGAGACACAAAGAGGTTTTGCAGCTGAAGACTTGGTAAATAATAGTGTCTACATTAAAGGATGAGCTACAAAAATACCTTCCTTGTTATTAAACATGCCAGTAAGAGTAAGGAATACACTTTCAAAACATCTACTGAAATGTAGGAGATGAAATCATTTACACATTTGTTAGATGGGCTTGCTGTTACTTGAATTTTTGTAAAAACTCAGTTAATACTATCAAACAGATGTGTGCTGTGTTTTTCTAGTTTTGCTAAACGTGTATATAACACTTATGTGTGTGCATTATTTAGGTGATTTTGATGAAAATATTTCAGACTTTAGTGGTACCAAACCTAACAGTCTCAAGATTTTGCCACATAAACAAAAATTCAAGAAAGGAAAAAAAAACCACACTCCAGTGTGAGTATATGCTGTGCAGAGTCACAAAATAGCCGTTGTGATCTCAGAGAAAATATTATTAGACAATGTTACATTTCATGCTTTGAAGGTTTAAACTCTGTCAAGTCCAATACTATCTAATCCTGTTAGCATCTGCCTTCCCACCAGCAAAAAGAATCACTGAATTGCAGAGGCAGAAACAATACTGCCTTTAATCAGGTGCATTGAAGCAAACTGACTACACCAAGTGAAAAATGGAGCTGGATGAAGGGGAAGCATGCTCCCTTATCTGGACACAACCCTGTGGATCTAAAAAGAAATTCCATTAAGACCATACTTTGAAAGTTTTCAAGTAACAATTCTAACGTGCCAATTATGTCAGAATACAATGGAAAATGTCATGTAAAACAGAATAAATATCTCCAGCTAAGAAGCTGCCATACTGACACTAAGAGTTCAGCTCCCAGTATAGCATGTAAAGAACCAGAAACTGATACAAAAATCAAGGTTCAAATTTAATCCCTCACTACTTCTACCATTCTCTTTTGAGAGAATCTGGAATAAAAAATAAAGTGCCAATATATAGTTTATCTTCTAAAGGAAGCATTAACTCACTAGGAATAAGAACTGCAAAGCTTATGTATTACAGCACCACCTGGTGTGGATTGCCATGGATACAGATTTTAAGCAGACAGAACCTCCCAGGTCATTTAATTTACGTGTCAACCAGTGCAGAATACATCACTGTAACATACATTTTGTGCTTTTAATTCTGTTTATCACTTGTTCTGGAAGACATAATTCATATCTAATCATATTTCTGAGCAGTATTTCGTGTAGTAGTAGCAAACAAAATTCCAGTCACAAGACTGATAATTCAGTTTTAATTAACAAATAAGCTGTTCATAAACTCCATGACTTCCCACTTCATGGTGACTGTCAAGCATGCAAGACAACACACCACTATCTTCTTAGAAATATAAGTTGATTAAGTGTTGCAAGCAGAAAAATGTGAAGTCTCAATGTGAAAATGTAAGGTGGATTAGCAAAGATCAAGATACAAAGCAGCACGACCCCTCAAATCCTATGAGAGAAGATCTTTCTGTCAGGTGATGAAGGGGCATTCTGCTGAGATTAGACAGAGGATTACACAGCACACTTAATGGCATTGTGCTTACCTGTTTACATGCTTAGCTGCTCGGCAAGTCATAAGAGATAAATTAATACTTTAGTTCTTCTATCAATATTAGGACAGACAGCCTTAGCAAAGAAGGTCAGGAACACACTAAAATGTCTTAAGTATGTCATAAGTGTCTGGTACACAGGTACACAACACATTGCTTTATAAAGTACTCCATTTCCCATTAGCTTTCTCTGCTAAAAAATAAAAGTTACTGTAGGACACACAAAAAGCAAAAAGGCCTTATTTACATCTTCTCTTGTCATACATGACAAAGTGCATGAAATTAAATAGAATGTCAACTGCTATAGCTTAATAGAAAATCTGTCCCAAAAGCATCTATTCCATCAACAAGACCAGTCAGTCTCTTGTCAAAGACAAGAAGTGAGTTGGTGTGCTCAGCTACATCAATTCTCTTTTTCCTGCACATATTTGAGTGCTTATGTTTATTTTTTTGTCCAAGGCTACTGGCAGGGAGGTGCATTTCTGGCTAGGTATAGAGCAAGCTGGCATCTGTCTAGTCAATCAAATGCCAAAATTTAGTACAGAACACAAATCTTATTTATTCTTGCCAAATCCCAGTGTCTAAATGTTCTGCAAAATGGGTTTTCCTGTACATAGTGATCCACTATTCTCCATTCTGCAAAGGGAAGAGCATTCTTGACAACAAATACAACTTTCATGAATAAGCTGGTATATTTCACTAGAGATACAAACAAAAGGAACTAACACTGAAGGATGGACACAGCTGCTTTCTAAAGCAATCAACAGTAATACTATCAACAGACTTGCTGTCCCTGTCAAAAGCTTGAACAAAGGCCAAGCAACTTGCAGACAGGCCTTTCTTTACAACCAGAAGCTTGCTAAGTTTCTAATTACCTCTCAAATTCTGCCATACGCTTTTGGCAATTTTTAAATTGATTCTTTTGGAATTGCAATGCCTTCACAAAAAGTGGCCTAAGTTAAATCCCTTCCATAGGTTCTGAGTCTGCATGCAAAAATCTTGTGCACATACATCACCCACTGCCCTATAAGACGACCCCCTAAACACAGACTGAGCATAAACACTGTCACTCAAGCTGAAACAGTCTAAAGGTACCAGTAAATTTCCTTTAGAACAGTTTTCATTTTGGAGATCTGTTACACAAAAAATACCACCTGCCAAGTTTTTCTGAAATACAGAGGAGCATGTTTCAAAGAAAGAAAAATCATGAATGTTAGTCACAAATACACACTATGCTCAAGTGGCAATTCAAAATTCATTCTGCTGTTTACTTACCCCCTTCATGTCTAATTTTATGTATATATAACTCATTAAAGTTTCCCTTGGGACTAGTCTATTCTTGCTTTCTCAGCTTCCTTTCTTTGAGGTAGAAAGCATGTGTTGCCAGATCATCATCAACAGCCAGCAATTAAATTAACTAAAAGACTATCAAACAATTTTGAGAAGAATTTTCAAAGAAACTACTCCCTCTGCAAGAAAAAGAAGGGAGCAAAGTATCTGTAAATCCTTGTCAGTATACTGAAAAAAACAATTACATCTATGCTTTTGATAAACTAAGCTGACAAATACCTTTCACCTCCTCTAAGTGAGGATGTAATGTAAGATGCAATTTGCCTTGGAAAACTTTAATTTTTCTTTTTCTATACAAAGCAAACAAAGCAAAAAGAGAAAATGAAAGATGAAGTGCTTTTGGACTTGTACTAATGTATATCATTATCCCAACCATAGTATAAATTTTCTAAATCTAAACTTACAGTTTATCAATCCAAATTACCATAAAAATAATTCAAGAATGCTTTTTTACCAAGAATACTACAAACTGCCTGAAAAGTGGTTAAAATTACAAACTCCATTCTACTTATCTGTCAATAGAATATAAACATTTACATAAAAACATCAAGTATGTGCAAAAACAGGTTTAGAGAAGTTTCATGGTTCTTGGGAACTGCATAGGAGGTGTTTAGCTTGCTGTGGTATAATGTTTTGCCTACTGATTTAACGTCATCTATATGAAACACCTTGGTCACTCTTAGCACACAGGGATCTTGGAAAAATGTCTTCCAGCTTAGCCATCACTGCTTTTGCTGTTAGCAAGGAGAAAGCAATCCATTTAGTTTCATATAAGAATTACATGCTTCATTTGTGGGCAGTCCTGCTTCAGAAAGGCTGAAGTCTTTAAAAAAAACCAAAAACCTCAACCGAAGTCATATGTCCAAGAATCTGAAGACTCAGTCTTCTAAAAGGAAGAGGCAGAATGCCCATTTCCTCAGTTACTCTTAAATTTAGTTTTTAGTTTTCCTGAGAACTAAGTCAAAAAACTAAAAGGAAGACAAGATATCAAGCAGTGATCAGTTTCCACATGTTGGACAAGATTTATATAATTTTTTTTTATTTACAATCAAGCTTCTAAATGCTAACCACCTTTCTTTCAAAGAACAACTTGTGTGGTTTCTTTTAAGTGGTGCCTTTGATAGGGGCTCATTTTTTCAGTAGTCTCCCAGTGTTCAAATCAGAAATGCAGTATTGTTCAGTCTTTGAATATTTCATATCAACTTATCAAACACATGCGAAAATCAGTGAGGTGATATGCAAGTGTAAGTTTCTATCACAGTGAATGCTGGTCTTTTGTCCCTTTACCAATTAGTGTTCATAGAGCTGCACATTTTAGAGCCAGAAAGGACCTTCTAATCAGGTATCTTAATCTTCAATTTAGCCTACAGCAAGATAGGCTATGTCAAGAAACCACACAAAATCATTTTTTTATTAATCCACTGGGGATTTAAAGACAGTACATCACATTGCTAAGTAATCTATTCTGAAGCTGGATTATGCTCATTTTTAAATCATTCATTTGCTTTTTACTGTGAAATTATCGTAGTCTTGATGGTAATTTCCATTTCCTGCCAGATGAAAGTACCAGTTTTTCCAAAGACTTCAGGACAGTTATACTCATTTCTATCAAGTCAGCATCTCATATCCCAGGGTATAGTTCTGCATCATTACTGCTCAAGACATGATGAGATATAAAACTTCAGGATTTTGAACAACTTATAAAATAAATTATTTCAGATTTCTTATAAGCAAATGCTCATCGAGGCATTCAGTTCTGGAAGAAAGATATGTTGAGCTATTTTGGTCAGCTATGGGTGTTCTTGTGCTCCTGAGTCACAGAAGCAGACACAAGCTTATCTCCATAAATAATTGTAAAAAGCAGGTTCCTTCTCTTGGAGGCCAATGCAGTATATCTGCATACTATAAGGCACAACAGTACTACATTTTAGTGCTATAAAATCTTATTACACTAGAATAACTTAGTTGCAAGAGAAAAAATGCATCTGAATTAGCTAATAGTAGCTAATTACTATCCAATTACTAACATGCATATGAATCAAAAACATGCCCATGTAACAGGTGAATGCTGTGTTTACATGTTTGAGCTGTTTTCTGCATCTGAAAATACATGCTGAAAACAGTGCTGAAGTTGCAAGCATGAATGGTAGCAAGCACAGAAGGGATATTAGGAATGAAAGAAAGGATAAAATTTAGCAGTAACAGGGAAATGGTCATATTCAGCAACTCATCACTTGTATCTTCATTAGCAGGGATATGAAAAGAGAGTGAAGAAAAAGACTTGGGGGTGGGGAAGGAGAAGAACCACAGATTTGCTGAAAAATGGTTCCAAACAAACTTACTGGCATGTTTACCTTCCCCACACCCCACTTCTTATTTTACCCAATAATAACAGTTCAAAAAATCTGTTTGGCTACAAGCCATATGAGATGAAGCAATAAGCTGTCTCTCTCCTGAGGTCTCACCAGAGGTGACAGTCTTAGCAAACAAAAGCAAAGTTTGCAGCACTGTTGGAGAAGAGATAGCTTAGGAGCAGTTTCATTTTGATGACAGTCAAGAAGCAACTCAGAAAGAAAGATATGAGAGTCACTGCCATAAATGGCAGTGAAGCAATGAAAAGAAAAAAGAATACCAATGACAGACACCTGAGGGATCCCTAAAGATGAGAGCTGTAACAAATGACTTTAGAAAAAAACAGGAATTAACAGTACTTCAAACAAGCAAAAATGTCATTTACACGTTGTGAGAAGGCTCTTTTAAGTATATGCACTTAAAAGTGCAATAGGTGCAGAGACCCTGTTCTTCATTCCTCATGCACAGACACTCTTCCCAGTCTCTTCAGGTAGATGGTTGGATGTACACGAATTCTCTTTAAGTAATTCCAGAGTGTTCAGCAAGAAATAGGCACTACTGTGAAGAAATCACACAGAGAAGCACTTATGGGCCAGAGTGAGAAATATATAAGCTTGAAAAGCTACCAGAGCATCTAAACTAGATACCCATAGATTTAAAAGAGTTCAGAGAGTTGAGTATACATGCAGCACTGAAGTCCAGGTTATTCTAGAGATTAAAAATACCTCTAATAGTAGAGAGGACATGTATGAAGGAGATCAACAGTTACTTCTTATCACTGCAGTACCAGCATTCTACTAACAAAAAAGACCAAGCTACCTCTTTAAACAAAATGCTTATTTTATGCACACACCTCCATTACTACATACAACCAAGGAGTGAGAGCCACAGCATGGCCAACAGTGGTAAAGCTAGTAACAAGACAACAAAATAAATCTAATGTTCCTTAGTTACAAAGTGAGTTTCATCTTAAAATCCCAACAGCACTACCACCATTGTCCTAAGGTTTGAAGCATGAAAAAAAAAAATCCACATCAAACCCTGGCTGAATGGAGAGTAGATGAGCCTTCCTAGGTGGTGCTGCACTACTGATGTAAATCCACATGCAATTAAAAAGCCCCACCAAGTTTCAGGTGGTGGCAAACCTGGAGGAAGAAGTTCCTGTCTTGTATGTGCCCTGTCACTCCATTTTTTCCTTTTTTCTCTCTACCATCCAAGCTGTGCATGTACCTCTATTTTGAGACACCCTCAAATAAGGACAGCTCTTTACCCAGAACTTTACCTCAGCTGCCTTACAGCACAACAAAGGTAAAAGTAAATGGGACTAACAAGTCATAAACAAGAGGTCAAAGGTTAGGACTTCTTCAGTCAGTTTTATCACTAGAGCCTGCATCTTGCAGAAGGAGCTTTAAGATTTCACCTGCTTCCAGACAATTCCTACCATGCTGCAATGCTCCTGAAGCAGCAGCCTAAGTGAAGCTCTTGCCTAAGGCCAAGCTCTGAGAGATTGCCAGCCCTGGCATATGGGAAGCTGTATAAATGCCCTTACTCACTCACACAGACATGAATGCTATAAAAGTAGATCTCTATATCTTCTTTTATGAGGTTAGATGGATTTTCTTCTCCCATTCAGTTCTGCTGTATTTCATGTGTGTGAGGTGTAACTGTGTAATGGATGTGTGACATCCATGCATATGCATGCAATTAATGTGCATTTGAGTAACTGGGAACTCCAACTACCAGCACTTCCGCTGCATGTATGACCAGAAAGCACAATATGAACAGAAAGAAAATACCCCCTTTATAAGCTGGAATATATTATGTTGAGAAGAAAATTTCCTCTAGGTGCTTTAACACTCTAAGGCAGCACATCTAATAATCTGTAGTAGTAACAAACAGCAGGCATTATCTTGCTTGCTGTACAGCAGGTACACGTTTCAAGAGACATATGGAAAATGGTTCATAATTACAATGGGGTTTTGATCAAAATGTACTCCCCAATTTCTTCTCTTTTAGCATGTGTTCACAGATGACTCAATTTTCTGACAAATACTTATTTAATACTTTTCCTTAACAGAAAGATCACTGAGAAAACCAAAAATACTGATGGGGTGATCCCTAAAAAGGGTAAGGTACATACTCTTTCAACTTCTTTCTTTTCTTTCTGCAAGCTCCAAAAGTTGGATTTATTTTCTGCTGACCAGTTCTGCAGATGCTACATGATCTGCAGAAGGACTTAGCCAGGGGACCTGGGGGGAATAGCTGGAATGAGATCAATAGTTCATGCAAGAAGGAACATCCAGCTCTTTGTAAACTCAGAACAAAAGAAATGAAGTGGTGACATGATGCTCACCCCTTAAGATTAAAAGCACTGCTCTATGCTAATCTTGAGCATAATTCAATATATGCATTAAATGCCTAATATTCACAAGATAGACCGCTTGTTTAAGAAGAAATAACATCTTCCTTTTCAAGGGTACTGGTTCACCTTTCATTGGTTTGGGAAAGAGTATCTCTCTCCCACAGTAACATCAGCTCAAATATAAACTAAATTTTATCCAAGGCTTCAGTTTAGAGCACTTAAATCTACCTTCAGCAGAAGGTAGAACCCTAACAACATGCTCAAATGCTCTCCTGAATTAGGGCCATAATTTAATTACCTATTGCATGAAATCAAGCTGTCAGCCAATTTTGAAATATTTCCTTGAAACATCCACAGATGTAGATTTATATAATTAAGCTCTTTTAGATTATTTAATGAGGTTGCAAAAATGCACTAATAGTAATTCATCACTTGGAAGCTTGTGCTGTTGGACTTATGGTTACTAAGGCTGCCTGCTTAGTAGAACATGGAGACAGGAAAATACATATTTGTGAAAAAATACCACCTTCTAAACATTTTACTTAAAGGCAATTTTGCTTTAATATCTAGAGTAAACAAAATGTAGGATGCAGTGTACTCTACAGGCTTTATTTGTATCCACCTGGGATAACATCTATTACCCACTAGCAGATCCAAACATTGCAAACACTAACAAAATGTTCACATGACAAAACTCCATATTCTGCTCCTGCTCAGATTACTCACCACACATGGACATTTTGGTGACAGCAGGCATATGACACCGCAGGATCTCCCAACTGGGCAAACCAGCCCTAAGGGATTTTAGACAATTATGTCAGAGGAACACAGAATCACAGAAACCAGGCTAGGAGTGAACCTGAAGGATCACCCGGTCCAACCCTTCTTGGCAAAATATGAGTCCAAATAAGATGCTCCAGCAGCCTGTCCAGACAAATCTTAATTGCCCAACATTTGGGAATTCATCACTTCCCTGGAGAGATTCCACTGGCTGATTGCTCTCAATGTGAAATATATTCCTCTTGCATCCAATCAGTATCTCCTCAGGGGTAACCTTTACTCATTACTCTCATCTTTTCCACATGACTCCTTGTAAGAAGTGAGTCTCCATCATCTTTCCAGCCACCCTTTAAATACTGGTGATAAGGTCTTCTCTAAATCTTCTTTTCTCAAGGCTGAACCAACTCTGCTCCTTTCCTCACATGGTCAGCTTCCCAGTCCCTGGATCACCTGCATGGCCCTTTCCTGGACCCTTTGCAGCCTGTGCACAGCTTTTTTTTTTTATAGTTGAGATCAAAACTGAACAAACTATTCTGGGTGTTACCTGATAATCACCGAGTAGAGCAGGACAGTGACATCTTTATCTCTTTGCTGATGCCCTTGTTGATGAAAACCAGCATGCTGTTGTCTTTACTTTTCCACAGCGGTGCACTGTTCACTCATTCAGAGCTTGTTCACCAGGATCCCATTCCCAGGTGCCATTCCACAGAGCTGCTTATCAGTTGTTAGATCCCAGCCTGTGCTGCACTCCTGGACAATGTTTGCTCAGGTGCAAAAACCTAACACTTGGCCTTGTAGAGCTTCCTAAGGTTCTTGTTAGCCCATGCTTCCAGCCCATCCAAGTCATCATGCAGGGTGGCTCTCCTTTCTCATGTGTCCACCCACTGTTGATATCATCAGCCATCTGTACCAGGGTGCACTTGATCCCATCTTCCAGATCACTTATGAAGATACTGAAGTGTTGTCCCCAATATCCCAGGGGACCTCACTTGTGACAGGCTGTTGGTTTGAAAAGGAGCTACTCATCCCAACCCTGCTGCTGCCTGCCAGCCAGTTCCCCACCCACCACACAGAGCACTTCCCTAGACCCCAACACACCAGATTCTCTAGGGGAAGGCTATGGAAAACCACAGTGAGAGCCTTGGAGGAATCCAGGTAGATAATGCCTGCCACAAGCCCTACATCAGCCAAGCAGGTTACTGCTTTGTCATGGAAGATGATAGAGTTTGTCAAGCACAATTTGCCCTTGGTGAATCCATGCTGTCTTTTCCAAATTATGTGCTTCATCTGACTTGACAGCCTCCAGGAAGATTCATTCCACACTTTTCCCAAGGACTCAAGTAAGACTGATGTGTCTACAATTTCCTGGATCCTCTTTTAAGCCCTTCTTGTAGATGGAGGTGACCTTCGCCTTCTTCCAGTTTCCTGGGATGTCCCCTGGTCTCCACAACTTCTGAAAGATTATGGAGAGTGGCCTCACAAAATGACGTCAGCTAGTTCCCTTAACATCCTCAGGCAGATATTGTCAGGGCCCATCCATTTGTAGGGGTGAAGCAACATGGCTTGCTCTTGCAATCTTGTCTCTTGGAGCTCAAAATACGGAGCTCTCCCCTGAAACATCCATATTTAACAAGTGCTTCAAGGCACACGATTTACATAAAAGTGTCCAAAATCATAAAAGTGATGCTGACCACTGAATGTCTGAAAAGAACAGGCGTGGTTGCTGCTCCAAAAGTAAGAGGACATAATGGAAATGCTCTCCTGTAGCAGAGGAACATGGCTACAAGCACTGCTCTTGAGTGTGTCTACTCAGGTACTGTACACACTCCTTTTTATTAGTTTGGCTAGCCAGATGAATTTCTACTTCCTGTGCTACACTTCACCCATCTGACAGAGAGGAGGGCGACTTGTTTTTCACAGAGGGGAGAACAGAACATGATAGGGCTATAAAAACTATAAAGAAAGGAAACAAAGTATTTCACCTTTTATGTTCAACAAACACATACACTCAAGTTAAAAAAACCCCACATTAATATTTGTTTTCTAGTCAAATACAATCAATCAGAACATCCCTACTACTGAACAGACAGAACCATGCCAGTATTAATACATGGGGTCTGGGAGGTGAGGGACATTCCCACAAAATGTGGGATAATAATTGAATTGAATAATGTAAGAGAAATAATTGAATGTGAGGGGGGAGCTCTATGTGTCGAGGGAGAGAGGCACAAATGGCACCACATCAATTTCTTGTGAGGGACCGATTTCCTTAGATTTCCCATAAAAACACTCTCTCAACTCTTCTAGTTAAAGAGATCCACACTAAAGTAAGTGCCCCGAGTTTATTACAGTTTACATTCTTCAGATGGAAGAAGCATTACTATGTGTGCCTAAAACTTGAGACATCTAATTACTACCTACTCAGCTGAAAGATACTTTGCAAGTGAAACCAGTAAGTAATGAAGCATGCAGAAAGCCTGTGGTCCACACATATTAATGACATTCCACACAGGAGCTAGGGATAATGTACAATGAGAATATGACTGGGAATAATTTAAATACATAATTAAAAAATATATAGTATGAATAAGATATATAATGCTGCTACTGACAGATCATGTGTGCATGCTCAGAACAACAAGAAATCACTAAAAAAACCACTCAAAGGTAGACTGGTTACAAGATAAATGGTAAGATGATGGATAGTACACTGTCTAAGGCACAGCCTCAGCTTCTGCAGACTTGGCCTTCTGAAGAATTCAATCTTTCAGTACAGGTTTCAATCAGCAGTGAAGAGAACTGAGCTGCAGCCTGGGGCAGCAAGCAACAGCAGCACTGGTGGCTGGGCTGCCTGACTAAAGGAACCTGCGTGACAGATTTGGTGATGAGTGGCATTTGAGGAGGGAGTAAGCAATGCCTGCTTGGTGAGAAAAGTAGATTTAGAGCACTCTATATTAAGAATGCTTAGAAGATGAATTGCCACTCTGGAAGAGCAAGGAGAGAACAGGAGTCCTAAAATATTTCTAGTGTCCAATATGAGTTCCAAATCCTGGCAGAAAGCATCAGCTGCCATTTTTAAATCACATTCTGCATACAGAGATGGTGATAGCATGCACAATATCCTAATTCTTACTTCCTAAACTACCTCCCTCTACTATATATATATGTAATCAATAAGAAATGAATAAAGGAAATGTCCAGGTATATAACACATCTCTTGCCACTTCCTCTTATGAGACAGACGAGTGATTGCTGCAGCAACAAATGAGACAGCAAAACGTAATTACAAATTCTTCTAAAAACATACAAGAGTCTCTTGAAGACAGCGACTCACAAAAACCTAAGATAAGTCAAAGCAAAATGAAAAGTCACGGACAAAATGTAAAGCAATACAATGCAACAGCAAATTAAGAAAGAAATTGGTCACATTTCTTTCTACCATCTTATCTGGGCCGTTACCAAAACATACTTAGAACTGTTTCTCTGGAAATTGAATTTCATTCACATAACACACAAAGGATGCTTGTTTTAGAACAGAAAGGTAAGACTCCAAATTCATCTATCAGGCCACAAGTTTTTTGGGATGCTTGTCTCCACTGAGGATAAATATGGTGGTCTACATGACCATCAGTCTCAATTTTAAACAGTTAATGTCTCTTGCAAGCTACTCTTTCCATAAAGAACCAACATAATATGCACTACAGGGAACCAAATTTTTAATGCTAAGTGCTCACTACTGTCTAGAGAGCCAAATATTCAACAAGTAAAGAAAAAAATTCAACAACACTGTCATCGCTGTTTCTGAACATGTGAATATTATTTAAAATTTGCAGCTAAAATAACTATAGCATAAGATGCGGCATGTAATTTGAAAGGTCTAATTTAGTCATTCAGTATTTTCAGAGAGGAGTTATTTCAAAAGCAATGTTCTATTTGAGAAACAATTTAAGTGTAGCTTGGGTATAACATACCTGCCTAGTATCAAGCCTTTCTGTTGTAGTATTCTGCAGCTTTTGTTACTTTAGCACAGCATTTCCATCTAAAGCACAAAACTTCACTGTACATTTGTGAGACATAAAAGTATTTTTAGGCCAAGTCCACAAATGAGTCCTGAAACAGAGAATTAGATAAGCACGACCAAATTTTGGGCTAAACTGGGATTAATACATAACTTGAGTAAATAAAGAAATTACCCAGAAAGTTTGCATTAGCAGACACCTGTCCCTGGAGGAAGCATAAATAAAGCACCTCCCTATTTACCTTACAGGTTCCCTAGGCACTTGCAGCTGCACAGAGCTACTACCTTCATGCAGGGAAAGAGACAACTATGCTCCACCTGAGCAACACTACACTCCAGCAACAAGGTGGAACAGCACTGAAACCTTCCAAAGCCTCCAGAGAGGCTACAACTAGGTGTATTCAAAGCACTCCTTACACACCTCAGTAAGACTGAATTCAGCACAAGCCACTGTTACTGGCCATTTTAATTTAAAAAGTTAAACTTAAATCCTTCCAGACTAGTTCTCTCACACCTCACTGGACATTAATTCAAGGAAGTATCACCTCTCCTCAAAAAAACCCAAAAGATACAGACTGTAACTATGTCAACTACAGTCCTGAAGCTGATTCATACAGCAGAATGCTTTTTCGTCTTTGCACATTTACTAGTAAGTCTGTCCAAAATGAGTGAGAAAGTGTTGGTAGCAAGGCAAAACAGCTCCACAGTGCCCCACGAGAACTGCTAACTTCTGAACATGAGTTTTCTCCTATAGTCAGAGACTTTTGCTCTCTGCTCCTTTATTGTCCCTCATCTGCTCCTTGCATCTTCTGTGAAAGATTCAGCAGTGAGGCAACTCATCCACTTGCCAAAAGCTCCTTTTGTTTTTGAAAGTCCTCACCAAATTTAGTGGACACACTGCAGGTATAATTTGGGTTTGGAGGCCTACATGATTTCAGAAAGAAAATACAGTTCTTCTAAAACACGGCAGAAAGTTTTATTTAACTTTTCCCCTACTGCTGAAGTGCCAAGATACCCAGATACCCAAGGATGCACTTAGTGAGACTGGCAAAGACATCTAGCTCCAACTGGAACCCAGAGAATTGAGCACATTTACTCCAAAGACTTCATAGAAAGTACTGAGGTCCTGAAAAATCCCACTCTACATCCCATTTCCCTTTCCTGTTCAAGAGAATTTTCCTTACCAACTTTTATGAGAATGCAATCTATTTGTTTTCAGTAATATACCAGTTATTTCATTGTTGGAGATACAATTTCTACAGAAAGGGGTACAACTCACACTACAAGAACACTTTGCTTTATTACAAGGCCAGTATCTGTTCCACAGCTTTGGATGCACAAAAATAGGTAAAGAAATTAAACCTTAAGGATGACAGCGCTTTCAGACCACAGAGAACACTTGCTAACATCATCTGGCACTTTTCCACAGGCCAAGGACAACAAACAGCCTCAAACACAGAGATTTACAGTTTCTCTTTTACCACCCAAAGTCATCTAACAAGATTCAAGGTACTTCTGAGCACTAGACAGCACAGTAAAATCAGTTTTCATCATCTGAGAGGGAAACATTTCTAGCAATGGTTACTTTGCTTTCCACCAGACAAATTAGTTTCACTGTGATCTTTTCAGATGTATAACCCCTGAAATTTAAGTTGGTTGTAAAAGTCCACAGAAATGCAATTTAGCATCTTCCATCTGTACAGATTTAAACACTCTTCTAGAAAAGCAACTGTAATAGTTTTGAAATGTCCCTTCCCTTGGTTCCCTTCCTTCCTCCTACTCATCTATACACAAACAGTTTTGATGACACAGGGATATTTCAGAATTTAACAAGGAAATTGAGCATGTCAATGTTTTCACTATATAATTAACGGAAAAAATATAAACACTTGACCATAATTATGATTTTGTCTGACTTAATATTAGAGTAATTTCATTTCAATTTTATTAATGTTTAAAATTATGAATAACCTTCACAGACAGCTATGTAGTCTAATTGCTAAAGAAGACTGATTTCACAGAAAATTATGAGAAAACATTAACTTTTTTCTCTTTATAAGGTACATTAGTAACATGAATCAAGAATAATGTCTGAGAATGCCAAAAACAAGGATATTTCTCCCAGTGGAATTAAGACTTTAATACTTTGCCTTTGATCTGAATTACACAGTATTCTTTAAATCCAAGGGCACAAAATTCCAGACTTCCGTAAATAACCTGAAGCCTGCTAGCACAAATCTGCCAACTAACAAATCCCTCTTCATCTCTCCAAAGGCTGCATTTTTAAAGGTCATTAGATGGTCAGCTCCCACACTAGATTTACAGACCATGTAAATATAATAGACAAAAGACACATAAAATCTCCATTCCCCATTTTGAGTAGCAGGGCTTCTTAAGAGTGCATCATCCCTCATGTAAATCAGAGAAGCTGCATGCAGGAAATATTCACAGGCAATAATAGCAAGATCCTAACTTTTACACTGGATAAGGCAGTGCTGAATTTGCTGTGTTTGTAGAGGTCCCACTGATGTGAAAAATGGCTTAGGTAGAGCACAACACCAAAACACTCCTCTAAAGAAGAAAAAACCCCAACAAACTCAAAACCTTTGATTTCTGCCTAAGTCTAAGGCCCTGTTTTGTCTGAAACATGAATGATCCCAATGGATATTCAAGGCATTGGAAAGGTCTCAGTTCACAAGATCAGCAACTTCAGGTCAATTACATGTTCAGTGTTAAAGTTCTGCATAAATACTGTTCTAAATCTGAATATTGGCTCAATTGAGCCAAGTGAAATCATGAATTAGATCCACCTTACTTAAAAACCTGCCCTTAAAACCAAAATGAATGCACTGTAGTGTGGAGTGTTGTAACAAACTTCCAGTTCCAGACAGCTTTGTCCTGAACCAGAAATCCTTCCAGCTACTGCTGTGTGTGTGTCAGTACCTCAATCCCAACACTCCACTCCACACTTTTGCTTTCAAAAAGTAGAACAAGAAAACAAACTGAACAAAAAGATGACCAAACACCTAAAGTAAATAAATACAAACATCTAAACCCAGACATACATTCAGATTAACTTTGCAAGCTTGGACTATTCCCAGAATACTGAAGTGTGACCATGTTTGCATGGGTCATTTCACTTCAGCTCTGCCTTCAGCCTGTCCTCAACGCTATGTGGGAGGTTTACACTAATCAGCTTTTTCTGAAGTTTAAATTGCACCATCACATCAACAGCTGTTACACAACATCAAGAAATAGGAGCTTGTGCTGATTTATGAAAGCCAACCTGGTGCTATTTTCAAGCCTCTGAATTAGCAGGTATTTTTCCCCATAAAATTATTCAACATTATCAAGTTAAATATTATAGTTAAGAACTAATAAATCCAGTGATGCATGATGTTCTAAAAGAGTTATTTTACAGTTAGCATAAACTTACCAGCAATTAACACCTTACAACACTAGGATTTTTCTCACAACTTTAATTATGTGTTTGTAACTTCATTTATTGGAGATTGCAGGCTTTTCCAAAAGGGAGAAAAAGTATACTACTTTCCCAAGTTTATTTTAAAGAAAATCAAATTATCCTCTCGTAAAGCATACACAATACAGCTCAACAGCCAATAAAGCCAAATTCCAAATTTCTGTTCTTGGATTTTGTTACTTTGCAGCGGTAAAGTGTCTGGCACTCACAGCAGCATCTGAAGGAACACCTATGGCATTTAAGCCTTTTACATTCTTTAAAAATCTTTCAGATAACAGAATTTTTCTCCAAAGGAAAAACAGGGTGGGGGGGAAACCAAAGGATATAGAAAATGGAGTTAAACATGAATTTAGTCAAAGCACACATGTATTCACGTATCAGTCTTCAGAAAGAATCAAAACATAGTGTAACTCTTGTTAATCTCATAATTGCAAGAGGCTTTTACCCATGGCTGTTAAATAATACGATCCAAATGCCTCTTCAAGATTAAGTATATAAAGTCACTGTGCAACTAAAATAGCAAGACACCAAAGGGTATGCTACAGAATATAAATGCAGTCTTTGGAAACATAATGACTGTACCTTTGAATTTTTACTCCTAATGTGATTACATTACTTTAAAACAAGCAATCTATTTGCTTTTCCCATATAAAACACCAATTTTACAGACAGAAAAGAAAGAAAGGTATTTTTGCAGAGAAAAAAAAAGAAATAATCAGAGCAATGAACTGAATAATCTGAGGGCAAGAAACAGGTGCCCCATTGACAAGCTAAATCACATTTACCCTTATTCTAAATGAGAATTTATATTGTGCCACCTAAGTAGTTGCAAACCTACCACTGGGAAATCCAAGATCATCTTCACTCTCTATGGAGAACAAGGCTTACTACTTTGAAGATGCTTTCCATGTTCAGAGCCCAATCTAAATAGGTAATATTTGTAGAAGGAATAGAGGTCAAGGTTCCCTGCTAGTATTGAATTATATTTTTGCTCCCTGGGGAATAAAAAAAAAGGATTTTTTTCTGGAGTGAAGGAATAGAAGGTAAAGTTCCACAGAAATTCACTGCTGCAGGCACAGCTAGAATTG
The DNA here is from genome assembly GCF_012460135.2 of Molothrus ater. Lineage (NCBI taxonomy): Eukaryota > Metazoa > Chordata > Aves > Passeriformes > Icteridae > Molothrus > Molothrus ater. The sequence continues at coordinate 46,690,478 of NC_050483.2, read as the reverse complement.
AGGATTTTCTGGTCCCCATGTCACACTGACACATTGGATCTCAATCTCTGGCAGTAAACACTGGTGTGTAAGGTTATTGTGCAGCTCTGTACATTTCATGTCAATGCACAGAACTACTGATTCTTGTTTTAATGGCAATATAATTTTATTATAGTAGCTGTAGAGATTTAAAAAATATCTATTACTTACAAAATGAGATGCATGATTTTGTTGTAAAAATACTCTAAATAAGACAAACAAAAAACCTCCCTCCACTTAGTACTTAGTGACTGAACTTAGTCTTCTATACAAAACAGATGGTAATCTGGTTTCTTAGAACAATGCTCAAGATCTCAGTCTGGGGTGATGTCTGTAGGCACTCCAGAATCAGGACATTCACCCTATTACAGTCTGAGCCCAGTGAGATGCCACAAGTCTGGCACAGACAGGCACAGAGCCAGTATTGTCCAACACAGCCATTTCCCTGCACACTTTGGATACAGGAGGTTCTCATCTCTTCCAAAGTTATCAGATGTACAGCCTCTCACAGCTGAAAATGCTTTGGAGGATGGAATTAACCCACAGAGCTGAGCCCTTGGCAGGAAGCATCCTCAGAGGTTCCTCAGAGCTGTACTGCAGTGCTCAATTCACAGTGCAGCCCGGAATCAGCAATGGAGCAGGACCAAAATATTTGGAATTGGTTGCTGAATGGAAGAATTTTAGTTGTGAAGATGACAATTTTATTTGTAAGAAGTATATTCCCATCCCACCTGTAATTTCATGCAAGAATAATAGTAATGCTTGTAGCATTTGTGCAGTATTCAATCCAGCAACAGGTAGAATGAAGGAGAAAACATTGAATTTTGAAAGTCTCCAACAAAACCAAAAGGATCTGCAAATAACTTCATGTACTCCACCAAATCTGAACAATTTCAAAAGCCACTGAGCTTATATAGAAACTTCTATAGTACTTTTTAAGACACAGAAAAGCTTGTATGATATGGTCAATAATCCTTTTTCAAAATAACATCTTTCTTACAGGTATAAAACCAATTTGCACATGTATCTAAGGAGCAACTGGTGAAACACTGAGTAAAAAGAACTTCACAAGTAGTTATTTAGCAGAGACTTAATCATTCTTTAGCCAGTCTGCATTTTTTTTCTTTAAAGCAAATTAGAGTCCAGAGTGCAAAATGAGTATCATGACTGCTTCCAGCTGTAAGTACTCCTTTCAACCTAAGCAATTTGAGGTTTTGCTACCTCCTAGACCACATGAAATATAGTATTATTTTGACTTTCAACCCCCCCTAAGACAATAGAAAAATAAACTGAGTTGGGTGACCAGGCTTGGTGCTGTTCAGAAGAGAACAGTGAACCAAGTTGACTGATTTCCCATTACCAGTCTGCTGTCTTGCAGAGAAAGCAGCCCAGCTTCAACCTTTAATTACCTAAGTAGCACTTACTAAACTTAGTTGCCCTAAATATCCACAGATTAAAGCAGTTCTGGAGATGATCCCAGATAGTCTTTCCAAGTAAGAACTCCCTCATCACGTGCTATTACTCAACAATCCTGTACAACCAAATAACTATAGTAAACACATACGGTATTGAAAAACACAATTGATTAACAGACTACCTCCAAATCTGAAGTACATATTCTGCACTCAAAAGTCAATTGGCTTAAAAACCCTCCCTTCACCCTCCATGAAATACAAAAAAATAATTTTCAAAGAGCTTTGAGTCAGGCACAAGCACAGGTTTGTTCACACACAAGAAAATACTGCTGACCATTTTCTTTCCTTTTTCAGCCTGCAAACAGCAAGAGGTCCTCATTTTACTCCTGGTAGGGCAACAGAGTGTTAGCATTTTACACAATCCCTCCACAAAGTGGTCCCAAAAAGCATTCCCCAGTGGTAGAAACATCTCCACAGCAGAGACCTGTAACCTCCCTAGCCACAACTTTTTATCTCCATTCTCTGTGGAGAGCAGTTGGGCCAAAGATGGGTCAGCCAGGAACACACTCACCCTCTTCTATGGAGCAACTAAGAAGACCTATACATTCCAAGACTTCTTCTCCCTCTATGTGGAAGACATGAAGTGCTCTGTAGTGCAGCATTGAGCTACCAGTTTTAACTAGCTGTGAAGTTTTAATGCATTACTTTCTGTGAAAGTTGCATCTTTCATTTTAATAAGCACAATAAAAGAGTCAAATCATGAGCCGACCAGGAAGGAGTGCTGATGGTGGCATGGAGCTCCAAGCTCAATGAACTTAATATGGCTACAATTTATGATTATGTGGGGGAGAAATGGAGCTTAGCTACTGACCTTCTCTGCAGACTTTGGCTAAGTCACTTTGCCTTTTTGCAGTCTTTTTTTCCTGGTTCATTTTCATTAAGCACTCCTGGGGACTACCACTGCATCTCATAACAAGGAGAGACAACACTACAGCTCTACAGGGACCTCCCACCCTCAACTAGCAAAACATCAGTGAAACAGGACTAATTAATATGCTAGCTTTGACTTCTTCTCTGTCTAGCCAATCCTGGCTGGCAAATTTCTCAGAGCACCACAGTACTCATGGCTCCTCAAGTGAGACTCAAGAAAGGAGAGATTGATAATATTCCAGATAACTTTCTTTCACCTTCTGCTCTGGAAGTGTCTGCATAAAAATAACAAAAAAAAGGTAAATAGACACTGGAAAGATCTCCGAGTGCCAGTGCAGGTAAAGGAAGCAGACAAAGGATAGCAGCAACAGAGAGGAGCAAGGCTGGCAATAGGCTACAGAAGGTAAGAAAAAGCCTTACAATTTTAGGCAACAGCAGCCAAAGATCCTATGGAAGGATTTAAAAACACATTACATAATCAAGTAAAGAATGCAACCTTTACAAAGGCATGAGAAGTAAAGGGACAAAGTTCTTATGAAAGAACTAAACTGGAAATATCATCCCACCATCCAGCACTAAATCTGTAGGGCAGAGCCTCAGCTGCTGTAAACTGTTGTGGTTGTATTGATGGTAGAGTTAAGGGAGCACAGATATGCTCCCTGAGGCTCCAAGCAACTGCCTCTCTCAGAGAGTCAGGTTTGGTCTAGGAGCTCACAAAACTCAAAGCACAAGCTGATTCACAGTAAATGGGGGGAGTGGGTAATAAATCTATTCTCCACATTTCCGTCAATCTAAACTTCTAAATATAAATTTCATTCAAAAATTCCATTCCAGAAGCTTAAATGTTTCCCACCATCTGTGAATATCTTCCATCTTGCTATTAAAAGGTATAAATACCTTTGAATAGCAATAGATTCAATCATATTGCACTCAACCCACTAAACAATTGAATGCATCATATGCAGGGGAAATGTAATTCATCAGGTTTAGGCAATCTCTGAGAATTTTCCAACAAGCATATATGGAAACTGAACGGGCTAAGTCTAAATTATCCTCTTCTTGCTTGCAGGAAGGCACAATTACCACTGTTCCTCAATATGGGTAGATAATATTACCCTCAGCACTGTTAATGTAGCACCTGTTATTAACATTAAACTATTAATCCCATGTTGAAACAGAAAGAAACAATTGGCTGACAACATACACATGGTTAACCTGCATTCCATCTAAGTGCTTGCTCTGCTGTACTTCAACTTGCCAGTAGAGTTCCAGCAGGAGTTCATCTGACTCAGTTTCTAAGGCTAGTACAATTTCTACTAGGATATCTTCAATGTCTGCCAACTTCAAGAATAAAGAAAACCACCACTCTTTACTGCCTGAAAGTCTTGACTCCCTGTAGAACAGGACTGATGTCTGCAGGTTCATATAGTATTTTCAGCCTGCTAGGTGGGTAATCACATCTATTCTGTAAAATGTCATTGGCATAATGAATACAAAACTAAATATGTTTAATGATGTTTTGTAACTTCACAAAAAACCAATTATAAAGGTTCTTATCAGAAATATTAGCAGAACAAAGTTTAAAACTAATTTACTATAATTTCTTGCCCAACCAAAACCAAACCTCTCTCTACATTTTGATTTTTTATTCTGTTTTATCACTTTCTCTGCTTACTATTTCCAAGGGCCTATCTCTTTGCCTTGCAATTCCCAAGATTCTCCCATGGTTCACCATCCAAATTCAGTCTCCCTTCATTCACATGTCTCTTTCATCTATCCTCCAACTCCAGGATGCCTGACAGGATAATCTTAGCCTTTCTACCACACAGTTACAACCCCCCAAATTGCTCTATCCCTCTTGCAGCTTCTGGTGACAATCTCCTGTCTCCAGGTGCTTTGCACACTCTACTTTCCTGCAGCTCAATTCTGCACTTGTAGAGCTTTACCTGAATCCTCCTTGGACACTGGCGGTCCAAGTGAGACTGATGAAACACCAAGTGCACAGAGATGCAGAAATGAATCCAGCGTTTTAGCATCTGTCAAGCAACCCAGAATCTCAAAGACTGTGCTAGGCCAGCCCCAGCAGTGTGGATTAATGCTCACAGGCTGATTTACAAGGCCTTTTCAACCCACTTCCTACAACAGCAAAGCCAGCTCTGGGAGCAGCTGCACACCATACAAGGCAGGACAGCAGCGCTTTCAGTCTCAGCTGCAGTACAAGGTGACACAGAAATCAAAACTGCCATGGACAAGGACAGGTACATTTAAACACAGCTTTGATACCAACAGCACCATTTGCCAAGTAGGAAGTGGAGCACATATCTGTTGTCACCTTATTGCAGGGGTTCCATACTATCTCCTTATCACAAGAGTTTCATACCTGCTTGGTGTTTCCTGTGGGCAGCTCCCAGAGCACTGCCTCTTTCTTCTTCACCAAATGACCAACTGACTCCAGTTCCCTTCTCACCCAGCCACCCCACTCTTTTATAGCACTCTTCTTCTCATTGCTTACAGCTGTAGCCTGTTAAAGTCAGGCCTATTCCTAATCTTTGGTAATTGGCCCAGCTGCAACTCCTTAGGGGCAAGATTACTTTCTACACTATCTTTATTTTCTTATATTCTATCCCTCTACACATATCTACAAAATGGTCTAACTCCCCAGTCACACCAGAGAACATATCCAAATACACATATATTATCCCCCACTAAAGGTGAATCTGTCAGCAATACCATGGAGAGCTTCATGTCCAAGTCTTATTAACTTTGATTTTGAAATCCCTAATTCACGATTTCAAATATGTTCTCAGTGAAATGTAATTAATTTGATTTCCACACCACAGAACAACTCAGGTTGGATGGACCTTCAGAAGGTCCAAACATCATTTTTCCAGGAGCCTAAATCAAAACTGAGGTATCTGGATTTGATTCTGTCATGTATTTCCTCTTTGACCTCAGGCCAATAATTTACACAGCTGCTCTCTGCCTGAGTTGCCTGCAGTTACAGAAAAAGAAATGTTGCACTATTACTACATTAATATCTGAGGAATGCCTAGGTAATATGGTTTGAAATATAGGCAAATCAGATATCTAAATATTAGAGCTGGGGTAATACACGGAACTTGAGATTTTAGCCTAGCACATGAGAGCATTCAGCCTGGATGTCTCAAGTATGAACCTGTGTCCACAGACATTACATTTAGTTCTGAAGTGACTATATTTTAAAAATTTGGATTTTTGTTTCAGGGCTGCTTCTTGGTTCCAAAGCAAAGACTTAGCTTGTAAAAGTCCTTATCCACAGTGTGCTTCAACTGGACCCAAGCCAACTGTAAATTAATCTGAGTCATAAGAAATAAAGATTATATTAAGTAGTATTTTTACTAGCTTTAAGAATATACAGTAACATAAGAAAATACTATTTAATATGTTTTATTTGCCTTTCTTTACTACATCTCAACATGGCATTTTAGTTTAGACCTTAATTTACAATGTGTTCAACTGCTTCTAGCAAACTTGACACCTAAACCTGGCAAAATGGATAAATTACCCTGGAGTTAGTTTTCGGTTCTCAGCTCTCCAGGGGATGCTGCTGGCAGGTTGAGTCAAGGCACAGAGAAATGTTTGTCTCATTTCTTTCTAGTATTTTGGATGCCAGTTTTAATACACTGCTAGAAAATTAACAGCTCAGAGAGAAGGATGTATATTTTTCAAAATTTATGTTTAGTCAAAGCATGTTTTGTACACCAGTTCACAAAAAAAACCCCAAAACAACCAGAAAAAAACAAAACAATAAACAAACAAACCAAAAAAACCCACAAAGAAAAACCCCACCACTTTTCCCAACTAACTTCAACTACACCTACCTGCATAACCATTTAATACTCACACCCAAAGGCCATGCAAAGATGTCAGAAGTTCAATCTCAACCTCGGTGTGAATTCTGATTTAGGAGACTTGGCAGTCACAGAAGAAAAACTTGTGATAACATGTTTGTCATTTGCCATCAACTATCCCTCTAAAAGTGGTTTTAAATTGTCACACCATCTATTTTCCCCAGAATCAGAAGCCATACAAATGAGATCACAATCAATAAAGTTTACCACTCAGCATCTACAGGGACAAGAGGGAGTCTGGAATCACTGGGTGAGGGGGAATAACCCAAAGCAGACCCAAAACAAATAAAACCCCACCAGCATATGACAAGTAGCTACAGAAATAAGCTACATGCCAGCTCATTAGTAAGTCTCACTAACACAAATAAATACACATTCACAGGACACTGCACCTATATGTTATGTGAATACTGTATGTACGAAGCAACTAAGAAATTGTTTCTTAAAGCTTTCTTCATTTTCATTTCCTTTTAGACCAACATGAAAATAGAATGTTTATGGCTGATAATTTCCTGGTCTTTGAGGGCATAACAGACTGGAGTAATAACATATTTTAAATCCATATGCATGCACTATCAATAAATCTATCATACTACAATAGTTGCACATATTCTACGCATCAAGGCAGAGAGGAAGACTGACTAATATGCACGTGGGAAATATTTGCAAATAACAGAACACAATAATTGTCTCTCAATGAGAGACATGAGACCATGTCTCAATCTCAATGAGACCATGGTCTTTCTGTGCTAGGTATTGTATGAATGCATGGTAAGAGCACATGCAGGTCATGCTGAGCTTACCAATTCAGGCTGCTCATGAAACTAAGGTTTACAATGAGATTATTAATACCACATCCTTAAAAGTGGTGGTCTGAGGCATTCATCCCTGCTACAAAATGGAAGTTTGATCTAGGGAAGACCATGAGCTCATTGTTTAAAAGAAATACATATTATCACATCATTAAAGAAACTTTGCATCAGCACAAAATTATATATTCCACCAGCCTTTATTACTCTAAGTTTATGATCTTATAGATTAAGGAAAAAAAGAATACATCAATCCAGCATGTTAAGAATTATGCACTTTTAAGCACTGTGTTTGTTAAATACAACTTATGGAAATCAATAGTTCCTATAGTGTCTTTACCACAAGTGTACAAGAAATAATGTTTTCTGCCCCTTTGGAAAATTGCTTGGAAGAATCAGTCCTGTCTTCTCCAGTCATCATTGATTTTTGTAGGAAAAAAACCAGGCCCTTATTCTTTCTATGGTACTCTAACATAACTGTCTAAGACTTCTATAGTTTCTCTACAATGCATGACATCTTACATGGGTCCCCAAGGTTATAACAAACTGTGTAAAATATACACAGACTTAATGACTTTGATCCTGACTCAGAACTCACACACATGCTGCTGGGAAACACACTTTACTGTAGAGGACTGATTCTTTCTCTCTCACTGCAGGTATACAAAGCATTGCTACAATGTGCATTTTAATGCTAAACTAAAAATGGAGCATGGCTCAGGAAGAAATGCTAACCCTGTCTTTCCCCCAGTCCACAATTAATCTTTACCCCCTAGCAGCAATGGAAGGAGCACATTTGAACCAAACAGCCACCTACTTAAAATCACTGTAGCTCACGAACATGGTTGACAAACCACAGGCAAGAAAATCCCACTGCCTTTCTGTTTCAAGGCCACTCCTTAACTAGTGTCAGAAGACAATGGAAATATTCCCATTTCTAATTCACAGGGAAAAAAATTCTACCCATATACAGGGATTACTTGAAAATATTCACAAGAGCAAAGAGTCTGGATCAGTTTTTTAGCAGCCTGACATGCCCCAGTGGAGGCACGTGGTAAGAAACATCCTGACACCCAGTCACCCCACCTTGTATGTGTCCTGGAAGCATCACTTGGAGTTCTGGAGGACATGGAGTCATGGGAACATTTTGAAACAAGAGGCAAGCCATTGGAGCAGAGAAGCTACAAATCAGACTTTCTGGGCAGATGGCACTGCAAGCTAGCAAACTGATGGCAGATGGAAGCGAGAGCTTGGATACGGCAAAAAAATCGGATGCAAACTAATGAGGTCTGTTAAGACACTAGAGATAACTACTCCTCTTTTCTGATCTCTCTGCTTCAAGTGAGGGTCAGGTCAACTTCTCCTCCCACAGAAATCTACCCAGAGCCATGAGGAAAAGGTAGCTTGGTTTCCTTCCAGGAGGAAGCCATCCAGAGAGTTACTCAATACCAAATAAATTTACGATTCATATTTCAAAAATCCCAGGCTCTCACGAAATTTCCAAAGTCCAGAGCCTTCTACATACAATCTTTAAGCCCTCTAGCCTCCAGGACAATATAAAGACCAATCAATGTGCTTTTATCAAAGCAGAGAAGCTTTCAACAATGGGGAAGTTTAAAGCCAGGAATGATCTTTAATAGAAAAATGCTACAGAACATGTTAACTGTGGTAAGGATTTGGTCTCGGTCCCAACTAGAACCAAGGTTGGCTTGGTGCTCCCAAGGAGGCTCCACCTCCTTCCTGCAGCTGACCTACAGTTCCTTTGCTGCTATGGGATAGAGACAATCTATAACTCTTCATGACGACAGAATACTACTATCAGAAGAAATGTGGAACACTTCTTAAGATGTTCATGATTATCATTCCTCTGATACAAAAACCTCAGCTTTTCTTCTCTAGTAACATACACACGTGTACACGTATTTGATTGTCCTCTTTCAGACTCCTCTGGTTCTTTTTTAAAGCAGCATTGTTGAGACTTTAGCATTTTTCCTCTTCTGATACAATTCCCCAGCAACACTATCAATGTTTGCAGAAGAACACAATACAAAATTATCTACTTCAGCAAATGAGACTAATGTAAAACAGTGTAGACTATGTGAGCTTCTAGAAGATAGCAGCTCTCACAAGCTTCTACCATTACTTGTAGAAGCTTACAGAGTTTTTATCCCAAGATATATCACAAAGGGTGAGGCCTTTCTTGCCAGTGTCGTGAAGTGCAGGGATCTCATAGTCTTATAAACTTCTACAGCTGCCTTTTCTAACAATTGAGGGGGTTTTTTTCCACTTACACATTTAAGAAAATAAAGTGAAGTGGTAAATATATTAACTCCATTGAAAGCCTTTGGAAAAAGGGAGGTAAAGCTGAAGAATTGTGTGGGAAGCTAATGAAATGGGAGCACAGCAATAACACGAGGGATTAACAGGCTCTCAGCAAGAACCTGCATTTCTCAAGGTACTATGAAATTCTTGTATCCTAAACACACACATAAAAACATCCACACAACAAAAGAAAACTGCTATATACCATAGACACAGACATGCATTTGTACAGCCCCCCATGCTCAGAGCAGACACAGAAATGACATAGGTGAGAGTAAGTACATCTCATAAAGGAGCCCACAGGGAACCGTGTATTCATATTCCAATTGAAAATCCACACTCTCACCCATCTTCTATGCAATCTCCACCAAGTCGCTTGACCTTTCCTGGGACTCCTCTCTCTGTAGCCATGTGATTACACAAGCTACATTCCCACAGAGATGAGCTATATTACTGGCTCCTTTCTGATAGGTGTTCCATCATTGCTCCCTTCTCATTACATGACAAATCTCAATCCCTGGCTACCAGACAAGAATGAAAACAATAAATAGAAAAATAGCAAGTCAACATCCCATACACTAAAAAACAAAACAACAAAATACAAAGCCCAAAAAGAACACTACCCCAAGTCTACAAAAGTTGTTACTGAGCAATAACAATAATGGGTTCTTATGGACCCACTCCTGACCCACAAACACCAATTTCAGCTATTTTCAGATGTTCCCTTTATTTGCAGCTTACATCTAGTCACTCCTACAGCAACTCAATTCCCCCTTCAGCTGCAGAAGATACACAGTGATAAGCAGTACATAACTGCAGAATAACAGGAAGTGATTAAAAATGCTACAACTGCAATCCTGTGACAGATTTGATCTGTAAATCCGTGTTCTAACTGAATAAACACTTTTTAAAAGAAAGGCTACTACCATTACTGTGACTAGAAATTATTAATTTAATGCAAGTCTTGTGATATTTTTCTTAAACTTCAGCATCCTGAGGCATATTTGGGCCTCCCCTGTGTCCATCTCTTGTGGTTACAGAGAAAAGTGCACCTTAGAGACCTGAATTTCAGAAAGCACATCAAAATGACCCAGCTGTATTTATCTATTCCAATTGTTCTTGAACTAATCTTATGGCTTTAGAAGAATGGAGGAAGCTGAACTATTTGTTTGAAACATGTGCAGAAGTCAGTATCACTTCTGGAACTCCAATTCACATGCAAGCAGGTTTTTGCCTTGGTAGTTTTATCATATAATTGTGAAAAAGTTCTCATTCATGCTAAATGGAAGTCTGCACCAGAACTTTCACAGGTATCTTTCAGATTCTATAATTCTGTGGCCTCCATTGCCTTGACTCCAAGTGTGCTGACAAGTATGTGCTCAGACATGATCACATTGATGCATCCACATATACGGAGGAAAATGAAAGAGGAGTGGGAAAGAATAGTATTTTTGACTATTCATCAAGAATCACTATGTGTGATACAAAGGTCCTTTTTGTATTCTTTCTTGTTTGTTAAGAACTTTGACAAACAAATCAAGAGCATCATAATGTTGCAGATGCAGAACACAGCAAACCGACCCACAAAGTTCCTAACAAAAGAATGGGGAAGCTCTTGGACATCAAGAGGATACAGTTAAAACTTTTGGACCCACAGACTTTGAGCTATGCTCTTCCATTCCTCTCTCAGGAGTGTATAAGCACCCTAGTGATCCTCAGTCTATAGAACTGGCACCTCAGTATCACAACAAACATGTGAGTGAGGGCAGGAACACTGCTCCAAACTCTCCTAGTGCCCGGGGCTGACAGCATCCCAGAACTCCTGCTGGCGAGAAGGAGCACACTCCATTGCTACCACAGAGTTTATCAAAGAGTCACATTAAAAAAAAAATCTGAACTTTAAATTAACTTGGCTAGTGCCATTGGCAAAATGTCTCATCTCCCACACACCATAAACCACAGAGAGGCAAGGAGAGAGAGAAAGGAAATACACACTGGAAAGACAGATGGGAAGATGAAAGCATTGTGGACTAACACTGATACTAAAATGCATCATCCATTCCTGCCCTCAATCAATTCTTTTTGCTTGGCCAAGATAGACATCCTGAAGTAAAATGGATTCCAGGGTTTCCATATCACTTACCTCACCAACCCTCTCCACACAACATAAATTACTACTCTGAATACACAGTTTATCACTAAACTAGCAAACCACAATTAACTGTGTAACAGTAATGAACATAAATCACTGAGCTCAGGTGTCCTTTAAAACACTGCATATCTAGCTACCCATAGTTTCAAGAGGAGCACACTCTCATGACTTGTGCAATATACACTCATCAGCTGGACAGAAATGAATAATCACCAAAGGAACAAAGCTACAGAAATTGCATTGTAGGCACACTAGTCTCACAGTGACCCTAAACATGCCTTTATCTGAACATTACCTTTTGCCTTTGATACATAAAATCATGTCATTATGTAACACAATAAACCTCATTTCGACACAGAACAGTCCTGATTTGTTGGGTTTCTTTTTAAGTTTAACACTGATGTTTACACATCACTGCAGATTGGTCATGACAAAACTACCCAATACATCTCAAGAGCTTATAGGACATTACAAAGTCTTCCCACCTTACCTGGCTCTGTACAGTTCTTCTCTTCATGCGTCCCGTTAGGTGATGCCATCAACCTTCTATTCCTCCATATTCCTGATATAATGCTTCTGTCTGCAACAGCTGATTCTTGGCCTATATTAAATAAAAAGACATTATGCCCACTAGCACAATTTTTTTCCTGCATCATCCCAGCTGGACTACAGGTGCCTGCTAACAAGGAGTATGGACAGACCATCAGAATGCAAATGGGGCAAAATCCGAGGTGGGACTGGAGCACATGCCAACAGACACGTGCTAGGTGCTCCCAGCTCCAAAGGGTGCAACTGGGCTCCATATCCGAGCTGTTGGCATGTTCTGGCTATCAGAGCTACCAGAACACTTGGCTGTGACCCACAGCAGGAAAATATTCTGCAGCAAGCAAATGCTGAAGCCTGTACCTGTGAAAGTCAACACTTGCAGCTCCTATAGATGAAACCAGCCCAGCTATGCTGACATGAGCAAAAATCACACTTCCATTTAGTCATCTGTACTTGCACATATTACATTACTGCTTTCATGAAAAAATAAAAATGCATATGGATATGTTCCAGTTACATTTTAGTTTATTCTGAATTTTCAGTCTTGGGTATGCTTAATAATATCAAACCATTCATAATTCGTCAAAGAAAATGGAAATCACAGTGAATTCTCATAAGACTTTAAAAAATAAAAACTTTTTTAGAAGTCAATGGAGCTTTTACCAAAATATATATTCCAGAAGCATTCTCAACAAAACCTGTTAGAGAGAGTATAGGAGCACTTGGGAGATCATGTGCCATATGCAATTATAATAATCAAAGAAAGAATAGAACCCCTTAATTAAACCACTTTCACCTCAATCTTATCCATTTCAAATGAACATATTGTAATAACAAAAATTCTTCTTTGACCAATTTTAGAGTTTATACTGTCATCATGTAATGCCTGTGTTTTCTTAGTGACTCCTGAAAAAAAGAAATCTAGTTCGGAAGTTAGTTTTTCCAGAGTAAAGTATTCTGAGCCACAATTATAAGAAACATAGACAACAGATGGTCAGTGTTTATGGATAATATGCACTGTAAATTAGCCAGCTGAAAAAACCCCTACCTGATGCAGCATGCTATCAAAAATTAGGTTATGAGGGATTTAGTTGATAACCCAGGAGATTAAAAACTTTCATTAGTCATGACATTTTTCATGAAAACCTAAAAAAGTTGTGGAAAACAACAACTGCAACAAAAAACATCCCTCAAGCTATGCAAACATATTCATACCCCCATTACTTGTTTCCAAGTTGAAAGTTTTAAAGATGAGCAATATGCTAATATGGTGTAAGACACCGAATTCTTATATGGATGGCTTGTTGCCATCCTAGATACAGCTCAAACAAGCCAGGCAATAATTTGGGCACAAGAGCATTACAAACTATGACAAGTTCCAGCAGATTTTTCTTCCCTAAAGCACACACTTGAACTTCAGCTTTAATTTCAGCAGATGACCCATCCTAACTGTGCTGAAATCTGAGTTTCTTATATTAAATGTAAATGCTTAGTGATGGGCTTAGTCAATTTCGTTCTTAAATCTTCAAGGACTGTTGGCAGCCCTACCTAGACCCCAGTGCTGTCCCAGCAACCTTAGACTTGGTATTTGAGGGATGCAAAGCATATTGCAGGATGGGGGCCTGAAGCTGCATACTTACAGCCCAAACTGTGCCAGCAGGCAGAGGAGCAAATGGGAATGATACAGTTAATTATAAATGCATCAGTTTACCAATACAGCACATGCACAAATGATGCAAAAGACTCTGTTACAATACTCTCTCTATAAAACCTAAGATTAGCACCGCTCCCAGCCTAAAATGCAGAATTTTTTGTCAAATCTATACTGTAACGGGGGGACAGGTGTTGGGGGTGCGTGTGAGATTGAGAAAAGAAGCAGCTATAGCTGATGGAGGTTTACAACCTGAAGACAAAACCAAAGGCAGCCCGAAGTTGCAAAGGGGACCACAGGCGGCTGGAGAGAACTCCACTGTGATGCAGCGGCAGGGGGGAAACTCCTCCAGGGCCGTTCGCAGGCACAGCGCTGCCCCGTGATGCCCGGTCAGTGCCCGACCCGAGGGGCGCGGCACCGGGGAGCCCCGGACGAGCAGGGGCCAGCGGCGCAGCTTCCTCCTCACCCGGGAAGCGTCCCCCGCTGCCCCGGGCAGCGTCCCCCGCTCCCGCATCCTCCCGGCGCGGGGCTTTCTCCCGAGGAACCCGCGCTGCTCCCCCGCCTCGCCCGCACGCCGGGGCATTTCCACTGGGAGACCCCAAACGGGAACAGCCACCGCCGCCTGATCCCGCCAAGCCCCGGCAGCCCCGGGGCGCCTGCAGCCCCCCCGGGCCGCCCCGGCCGCCCGCCCGGCCCTGCCGGGGTCCGCCGGTCCCGCCGCCGCCGCCACTCACCCGCTCTGGAGAGCAGGCTGGACATGCACCAGGCGAAGAAGAGGATGGCGCAGATGAAGCCCAGCTGCTGCAGCAGCATCTCCCGCCTCCTGCGAACTTTCCTCAGCATAAGCAGCATGGTCTTCGGAGGGGCGAGCGGCGTCTCCTCCAGCTCCATCGGAGCGAGCGCGGGCGCCGAGGGGGCGGCCAGTGGGTCGGTGGGGAAGCGGGGATCACTCCCGGCGGCTTCCCGCGGACGGCTCCATTTCGGTCGGGCTGCAGCGCGAAGATAAGCCGATGCCCAGGGCCTCAGGTCGGCAGCGGCGCAGCGGAGGGAGAGGCAGGTGGCGGCGGGCGGGAGGCGGCGGCAGCCCGGAGCGGGGGGGAGGCGCCGCGCTCAGGGGCCGGGCCGAGCCCCGCGCCCCATGGCCGGCGGCAGAGGAAGCGGCGCGGCGGCGCCCCGCGCTCCTCGGGCAGCGGCCGCCCCACAGCGCGCCGCGGGCTGCGGGTCAGCGCCGAGGGACGGACACATCCATGCGGCTCCCTGCCCGCCCGGCCAAGTTTGAAGTTTATGCCTTTCCTCCGTCCCTCCCCCGCCGCCAGCCGTAGGCGGCAGGTGGGCGACTCAGCCGCCGCGGTCACAGCAGCTGCCAGCGGGCTCTCAGCCCCGGCGGGCGGCTCGGCCCCTTCTCCCCGCCCCTCTCCCGCAACTTTCTGGGTGCTCCTCCGGCACCCATGGCAACGCGCGTGTGCCCTCCCCCACCGCCGGGCCGGGGGGAAGGCATTAAGTGGCGAAATTAATCCTTTTCCCCGCACGGAGCAGGAATGCCCGGCTCTCGGGGTCGCGCTCGGCGTCGCTGCGCGGAGGGCAGCGGGCAGCGGTAGGTGCCGCCGTGCCGAGGCGCGGGCCGGGGCCGGGGCCGGGTGGCCTGAGGGGCTGCATCGCCCCGGGGCTGGCGAGGAGCGCCGATGGCTCGGGGCTCTTCACCTGTCTCAGGAGATGCCTTTCAGATGAGCTTCCATGGGGAGAATGGCGCTTCTGCGCGCATTTTGCGCTGCAACCAACGCGGGGTGCTTGGGATGGCAAATTAATGACCCATTTTGTGGAATGGTGGTTAGTTCTAGGCTGTGCCACCAAGATTTCATTTCTTTCTTTTAACTAAAATTTTATGTTTACGTTAATTAAGTGGTTACTGTCAGTCAACGAGTCGTGGGAACTTCCTCCTACAGCGCACACATCGGTTCTGTATTCCTCCCAGAAACGCATGGGAAAGCACATGTAGACAAAACGGGATTAACTCATCTGATCTTCTTTTGATACAGCGTTGGGTTTACGACAGAAGGCCTTTCAGGTGATCCCCTCTGGATCATTGTCTATATTTTTCAGGACATACGACACATATCTGGCATTGTTTGTCATGGCTTCATAATTATAATACAAATACCCACGTAAACAAATAATCACAAATAAAATATCATCAATTCTCTGTTTTCCCATCGTTCAAATGTGTTTTCTAGTTTTGCTTGTGAATTCTATCCACTACAGTAAGATGCAGAAGAAGCACAATGCTCAGGATGCTGTGGTACACGCTGCATGTGGAATTGCTCTGGATTCATGCTGAAGACTGCCAATTGTCTCAAGAGCAAAAAGGCTTACTCAAGGTGGAGAGCCAAAGAGGAGCAGTGGCGTTGGTGTTGTTGCTTCTTTACCTGCACATAGCTACAGAAACTTGTGTTTCTTAACTGTCCAAGCTCCATGGGCACCTAGGCTCTTGTGGGCTTTTGACTTTCTGATTTACATTAAAGCAGGAAAACATGTCAGAAGAATGGCACTGAGACACGCTCCAGTCTCCTCTCTTTCATTCCCTTTATAGCTGCTGAGAGAGCAATGGTAACTGTGAGAGCTCTTGCCTACTACACAAAAAGGTAATAGAGAAGATTGTAAATCAGGGTATGTCTCTTGATTTCTCTCCATGGCCAGATAGGAAATCTCAAAGTTGAACCCAGAACAGTGAAAGCTATCCCTGACCAAAAGAATTTACAGGCTAATTAGACACAGAGGCAATAGAAGCTGGATAAAGGCAACAGAAGGTCTTTAGATCAGCACCTTTATTTATAGTGAACTTGTTTTTTTCATTGAAGATCTTTAAGCTCCAGTGAAGGTGTTGGTTGGCCATGTCAGTAGAGATGCTACTTTATACCCTGTCAGCTGTTGTAATAGATGGGAGTTAATTCTTCACATGGATTTCCATCACCTCCTTTCTGGGACTAAAGCCTGCCTGTCCACTCAAAGTGGCAATGCAAATATTAGTCTGCCATCCCCTTTTTGTGTGTTTAATGAGAGTTGCAGTGCTGACAAGACTGTAGTTTTCTGTATGAAGATTTTATCTAGGAATCGAAGGATGGTGACACTGGAGGAGATTGCAGAGATTTATTCAGTTTTTAATACAATAAATTTATAATCTGCTTAGAATAATAGAATCATTAAGGTTTTAAAAGGCTTGTAAGATCATCAGTTCTAACCATTAACCCAGCAATGACACATTGACCACTAAACCATGTACCCAAGTGCCACATCTACACATTTTTTGAACACTTCCAGGATTTGTGATTCCACCACTTCCCAGGGCAGCTTGTACCAATGCCTGACCCTTCTTCACTTATAAGGGCTTCAAAGAGGCTGTTCTAATGGCTGGGTCTCTTCCCACAACTGATGAAAGTTGCTTGTGATTTTTATGTTTACTGTGTTTATTTACTTATTTATTTACTGAAGACATTTTCAAAGCCATGGCACCCCTGATCTGAAGAGGTACTGATATTAAGTACTGATATTGTACTTACATGCAATGACAAGTTTGCCACAACTGAAGTAAATTTGTATCTGGAGTTGAGGCTGTCATTCACAGATATTCTATATTTGTGTCAATGTGTTGTTTACCATTGTTAGAGGTCCTGAGTTTCACATGTGAGGGATTTTCATAAATTCTGTCGGATCCTGTGAACATCACATGGATCAAACCAAAGCACATGGTTAGTAACAGGAATGCTGTTATAATATTGCCTGTTTTGACATAGAGCTTTTTCCTTTTCTTGGCTGTTAGAAAGTTGTCTGGTTTAAAGTTAACAGTTAGTGACTATACAAACCCCATGGCCTTCCTTGTGAACCACTGAAAGCAAGAAACAAGAACCAAAACAGTGAGGAGTGCCTTTGGAAATTCCTTACAGAGGAGAAATCTGCTACCATGAAAGCAGTTCAGTGTGATGGTGTGTGTCTCTCCCTTTCCTGTGTACACAAATGAGGCAGATCAAAGTTCAGACACTACTAATCTCCTAATCATACAAGCTTCTGATTAGCATTTTTAATCAGTCTGGTGATCACAGGGCAGCCTCAAAGTTGTTCTTGAATACTAAACTTTCAGAACAGAATTCCAAATCACTTTTATTTTGCTGAGGGTTTTTTTGAGAAATGTGTCAGGTAACTCTTTGTGTAGGATGTCTCAAAGGGAAAAGGTGTGCTGCAGCATTCAGTTCCAGTTACCTCTCCCCAGGAGGGTCTATTTGAGTACATTTGAGCCATTCACAAGGAGCAATGAACAATGTCCAGTACTGGAACTTTCATCTGATTTAAGACATTCATGCTATGTATGAGGGTACAGTGACACAGTGTTGGGGAGCAAATATGAAGCAAATATTTACTGCATAGGGTGACATTAGAGAAATTTGCATTTGTTTTTTAAATTTAAATTATTGCTATCTCTTACTGCAAGAAGAACAACTGTATATAAATTCAGTGAAGCCTTCCATTAATAGTCTCAAAAAAAAAAAAAGAGTAAGACACACATGGTTTTCTGAGTGATGCTTTCACAGTGAGTGGTTTGGTGATACTTCACATGTTCTGTTTCCAGTATAATCAGAACAAAATGTTTTCCAGACTAGGTCTAGGATTGCTGAAAGAATTATGTTTTGAAAATTAAAGGTATGTGAGAAACATTGTCAAAACAAAGTGTAGAGGAAGAAAATATTAAATAGCACTTGTTTTTAAGACAAACACAAGAAATAAATCTTCTTTCTTATTGCACTGTTTGTCATTGTGATAATTTAACTTTTGTGTATGTCCCACGCCAAAATGTCTCACTAGAAGCACATACTAATGTTAGTTTCATTTAGCACTGCCAAATGTGCTTGTTTTTCATCTCAAGCACAATTAGTGTCTTGAACTGAGAAACAGCCAAAAAGCTTTGAATTAGGGAAGTGTCTCACAGGAGATCCATGAAAGCAGCTCATCTGAGAAGAAAATATTGATGCTGCTGAGAGTTGAAGGAGAAGTATGTTTGGATTAATTTTCTATGGCACCCCCTAAAAAGAGCAGAAAAAGCAGCAGCATGGCATGATTGCTGGAAGCTGAGGCCCTGTTAGTTGGCCATGAAGACTGTTCCAGCACAGAAGAGCTGGGAAGCTCTGGATGGTTAGAAGGTGATTGTTTGTGACAGGTGCCCAACCAGCCCTAGGAGCCTTTTCAAGTCTGACTTTTCTGATACAACTGGAATCCCAGTATCAACCCCTCTGTCCCATCTGCAAGGTCAAGAGGTAATATTAAAAAAAAGCCAACGTTTCCTTAAAAAAGGACACAAAAATCTCCCATAAGTCATACAAATTTAACTGAGAGGAAAGGCATTGGTGGGAAAAGAGACTGGGATCCTGCCTTTGCTAGCTGGCCCAGGTGGATCATATAAGGGAGCCACAGAGAGGACCTTAGCTTGGCACTGTCCATAATCACCTGACTGTCGAGGAAAAAGCAATCCTGTGTTTATTTAGTACCAAGTCCCTGGCAAAGGGGGGCACACAAATACGACTTTACAATACAAGCTTGGAGAAAGCAAATCAATCTCTAAGTGTTGAACTGTAACACCAGGCACCCTACCTTCCTAGGTGTGTATATATATCCAGATGGTTCTTTAAGCACTGGTGAAAGGTGCTTTGCTGAACCATATTTGAAATTTAGAAAGCAGATCCATTGTTATTATCCACTATATTACAGAGAAGCTTCAGCTGTAGTACTCAGGACTCATCCATGTGCTGAGATCCTCCATGTCTTTCTATGCATTCTCAGATTTTTTTGTCTCCCAGTTCTAATGGAGAGTTGCCACTTGTGTTACCACACAGTACTTTAGCATGCTTCAGAGGCAGAAGTCCTTAATAAAGAGTTTTTTCTATAGTTTAACTCAGACCTTTGTTTTGCTTTCAAGGCTGTAAATAACTGAACTGTGAGCCAAAGTTTAAATGCTATGAAGAAGTCAGTCTCACATTGTAACATGGAACCACATTTTCCTTTCAATTACCCAGCTCATCCCTTGTGTTTTATGTCATGCAGTTTTCCTACTGCTGTTTTCTCTTTAATAATCTTAGGTAATGCTACTTTGTATTTCTGATGAGCATCTGTGGTTACGCCCCACATTCAACACTTAGCTAGGACCCACATACTCACCAAGACCCTACTTGGAAGTTTAACAACTGTATGTAGGGATGCTACAAGCAGGAGTTTCTCGTATCCTTCACGCCATGAACAACCTCACATAAGCACAGGAAGGAGGTCAAGCTGATGCATATAATCTTCCTGCCATACAGTAAGTATATGGTATCAACCGGATCTATACACTTGATGTGATCTTTAAAGTACAAGAAAATAAGATCAGTTGACTCTTTATCTCCCACATGTGCTTTTAACACATTTTAGTTTAGGTACATCAGCTCTCTTCATTTCTCCAAGCCCACCTAAATGTCTTCTTGCAGGACAGAAGGAGAGACATTATGCATATCAGTAGTATTCAATGTGTCCTTCTGCTCATAAGGTTTCAATCAACATCTAGCTAAAAGGGATTTTGTTAGGAAAACCTCAATATTTGCACCCTTAAATCAATATTATATAAGCCCTCCAAATTCATCACAGCATCTATGTTTAAACCCTCTAGATTTCTCAGGGATATAGGCATCTGATTAAATCCTTGCCAGATTTGAAGAACTCATGCACGTGCATAAAGCCATACTGAAATAGGGGTTAAATTGCAGACTGTTACAAAGCATATGCTCCCCACACACATACTGTCTTTCTCAGTTTCTCAAGTTTGCTGTCTGCAGTGAATTCCACTGTCAATTAACTTTACTATGTTTTCATTTTGCCACTGGTTTTCTATTCCTCTCTGCTCTCACAGTCACTTTCTCTTCTGCCTATTTCTCTGCTTCCCTTACGCTTTCCCTGTTTGCTACATGATTTTGTTCCCCACTTCTTGATTTTCTAGGCCCAGTGCAAATTTTCATTTCTTCCTCTCTCTATAAACAGAAGTCTTTTCTCCTCTTCAAATCTACGGATGGGTTCAAGCTTAGTATTGATTCTAAGCCCTGCTGCCAGAGGACTGGGGAAGTTTGACTGTGCTTACCCTTAACTGTGAGGAATGAGGTTAGCTGACATCATGCTAAACACAAGGGACTGGGGCTAATCACAGCCCTTTTTTCCATCAGTATACAACACATTTGTTTGCTCTTCATAATCTCATTTCACTCCCAGATAAAGAAACTAAATTCAGCTCCATAAAATGCTCTCCATTTTTTTTTTTTTTTTGTTTTTGGAAAGTTTTATGTGTCTGAAATAAGTGAAATTCAGAACAGCTACTGAGGAGACATCTTCACACACCTCAGTGAAACACACTTTTGTTCAGCTTTCATACCTGCTGGGAATTCTTTCCAAAACCCTTTGCTAGTCCCTCAGAATGAGAAGGATCATTAACTAAGAAAAAATTGATTCATTACAGTGAGAAAATTTTTAACAGCTATATGTTGTTAGCCCAAACCACAGGCTGCTGTGATCTTATGAATACACAGGAGGAAGCTTCCTGTGTATTTGGAGAATTCTCTCACCAAAAAAAAAAGCCTCAGGTGCTGTCAGTGCTTGAAAGCCTGAAGTCCAAAGGGGTCCAGTGAAATTCCTGTTGGGGTAGCTGGGAGAGATTTGACAGGGCAGGTCCTTTCCCTCATTAGATTAGAAAGAGAAGAGCAAGTATTCATCCTTAATGACTATGGAGAAAAACAACTGCAAACTCCAAATGCTGTGTATAGGAGTGCAGGGACATGTCCTGAATCTGATGTCCTTGAAACAACAATACTGGAAAGGTGAGAACTGTCTTTATTTGGTGACTTGTAGAACACATGCTTGAAGGAACCTGGAAAGGTCATCTTGTTAATTCCCTTCTCCTTCTCCTAAGGCAACACCAACTCTCCCTAATGTTGAGTGGGCTTGTTCTGAAACTTAATAGCCATTTTTATACTGAAATTGCTGTTTGACTGCCTATCAAAACTTTTAAAATAAAATTATGGTGAAAAATGTTAAGAAAATTTACACCTCCTACTTTGGCTGGCATCTTTTTTTAACACTGCTAGTGAGCAGAGCTGGGTAGTTCTGGGAATTTTCCTCCTCATATGACCACAGATTTTCAAAAACAAAGGTTTATTCTATTAAAAACCTCTAATGTTAAAGCTAAAAGGAATTGTACCTGTCAATCAGAGAAGGGGAAGGATATTCTTACCATTTATTTCTGTAAAGTTAGTAGAAATCAGGTTCTTTTATAGGCAGTAGGAAGAAAACAACCTTGTCCTAGGAAAATAAATTCAGTGTATAAAATCATGTAAAATGAAAGTCTAGAGGGAATGGCAGTCAGAGAAATCAAGTGAGTGGGAATAGTGCTCAATGGAGTGTTTTGTATGAGGAATTCAGGGCATTTATTTCATTGTTGTTTCATGCTGTCTCATGTGGAAAAGATAAGAAAGGGGGGTTAATTTGCTCCCCGTTATGTTCGGACCAGAGAGGAGAGAACTGAGAAGGCTGGTATGAAATTCAGGTTCAGAACAGCAAGGAGAAAGGTTTTTGTCTAAGGAGGCATTTAAGAGAGGGAAGGGAGAGCTTTGGTAGGCAAGAACAGGAGATGTTCTAAGCCAGTGGGCTGGGCACAGTCAGCGGTGGGAGCAGGCAGAGGGAACCTGAATCAAAGTGGATCAGAAGGGTGAGTGAAACAAACTGGACTGGGGAAATGAGCACCACTATGCTTTGAAGATTCAGTCTTCAAATTTTGTGAATTTGCAAAGGGTTGGTGTAGCAGAAGAGAGACATCACTGTAACTGCAGCACATTAAGAATCCTCCATAGAAGTTCCCTCAAAGTTTACAAAAATGGCCACATCTGCACCACAGTCCCCTCCAAACCCAGATAACTGATGTTTGTTACCATTAGTGAAAACGGTCAAAGCAAATGTTGGTGTATTTTCAAACATTGGCAGGAATGCTTTTTACAGTATTTCCGTGTTAGCTTCCTAACAGATTTTACAGCAAAATACCAAGAAAATGTGCAGTTATTGCCAATTTTAACAAGAAATGTTTATCACTGGCAAATAATAAATACAGCACTCCTGTAAATTAACTTTTTTGCTGTTTCTAACTCCTTGCAGAGTTTAGCAGCAGGATCTTTTAGCCAGGCTTGGTCATAAGTGTGCTCAGCTGCCTCTCAGCAGCAGGATAGCCCAGGTTCAGGACAACTCCTAAGAGCTGGCTGATGTTTTCAACTTGTAGTAGAACAATAAAGGTAGCACTACCCCATGGTCTAATTTACTAGCAGATATTGCAGGTGTCACCTGCCTGTAATGTCTGACTCACTCCACCATTTTTCTGTTGTTTTCATTTAATATTTAAACACTCAGATATTCCAGCCACTTTACTTTTCATCTCCTCAGAAAGAAGCAATGTTTCAGAGGTGTTACCATGGAAACAATGGAGTGAGGAAGGAGCTAAACATGAAAGTAAGTCATCTATCAGTAAAACCAGAGATATGCTTTTGGGTAACTCAAAATTATAAAATGGATAATTAATTGGGCTGTTGCTGAGCATCTGTTTGTCCTTATTGCTTTCTTCTAAGTGAGAACGGTTCATCTTTTGCATGTGACAAGAAAATAAAACTTCCCCATACAAACTTTTCAGTAGCTGAAGTCCTTTCTGACACAAGAGATAATACCACCCTTTGGAGATGACCACTGGAGTTACTGAATCAGCAAGGTCAGGCAGCTGAAATGGAATTGTTAAGGGTCAGCAGCACCAGGTTCCTCAAGCAAATCAAAACTCCCTCCTGATAGCAGGGTGAGCACTGGAGGGTTGTGATACAAGATGCTTGCAAAGTTTAATCAGACCACGGGAAAAACAAGATTAGGGTTACTGGAAGTGAAAATGCAGCCAGCTAGGTCAAGACCCTTCCAATTATGCAAATGAATACACAGAGCAATCCTGCTCAGAAGTGGGTATTAAATTATACTTGTGGATAAATATAAAAGTGTACCTTTGTCCATCTGTCACTATATATTCTGAAATACCATAATTACCTCTCTCAAGCATGGGAAGGAACAACCCATGGCTTTTGCTTGTGCTCACATCATAAAACCTTTCCCTGTGACTTTACTCAGCCTTAGCTTTACTGAACTATGTGTTGCCTGTAGTGAAGGTTACAAAGGAAAATCCAATGTTTCAACTGTGTTCTGGGCAAGAAAACTCAAATAAACCTTTGTAATGAATATCATATTCACTTCAGGCATCAGCAAATTGACCACAGAAACACTTAATATGTTTAAATATTCCACACAAAATGTTCTGTTCAGAACAGGTTCAGAAACAAAGCATTGGAGACTTGAGTTTTATTTGCTCTTTATAGCCTTTTAAACCATGTTTAAGACCATCAAATTTTCATTTGTGGGCAAAGGAAATGTCCTGGGAGATGTCTAAAACCTCTTCCTAGTGCTAGAAATTGTCTTGATGATTAAAAGAAGAATCATTCCTACCATCAGTGGCCACTAGAAAAATTTTATAATTGCAGACTGTGGAGTGGGATGTACCTCTAGCAAACCACCAGCTCTGGTTTGACTTGCACACTGAGCAGCTGTGTGGTGGTGCCCAGGGTGGCCTAAAGGGCCCACTCCAGAGCTGCCTTCCCCAGGAAGGGTGCCAAGACATGCTCAGAATGTCACCTTTGCTGTTGCCTGGGACCAACTGAGGTTTTTGCTGACTTTCAGTTCTTCCAAGGTCCTTCTCCTTGAAACAATGGTTTTCTTCTTCATAGGCATCCACAAGGAGATGGAAGCATTAGAGGTGGAGCTTCTTGCTCAAGATTTGTCAGTATTTTCTGTTCAGGTAAACAGCTGCCACTGCACATTAGGAAAGCTTTGAGGTGAAGGAGGGCAGAGCAGATCCTACAAGGCTGAAACACTGATTTGTCTGTGGAGTATTGAGAGCACCTTTCTCCTGGAGGGTCAGATGGTGAATGAGATCTCCACAGAGCCCACAGCCTCAGTCAGCTGTGAGTGGGTCATGGGGGAACTGCTTTACAGAGCTTGGAACACTGGTGAGACCTTGC